>NW_015505341.1:351492-386048 GCF_001515645.1 Sinocyclocheilus grahami | reverse complement strand
TCCCATTGTTTCCGCTGGTAAAGCATATTAATAAGTGCGTTTCATTGTCTAATTTGCACTCTTTACATCAGCAAACAACAATATGCTACTAGCGTTTCCACAGAAATGGCAGCCAAAGAGCCTGAGGATTCTCTCTGACATTTATCGAAACACTGCGTCATTTCAACATGGCAAAATACATTGAGATGGTGAGCCACACCATACGTGATTAAAACACTTTTTATAAAAAAAATAATAAAGAGTTCAGTCTTGTGGCCTGTCATGAGCCCTCATGTGAGTGACACCAATTCAGTTGACTCTTCACAAAAACACAATTCATTTCTTAACGTGTAAAACTTTTCAAAGTAGCGTCAAACAACTGCATGCACCTTTAAAAATGGAATGGGCAATACAACAATGACATTAGAGCAAAATCAACATCTGAACTTTAACCAGACTACAACAACCTTTTCTGACCAATATTTATCCTATGCATTGATCACTAAATCTCTTCCCATGTCTGAAATTCCCAACCCTTCAGGGAAGAGTTACAGAGCTACAACGTGCTTCTGATTCTTGAATACAGAAAGTACGATGCTGGAATGAGCCAGCGCCTGAGGAAGGTGGTTTGGAGAGGGGGAGGGGTAAGACGCACAATCTTTTAAGCCCCTCAGACGCCGCTCTGTTCTGGATGAGGTGTTTGAGCAGTGAAGCTGTCGGCTCAGCAGGAACCGCTGACACATCAGCAGCCTCACGGTTACTGCAGTCTTCAACACACTCCACCATTACAATGACCTAAAACAGCAGTGGATCCCTCCCTGTGTGGATCATACATGAGGGAAGAGTCTGTACCGGCTCTCTGTGGACAATAGCAAACATTATGTCAAAATTAAGACGGATTTAAGAAATGAGAGTGAGACTGTTCACACAACCACTATTGGCTTTGGCAAATAAATGGCGAGTTCCTCACTAGTTACACTGGATACATGGTTGGAACAGGAATGACCCTCAGTGATGCCAGCAATTGATTTGGTTTTATTTTTTTCTCCAAAATTCCAGGTATCGACACACGCCTCTGTAGAGTATTCCTCACATTAAAGGTGCAGGCACATTTTGACAAAATGTTATGGATAAAAAAAAAGGTCTGTTGTCAATAGTGTAGTGAAAGATGAAGCACCGTTCACACAAATGTCACTTCTAAGCCAAGCAGCTTCCACTGTGGTTAACACAACAAACCCCTTGCGAAATCTTTCCAATTGTATGGATTCCTATTGAAATGAATAGATTTCGTCTGTGAAAATCGGACAAACAATGTGACCGCACATTAAGTCACCAAAACAAATCTTAATGTTTCTTGACAGACAGATGGAAACCAGCTCATATGATGCTGTACATGACACAATGACATGTGCTGTTTGTCACAAATACGCAAAATATGAAGAAATACAGCACAAAAATATTTAATTCGTAAATAAAATTATACATAGTACATATTTTGCATTATTTTCATTAAAAATTCAATATTTTTTTATATTTTAATACTTAAAACGCATATTTCTTATATTTTAAAAAATTACATTTTTAAAGGGGTCCTATTATGCTCTTTTACAAAGTCTTGATTTTGTTTTGGGGGTGTACTAGAACATGCTCTCATGCTTGGTGGTTCGAAAAATTCATTATTTTTCACATAATGTACATTATTAAAATACCTTTCTCCCCAGGCTGGCACAAACGGCTCGATTAGTTCCGGCTTTGATGAAGGTCCGCCTTCCGAAAAACAAAATGTGTTGTGATTGGTTAGCTGTCCCAGTGCGTTGTGATTGGTGAACGGCTTAGACGGTGTTTCAGTACTGCCACGCCCCTTGCTCTGTCTTTCAACAAAAGCTTTTGAGAATCCGGCACTTCCGGCGTTTCAGGCTGTCGCCACGTATTTAAAATTCGAACACATTATTTTGTATGAGTGTAGGCTAGGGCTGGACGATATGGTCAAAATTGATATCACGATATATTTCTTAATTTCGGTCGATACGATATAATTCCGATATCGATATGAACACTATTTATCTGAAATAGAAATCTTTTGTAACATTATAAATGCCTTTATCATCACTTTTGATTGTATATCGAAATATCGGAAATGTGTTTAAAAATCATATCACCGTTATTGAAAAAAATTATATCGCGATACATATTGATATTGAATTATTGTCCAGCCCTAGTGTAGGCACAACGGCGGCGCCGTTCGGCGTCTGTCCGCGGCGCACAGCTACGTCGTGTTATATTTGTAAGAATTGTTCTAGACCAGCGGTTCTCAATGTCTCGCACACTTTAATGCCCTTTGTATGGAACATATACGCTCCCTTCAAACTGGAATCATGGAGGAATATCCGGTAATGTCCACTTCGCAGGGCACTTACAGTCAAATATAACAAACGTCTGAAGCAATAAGAGAAACATACAAAATGTGCAGAGCGGGGGTACGCGAGGACTGGAATTGAGAACCGCTGTTCTAGACATGCGAAAAATTTGAGGCTACAGCACAGCAGCTCTTCTTCTTGGTTTTCTCTGACACTCTGCAGCAGCTCTTCTTCTTCGTTGTCGTCTCGTCTCATGCGCTCACACAACCAAGCGCTCTAACCACAACCTCGCCCCTACCCACCCCCCAACCATTCGAATTTCTGTAGGCGGGAATTCTTTGTAATGAAATTCTAATGAGCCACTTTGTGATATCATAAAGCCCGGAAAACAAACGCTGTAGTCCAAACGAGCCGTTCGTTGTAGTTCTTGAAAAGGGACTTTTTAAAAACGAACTATCTCCCTTTGGAGTGGACTTTGAGATTTGTAACTTTCTAGATGTTTTTTATGCCCAAACATACACACTACACACTGACTAAAATTAAAAAAGTGAAAAAGCATAATAGGACCCCTTTAAAATGCAAACTATACATTTTCATGGCTGGTAAGGCACAAGTAATTAGTTTTTAAATGCATTTTTCACTACAGCAAAGTGACATTGCTTCTCAGTGTGACAACACATATTCAGCCAATCAATAATTAAACTCACTGTTGATTATTTTCATCATCCACCTTTACTGATTTTATGGATTCGTCCTTGCGTCCCTAGCTGCTTCACTTGCATTGTCCTGTACAACTGGTTTAGAGGCGAAGCTTGTGACCACTGAATCTCCCTGACACTAGTTCAACCCGTCTAGTTTGTGGCTTTTTGCCAGTGTCACCCAAATCTCACCAACTATCATGAGAAATGCTGGAACAGATCTCAGATCAGCTGTGTGCAGTAATGTAAATCTCAGAGATTCCACACTTTCTAATCCTACTGATTGAATAGTAGATGACTAAGAGCGGAATAAACCATGCAGATCAGACCACTGCTCGGCCAGATGGCGTCTCTGTCTCTGTCTCCATCCATCACGCCCCATTACAGGGCCCAGATTAGCAATTTCCAGACTTGTTTACCTATCACCAGTAAGGAGGAAGTTCAAGATTATCTGTGCAAAGGATCAGGAGGTTTGTGAAGGCGGTAGGGGGAATTAAAACTTGCTGAACGTGTAGTAACCACAGGCCTTCGCTGTCACTATGGGAACCTGCTGCGAGAAGATCCTACTTCATAAAAAAGAAAGCCACAGCTTGCAGAGACGACCGCAATGACTGACACTAAGTGACTGGCTCTTTCCTCGACAATTACAGAGAGAGACAGTAATTAAAGACACTCCTGCACGTCCTCAAGCTAATTATCAAGGTGAAGGACCTTGATACATGAGTGCCGCCACATTCCTTACTAGCCACATGGCTGGTTGTGGAGATGCGAGGAGGAGAGGACTACACGACCTGACCGAAGACAAAGCAGGCAAGGCCCTGTAAAACAATACTGTTTCAAGACAATGCCAACAAAAGAGGCCACAATTGTGCAGCAAGTTATATGCTGCATAAGTCAACGACGTGATGATTATTTTAGTTCTATTATTTCATTCAAAATTAAAAATACAATTCATACATACAACAACTTGAATATACCTCTTCAATGATGAACATTTAAGGCCCAGATATACTTTAAAAACGAAATCGAAGAACGAACTGATACGGCGTTATTAAGAACATAATCAGGCCAAAATGAAGTTCATTTTGGGAGTTTGAAATGGCTTGAAATTGAATTCTCCGGAAGTAAAAAAAAATAAAAACTGCTGCACTGCTTATTAATATTTGCACATCAAATGGAAACTGTGACCAACATGCAGGAAAAAAAAAAAAGGAAATTACATCATAGAAAGTACCCCTGCAAACCAGCATGACTATGTGTCAAGGTCAATCATTTTCTTAAAATATCTGATAATTTGACAAGGAAAGGTTAGTTCAAGTTGTGCAATGTCATGTGGTGAATTAGTCATTCATGATGTTTATTAAAAAAAACTATATTTACAAAAATAAATGTGTTTAAAAAAAAAATCATAATAATGAATAAGATGTGTACACTTAAATACAAGGAAAATACATTTTACTACTTTTTACATGATGGTTACACCAATTTACATTTTTAGAGTCATTAAAAGAAAACTTTAGTTGAAAATGCTATTATACTTGTTCAAAACCATATGAAACCAACATGAATACAAAAAGGACATTTCTAAAAACTTGGCATGTGTTTAAACTAGATTTTTTAAAGTTTTGTCCCTTTTTTTTTTAAATCACAAACACACTTATAAGTCATTGACCTGCCTGTCATTTTAGTTTCACTCTTGTTTTTGGCCATCGTTCTAGACGAAGACATAGCATGTGGAAAGAGGACACGTACCATCAGGACTACTCATGCCTACAAACTCCTAGTTTCTAAAGCAGTTGCACGTCTCTGTCCAGACAGCATTAATCACACGAGGGGCCTGACAGCGGCAACCTATTTTTGTCACCGGCAGAAGCTGAGGGCTGAACTTGCATCTCATTCAAACTTAAATACTATACAAATTATCTTGAATCCAGCTTGCTGGAATTCATAAATCGTTGATGGCTTTGGCTCGAGGTTAAGCCACTGACACGGAGCTAATGTTGATGTTGAATGTGTCAACAGTCATCTTCCACTGGGACGAAGCTTGTTTGCTCACCAACCTCATGCGAATGTGAGAGAACTGCATTAAGTGTTTGTAATTCAGTAGAAACTCACACGACAGGATTATTTCCATTCTTTAAAAAAAGTTATACAATGTTTACCTCAAAACGAACCCACATTAACATGCAGCACACCTTTCAATAGTCCTTTCATGCACCGACAACTACACGCCAACAAGATCGGGGTGTTTAACGGCCGACAGGTTTGTCTACTCCTCACTTTTTCCACTGGCTTTGCTCGTCAGGTTTGCCGTGTGACTGTGGCGGAGAGCAGCTCGAAAAGCAACGGAATTGAGCCTCTGACCACAGAGAGAGCCGTGCCAGGGTTTTGAAATACCCCTCCACAAATACCTCCCATCACCTCCCATCCAGAGAGCTCTGTTTTGCACTTGCCTCTCACCACCCAGACATGTAGGCGCTGTTGGCAAGAGAATGGATCCCCCTCCCTCCGCTGGAGTGACTATGACACTCGCCAAGCTTTCCTAATGCAATGTGGCTCAACTTTGTGGGGTAAAGTCTGCTTAATGCCCATCTTCGTCCAACTCAAAGGTATTTACACATTAACTTTACCACAGTATCTCTGTGAAGGAGAGGAATTGCAATAAATGTAAGTCCAAAGGAGATTTTATTTCATGCCTGCTTGATTTGTGCAAAACAAACGGCGAAGCTTGACATAATAAAAGCAGTTACTTAGAAATATTATGCCATTTTGTACAACCCACATTATTTTAATGCAATTTTGAGCAGGTCACATATCATTCTTTGACGTAACCAATCAATTCATCAAAGTTGCATCTATTATTTCTCGACAGAGTAAACTGCTGCGCGGTTCTGAAAGCAGGCACAACGGTGCTCAAAGACAGCTGGGGTAAAGAGGAACAGAGCGCTGGACTGAATGTGGCAAACAGCCAGAGGAAAGCCAATGCATTTTAATGTGAGCTAGCTTGAGTTGAGTGTTTGCATCTCGGTGCTCAAAGTGGGAAAAAAATAGGTGCCGGTACTTGCTTTGATATTAATTGCTGCCAAATTTAGCTTATTAGATTAACTAAATATTTACTGGTGTTAAATTAAATTGAAATAGTTTTACTCTATCCTGTGTGAATTCTAAATTCAATTAGAATAAGAGCAGCAGCACAGTGAACATCACACACAGTGTTCAAAAAAACAATACTAGATGATTAATGTACACCTTTATATTGGAGAAAGGCGGCTAGGGAGGGCTTAACCCATTATTTTTTATTTAGAATCATTTTCAGATCAAAATAAAATCATTTGCACTGCATGCCTGGTGAAATGTAATTATTTCAGTAAGAATTCAGTTCTGTAAGAAATATCATGAGAAACATTGTTGGTAGCACAAAAGTTACTGGTTACTGGTTATGAATATCTTTGCATCCATCCTTTCTCCGAACCGCGTATCCTCTGTAGGGTTGTGGGAATGCTGAAGCCTATCCCAGCTTCTTGGGCCACAGACGGGGAACACCCTGGACACCCTGGCCAGTCCTCACACACACACACACACACCTACGGGCAATTTATTTTGTCCAATGCATGTCTTCGGATTGTGGGGAAAACAGCACACAGAGGACATCCACTCCAACACAAAAGGAGAACAAGGAAACTCCACACAGTCAGGACTCGAACTGGGGATCTTCTTGCTACCCAAGAGAAGCTAAATGCATAAAAAAAAGGAATGCACTACCGTTCAGAAGTTTGGGGCCGGTAAGATTTTTTTAAGTTTTCGAAAGAAGTCTCTTACGCTCACCAAGGCTGCAAATATATAGTAAAAACAGTGTTATTGTGAAATGATATTACAATTTAATATAACCATTTTCTATCTGAATAGATTTTAAAGTGTAATTTATTCCTGTGATGGCAAAGCTGAATTTTCAGCAGTCATTACTCCAGTCTTCAGTGATCCTTCGGAAATCATTCTAATATGCCAAATACCATCATGAAATGTTGGATGGAAGTTAATGGGCAACTGTATTTACAACTACATTGCAAATCAAATAATTTAATCATTTTAGAAACTAATTTTAAGGAGGTTAGCTGCAAATGAGATACCCCTGCTAATTCATTCGCATCCTATATATGACTTCTACCCTGACTAAGGTCCATAATAATCTACGGCATGTACCAGATTTATTGACAACAGTCAACACTTTGCAAGAGTAAACTGTCTGCCCCATTGCTCTCACTACACAGACTATCTTGTCAAGCAGGGATAGAAGGAAAAACAATTACAGTTACTGTGAAAAGCATGGTGCAGAACTGCCAGAACCACGTACCGGTAAGCACTGGCTCACATCAAGCTTTGGTGTGTTTATTCCACCACAGTGTGCGCCATCCGACTTTGAAGGACTGTAATGCACCACAACGAACCCATAAACCAGATTTGTAGTTTTATGACGGGAGTAAGCAAGGAAAATAATAACACTGAAATAAGCGGCGCTTAGAAACCGGTGGGATGTGAGCGATTAGAGACACATACAAAGAACAAGATTGAAATGAGAGCCGGAATAGGGTGTTTTGCCCCCCGAAGCAACGTGGAGAACAGCAAAGGGGCCACATTACATTCCTCAAGTGAAATGATTTTTCAATTAGTGTGTGAACTGCGTTTGGAAGAGGGGGGGGGTCTATCAGAGGAGGGGTCTCAGATTCAATCAGTTCAGCTGCAGACGGAGGACACTGTATGAATGTGTGAGGGGGGTTTGGCATCACCGCAAGGGAATGTCTCTCTCTCTTTTTCCTCCCCTTACCCAGCCGCCTGGCCCTGGAGCCAACGAGAGACACATTGTTTAGTCTAAATCCTGCCAGCACAGGGCTACACACTCCAGACCCCTTCACATACATGGCAAAACACACAAATAAGCGGATATGCATTTCGAAAAACAACCGAGAACTTCAAGAATGGAAAATCTGTAGGTTTGCTGCTTTATTTTCAAGAGTCACGCTACAAACAGCTGTATATACGTGATACTTGCAGCATGAAACACAGATGCTGCACTGACATGACATGCAATACCACGCTGAGCAGTGCTGCACACATGCATAGGCCTACAGTACGCCCATACCGAAGCACTATCAGAGTACAAATCAAAAATGTGGAAATGCTTGACAGAGTGAGACAGCCAACTCCTACTTCCTGCCCTCCCCCACAGACAGACGGGCAAATTCCTTAAGGCCGACAGAGCTCGCAGACGCAGACGGGGAGGGGGGGGGAAACACGCAAGACACAGGGCAACAAACACGCCACTGCGGTTGGAAAACAGTGTGTTTCAAAGAAAATATCAGGAAATATCAAAGAGCGTTACATCTGTGCTAATTTGCACTCGTTTTATTACTCCGCAGAGATAATTATCTTTGCTGATCAAACGCTCAAATTAGAGTGACAGAAAACCTCAAAGGAAATTCTATTAAGACCAGACATTTGAAATCATATATTTGGGTAATTACAGAATGGCATCCAACGTCACACTTCCCCGCATGTAATTTTATGTTAAAAGAAAGACACCTTCAAGTAGCAACACATCCTTACAAAAAAGCACAGCGTGATGGTATCATATGGTAATGCTAAGGTTTTCTGACATATACTGGGAGGGGGGTTCAACTTTCTTTTTTAGACAGAGATGGAGCAAGGAACTCCGGTTATATTTTGTATAAAAATAATTGTTGCACGTTAAGCCTGGCCTGTAATAATGTGTAAAGATATGTGTATAGAGTCAAATACTAATACTTAAAGGGATAGTTCACCCAAAATTGAAATTTGTGCTATCATTTATTCACCCTCATGTTGTTCCAAACCTGTATGACCTTCACTCTTCTGAGGAACAAGGAACAAAGAAGATATTTTGAAAAATGTGGATAACCAAACAATTTCTGGTCCTCATTGACTTCCACTGGTTTTTTGTCTATAATGTGGAAGTCAATGAGGACCATCAACTGTTTGATTATCAAAATATCTTCTTTTACATTTCAAGAAAGAAATTCATACAGGTTTGGAACAACCTGAGGGTGAATAAATTATGACAGAATAAAAATTTTTGTGTGAATTATGCCTTTTTACTTAAAACTTAATTTAAAACTTTAATGCTTTTAAAATTGTAGTTAGTTAAAGGTTAACTTAAAGGGGTGGTTGATTGCGATTTCACTTTTTTAATGTTAGTTAGTGTGTAATGTTGATGTTTGAGCATAAACAATATCTGCAAAGTTACGAAGCTGAAAGTTCAATGCAAACGGAGATATCGTCTTTTAAAATTCTGGCAGTTTAATGCCTACAAAAACGGCTGGTAGGGACTCCAACAAGTTACTTCCCGGGTTCGTGACGTAACAAACCCAGATAAACCCCGCCCTCGGGCAACAAAGGGCAGCAAAGGGGGGCGAGGCACACTGCACTGCTTTAGAGAAGAGGAAGAGAAAACTAGAGGTGCACGTAAAAATCTATTCATACATGAATCGCGATTCTGTTTTCTAACGATTCTAATGGATTCACAAGTTTCAAAATCAATGTTCTAAAGCAGCGGTTCTTCTCAATCGGGCTCAAACTGAGAAGTGATATTAACGACGCTGTTGTTTACAATACAACCGGAGCACATGCCGCTGAGGTCAGGGGCATGACGTATAGACACGCACTAGAGGCGGTTTAGCCAATCACAACACACTGGGCTAGCTAACCAATCAGAGCCCATCGCCTATTTCTGAGGGTGGGGCTTCATAAAAGCAGGAAATTAGCAGTGTGTTTCTCAGAGAAGAGACAGAGCGGTGTGGAAGAAAGGTAAATTACGTGAAAAATAATGGGGTTTTTTTAAACACGAAGCATTAACACATGTTAGACTGCACCCCATAAACACGATCAAGCCTAGAAAAAAAAACAGTGAACCACCCGTTTAATATTACATTTTGTTTAACAATTTTTATTTTTTTACAAAAATTTGTTTAAGAACAAACATTAATTAGCCACTGCAGACCCCCTGTTGAAGACCCACGATATGATGATTATTGTCATTCTTGTACCACTATTTACATGGTTTTTCCAAGGTACTTTCAAGAATAAAAGGACATACTAATTTTCCTGACTAAAAACCATGGTATTTTCATGGTACATGTACAGAAAACATGGTACTGTCATGATATACGTTTAAAAAAGCAGTGTTAGATTGTACCAAGTTAAAAACATGCACGAGTGCTAATAAATGTATTAGATACTTTATTAGACACTTAATATTATAATCTTGTATTATAAACTTGTGTTCAAAGTGACATTGGATAAAAGCATGTAAAAATGCAATGTAAATGGTACCAAAACATTTTGTATAGAAATAAACATGGCAAAGCCTAAGGAATTCTGCCACTGTACATGAAATAAGCTGCTAGTTTGGCAGCAAGGTTAAGACTTAAGACTAAGGTCAAGACGTGTTTCTAACATGGTGCACAGCCCATTATCCAGTAATTGATGCACAGTACTGGATGCTCCACAGAACGTCCTTGAACAAGAACACAATATCTCTCTTCTTGGCCCGGCTAGAATCTCATACCACGGCCTGTCGTCTCTAAAAAGTGCCAATACTGCGTATGAACTATCACCAGAGCCTTAATGGCCATGTTACACATATGCGAGTGTGTGCAAGTAATGAGTGCTGATGGGCTTAGCAGAGTGGCAAAAGATCCATAGCTTCATGCTTTCACAGCGGTCACAGACGGGGTAATGACTCTCACACACAGCACAGCCTCCTCTTCTTCTTAATCTTTTCCATGCTCGACAAAACGTCCTCTCACTGGTTTCTGCAGGGCCCAGGCCTAACTGTGGCATTACAGTGCTAAACTTCCTCAAGTGAAACTAACTACCCGTCCAGGGTCTAACTCAGATCTAAATCTCTGTGGCAGCTCCTAACGGCTTTAAAATTAGCTTGTGACGAGCCCTCGAACCGGTTTACCAGCATGGTTGGACAAGAAGACCACATTTTAATTACTGTGTCTGTCTCCATTGTAACCTCATTGTGTGGTCTTACCTCTGTAGTCAAAACCGCAAAGCTGAAAGTGCATTCCTCACAGGACATGTTGGTTGGCTGGACAGATGATGGTGGAATATGTGACCCCAGTACGATTAGGCTACTTTAACTAAGAAAAATCAGTATGGCGATGACACGGAGCTGAAAGAATTTGCCAAGAAGCTTTCATTCTAGAGATGGACTACATGGGAGATATGAATGTGCCATTTGTGGGTGGGGGTTTATTAGACCATAAATTGAAAATCATAGCTGAAGTTATGACTCATAATAACTGTAAAAACAACATTTTGCTTTTAGCTTTTTATTTTCTCAAAAAAATAATACTGGGGTTATTTGCATGACCGGAAACTATCTGTATTAATATAAAGGGAAATATTTTGTGGATGCACTTGCTGCATTTAAAGACAAAATACTGACAAAACAAACAGCACTAACAACAATGGCAATATTAACATTTTTAACATGTTCCATTATAGGACCATTGTCCTTTGAAGTACCTTGTACATACCATAGTATTTGAATATGGTAAACATTCAGTAATGTGGACCATGGTATTACCATCTGTACCATCAATGTACCTCAGTAAGGTTACAGGACTCTAAGGTCAAAGTGACACATTGGAATAAATCATGTGGTGCTTTGTGCTATCACAGATCCCGAGTTTTGAAAAGCACATGCTGTATATAAATCCTGCATATTCCCAAAGGGAATATTCTCGAACTCAGAATTGGGTTATATTTTGCTGGCTCTTTACTCATCCCAGTGGTCTTGGACTTTATACTGACAAATCAACATTGACATGCTTTTCCATTTCTCATCAGAGCTGCCTGGTTGATTTTTGTTGTATTCCTTTACATTCATCTAACTGTTCAAAAGTTTGGGTTCGGGAGATTTTTTATTGATTTGTCTCTTATGCTCACCAAGGCTGCATTTCTTTCATTTAAAAAAATGCAGTAAAATCAGTAATATTATACAATATTATTACAACTTATTTGGGCTCAAGAAACATTTCTTATTACTATCAATGTTGAAAAAGTTTAATTTTAATATTTTTTAAGAAACCGTGATACATTTTTTCCAAGACTCTTAGATAAATAGAAAATTCAAAATAACAGAATTTATTTCAAACAAAAAAAGGAAACAAAATATTTACAAATTGTTATTATTAGTGTTCACAGAACTCTTTAAAATTGCATGACACATTTGTTCATGTGATCGCAACATGGCAGCCTCCATGAGGGAGCAACCCACTCCATGAAACAGCTTTTTCGAGGCTACATATGACTGGAGTCTTTTTCTAATGCAAGTAAAACATTATAATTGAGGAAAATTACTGGATGCACCTTTAAGGGACAGCACAACTGACACTTTCATCCTTCTCCTCCCATCCTCTCCCTAATCTCTTGTACCTGTGGAGACAGCGTTAGAATTAAACACTAACCCACAAAACTCTGTATGTCTTGTGATTGATGCTTGATTAGGGAAAAGGCTTGAACGAATCATTGCACACAACATGGGAAAATATATCCATCCATCACATTCCTGCAATTTGTAGGGACTTTTCTAGGGTCTCAAAACAATCAATGGTACAATATCACATGCCTCTGATCTGATGACTAACTGCATATCCATATCAACTGGGTAAACAGGCTCTAATGGCCGACACACAACATGGTCGAACTGATCTGTATGAATGCAAGAGACAAGAACACAAAACACACTCTCTGATAATGATGATATATACATACTGTACACACAACCTTACTTTCAACTTGATCCTACACTACACTACTGCCAGCATTTATCACAAATAAAACTGCCCAGTCAATATTTGCAATTATGTATTCTGAATCCTCATAAACCAAATGTCCAACAGCCTGAAAAAAATACATCTGATTGTGAAACCAACCATCAAGAAACTTTGCATGTAAATTTATTTCTAGTTATCCCCAAAAGCACCTGCTTGTGTAACTGTCCAATGCAGAGTCAAACCACTTCAGTTTAATAGTCTTAAACACCATTCAGGTCATTACACTGCCATCAAACTACCGAAAGCAGGATTCACCATAAAACATCACAGGCTACAGGTCATTTTCACTTTGACTGAAAACTACCAGTCTAGATTAATATACCAGGAGACATTGTCAATGCATTTGCTGCATACAAAGACAAAAACATTCAAAATACAGACAAAACAAGCGCAATAAATAAAGTCAATGAATGGCAATAGAGATTTTTAGGACATGCACCAGAATAGTGCAATGGCATAGTAGCGTGTAAATACATTAATGCACGAATAAGGTAATAATTCAGAAATGTGGACTTGACACCATTACTGTGCTATCATGGTACCACAGCTGCACCACACATTAATGTTTTGGGGAATGCAGCTCACCAAAGTGCTAATGTAAAGACTACACAAACTAATTACTGCATCACAAAACCTGCTCTAAAACAAATGCGCGCATGTAATACTATATATAACCAAGTAAGTTCTGCATATATGCAAAGATATTCTCTGGTTTAGTTCTAACGTTTCTTTACAATAGGCTAATAAAAGCACCTGTTTGTATAACTTCTGACAAATTCAAAGTAAATCCACTTTGGTTTAACTAAACTAGACTAACACACAGAAGACCCCCTTCAAGCCATGAAACTGACATTGAAACTAGATCCAACACAACACATCTCTTGGTAATAATAAACCAGCGAAGCAAACAAACGCCCCCACCACCAAAACAATTTATAAGATGGTTGTCTGGCTTTCTTTCTCCCCTCTCACCTATACACATTTTCCTTGGTTACAATAGTTTCCGCCAAAACACCACACTTAGGCCTACTTATGATTACTACAACTGAGGTAGTTTGGTTTTACACTAACAAAAATGGTTCACCTGGTAAACTAAGCAAAATATGTTTATATATACCATGGTGTGCATATATTATTGTGCTATCAAAGTCTTTTTATTTTAACTTACTAAAAATAAGATGGAAACTGAAATGGTATGAACATACAGAATGAGAATATTGGATCTTCAGGAATTACAAAATGAGTCGGGGTTAATAATTCATTCAATATATCAACACTCCCAGTTTCTGTTAACAAAAAAGCTTGCAAACAAGCAACGTTGTCAAAGTTACAGTAGACATACCAGAGGAAATATCTGAGCCGATATGGAGGCATTTGTGTTGGAAATGGAGTGTCTTGAGAACCGCTGTTGTTTGAAAGAAATCCCATAATTATCTGATTATTTTACAGTAGTAACCCATAATTAACTATATACATTGTTTTATGTATGAGTACAATGCAATAATTATTATGCAATGAGAATTATGCATGTGTGTATCAGAAGTTCAATTACTTTTTCTTTCCCAATATTTTTACATAAATGCTTATCTGACTACAAATTTGAAAAAATATGCAACATTGTATATTTATTTATTTAGTAATTAAATATAGTCATGTTTTCATTAATTTCACCCACGTATGCAACGATACTATATTAAACTGGCCACCAGAGTCAGATGACGTGCCAGTACATTTTATAAGCAAAGGTTAATTATCATTTCTTTATTTGGTATTCTGAAGATGTGGGGAGCGCTGCGTGTATTTTGATTACGGTTGGTCCTGTCAGTTGAGTAAGATTAGACTACGACAAGAATGCAGCTTTGGCTTTGCGGGTGATTGAGGCCACACAGTGTTTCCATACAAACAGCGCCCCCTGGTGACTTACAGTCTGTAAGAGTTCATATGAAGTAAAGCAACAGGAGCATGAGAGCCTTTAAATTACATAACCCTGGTCATTAAATTCAAGTGCTCTGTAATTCATTTTAAGACTCTGACTTTCAAGAGAGACACCGTCACACATACCACGCAGATCTGACGGTATGCATGCTGTAACAACTATTGTAAAAACACTTATATTTATGCATTTTGCTTTTACCCAAAGCAACTTAGGTTGCGTTCGGTGTATACACTATTAGTTCATGCATTCCCTAGTAATCAAACCCAATACCCTGGGCTTTCCCTATATCAGAGAGGTGGAGACACTGTGATTCTAAATCAAGTTTATTTAAAAAAAAAAAAAAATGTTAATTAAAAAAATAACCCACAGTATTACATTTCATTAAACCGATTGCTTATATTGCACACATAACACTGATAGCTTTGAAGAGTTTTGTAAACACGACTGCAAAGCTTTCAGCTGTAAAATTATCTGACAGATGTAAACCTGAACTTTGCCATCTAAAGTAGTTGCCCTGAGCTGATATTTTGTAGCTGATAAGCATTTTAAGAATGATTTACAACATATTGAAATGATTTTAAAAAAAAATGCATAAATATATGTAAAGTAACAGTAAAAGTAAAACAATTTCAGACCCTGAGTGTGAAATAAATCTTAGGCTCACAGCCAGAATTACTTGTGTTATGTTAAGTGCAATAATATGGTGTTAAACGAACTATATAATAGTCATTAGATATAAAGGAGTGTTTTATTTCTTTAGCTTTGGCCGAGAGACATTCAGAGCTCTTCCTCTCTGATGCTCCTGTCCAGCCTCTGTGTCTCTGACTCCAGCACTGAGGGGACAGGCCGCTGGGACACCGCAGCTAGAGACTCGTTTAGATCCTGTCTCAGAGACATCAGACTCTGGCTGTTCTTCAGAGAGCGATCGATGAACTCTGCCCTCTGCTGATGGTCCACGGCCAACATGAGACGAAGATGATGAACCTAGAAATTGGGTTTAAGTTTTGAGGCTATTTTATATGGCAAAATACAAATGGACAGTTGTGCTAAGTGTTAAGGACAAACCTGTTCCTTTAGTTCATTGACTCGGACTCTGAGACATTTAAGCTCTTCCTTTTCGGTACCATCTGACAGGGCCTATACAGCACACAATTTAACTATTTTTGCTTTTTCATGAGCAATTAACACAAAAAGACACATAAAACACAAGTGATTGTAATAGTTTGGTATAAGCATGTTACTAACAGTGTTGTTATTTTTACCTAAAACTATTCAATTGTTTTCGGTAAATGAAATAACGCTAAAATAAAATAAAGCAAGTATTAGTTAACTATTAGACAACAAAAAATTTAATAATATTATAAATGATACCCTGGCAACTCTAAGAAATTAAGTAAATTAAAGCTACATAGAACTATTAAAACACTAATAAAATAACATGGGTAAAACTTAAACTAAATTTAAAATGAAAACTGAAAATATAAATATATAAAAAATCAAAGTTAATCAAAATATTAATAAATACTATAAAAGTATATAAATCATTCTAAAATAACATTGATTGTTAAAGCTAACAAATTTATATTGTAATAATAATAATATATTCCAAATATTGGGTACTGTGACAATTCATCACACAGAAAGAAAACCAGAACAAAAAACAAATGTATTGCAAATGTATTCTCTCCATCATACCAGAACTCCAGCTTCTGTCTGTGACAGCTGATGCCTTATCTTCCCCCTCTCCAGCTCAACCTGGTGATGGCCAAATATATACAGTAATCACGCATATGAATCATACTGACATCATAATATATGGTCCCTTTGTGAGCCGTGCACATACCTGTGTCAGCGTCTCTCTCAGGTGCTGTCGCTCAGTTCGTAGTCTCTCAATCTTCTTTATTTATTTAGTAATTAAATATAGTCATGTTTTCATTAATTTCACCCACGTATGCAACGATACTATATTAAACTGGCCACCAGAGTCAGATGACGTGCCAGTACATTTTATAAGCAAAGGTTAATTATCATTTCTTTATTTGGTATTCTGAAGATGTGGGGAGCGCTGCGTGTATTTTGATTACGGTTGGTCCTGTCAGTTGAGTAAGATTAGACTACGACAAGAATGCAGCTTTGGCTTTGCGGGTGATTGAGGCCACACAGTGTTTCCATACAAACAGCGCCCCCTGGTGACTTACAGTCTGTAAGAGTTCATATGAAGTAAAGCAACAGGAGCATGAGAGCCTTTAAATTACATAACCCTGGTCATTAAATTCAAGTGCTCTGTAATTCATTTTAAGACTCTGACTTTCAAGAGAGACACCGTCACACATACCACGCAGATCTGACGGTATGCATGCTGTAACAACTATTGTAAAAACACTTATATTTATGCATTTTGCTTTTACCCAAAGCAACTTAGGTTGCGTTCGGTGTATACACTATTAGTTCATGCATTCCCTAGTAATCAAACCCAATACCCTGGGCTTTCCCTATATCAGAGAGGTGGAGACACTGTGATTCTAAATCAAGTTTATTTAAAAAAAAAAAAAATGTTAATTAAAAAAATAACCCACAGTATTACATTTCATTAAACCGATTGCTTATATTGCACACATAACACTGATAGCTTTGAAGAGTTTTGTAAACACGACTGCAAAGCTTTCAGCTGTAAAATTATCTGACAGATGTAAACCTGAACTTTGCCATCTAAAGTAGTTGCCCTGAGCTGATATTTTGTAGCTGATAAGCATTTTAAGAATGATTTACAACATATTGAAATGATTTTAAAAAAAAATGCATAAATATATGTAAAGTAACAGTAAAAGTAAAACAATTTCAGACCCTGAGTGTGAAATAAATCTTAGGCTCACAGCCAGAATTACTTGTGTTATGTTAAGTGCAATAATATGGTGTTAAACGAACTATATAATAGTCATTAGATATAAAGGAGTGTTTTATTTCTTTAGCTTTGGCCGAGAGACATTCAGAGCTCTTCCTCTCTGATGCTCCTGTCCAGCCTCTGTGTCTCTGACTCCAGCACTGAGGGGACAGGCCGCTGGGACACCGCAGCTAGAGACTCGTTTAGATCCTGTCTCAGAGACATCAGACTCTGGCTGTTCTTCAGAGAGCGATCGATGAACTCTGCCCTCTGCTGATGGTCCACGGCCAACATGAGACGAAGATGATGAACCTAGAAATTGGGTTTAAGTTTTGAGGCTATTTTATATGGCAAAATACAAATGGACAGTTGTGCTAAGTGTTAAGGACAAACCTGTTCCTTTAGTTCATTGACTCGGACTCTGAGACATTTAAGCTCTTCCTTTTCGGTACCATCTGACAGGGCCTATACAGCACACAATTTAACTATTTTTGCTTTTTCATGAGCAATTAACACAAAAAGACACATAAAACACAAGTGATTGTAATAGTTTGGTATAAGCATGTTACTAACAGTGTTGTTATTTTTACCTAAAACTATTCAATTGTTTTCGGTAAATGAAATAACGCTAAAATAAAATAAAGCAAGTATTAGTTAACTATTAGACAACAAAAAATTTAATAATATTATAAATGATACCCTGGCAACTCTAAGAAATTAAGTAAATTAAAGCTACATAGAACTATTAAAACACTAATAAAATAACATGGGTAAAACTTAAACTAAATTTAAAATGAAAACTGAAAATATAAATATATAAAAAATCAAAGTTAATCAAAATATTAATAAATACTATAAAAGTATATAAATCATTCTAAAATAACATTGATTGTTAAAGCTAACAAATTTATATTGTAATAATAATAATATATTCCAAATATTGGGTACTGTGACAATTCATCACACAGAAAGAAAACCAGAACAAAAAACAAATGTATTGCAAATGTATTCTCTCCATCATACCAGAACTCCAGCTTCTGTCTGTGACAGCTGATGCCTTATCTTCCCCCTCTCCAGCTCAACCTGGTGATGGCCAAATATATACAGTAATCACGCATATGAATCATACTGACATCATAATATATGGTCCCTTTGTGAGCCGTGCACATACCTGTGTCAGCGTCTCTCTCAGGTGCTGTCGCTCAGTTCGTAGTCTCTCAATCTTCGTCTCCAGATGATTGTTTTTCTTCTGCAGAAGGTTCTGTTCCACCTCCAGTTTTGCCACGGGCCGCTGCATCGCTGACAGACGCCCCTGCACAGCAGAGTCTGTCTCCACTTCATTTACGGACTGGGCCTTTGGTTCAAGCTCTTTCTCCTATTAATATTGCCCAAAACAATTCATCATAAACTACCCATTCACTGAATAGTGTGTTCAAATGGGACATTTCATGAAAAACAGATTGTCCTTGGTTTCTTGAATTAAAAGAGTACTATGTATAAATATTCTATGTCTCAAAACAAAGCTCCCTCCACAGTCCACCCACACCATTTAAGGAAACTAAGCCAAAAATTTTTTAATTTAGAAACTGTCACACTGTTGATGTCACAGCCATGACTGGCCATGTTTACATTTTATTAACAGCTTATTCAATATTCAGTGACATGGTAAGGGCATTTTTCCTTGCTTCATATTCAGAAAGTTTAGCCAATCATGTGCATAAAGAAGTCCTAAAGACACAACAGCAACAAAAGCCCATTTAGTTAGTATTAAGAACACAAAGGATCAAAAATAAAATAATAATAAAATAAATAAATGAATGAATGCTTTTGGTACAACAAAGTGGGAGTTTGGGAGAAAAAAAGAAGCTACAAAATGTACACTATTGTTCAAAAGTTTGAGTATGAAAAAATGTATTTTTAAAAGAATACTCAAAGAATGCTCAATAAATACTCTTAATATTATCAATGTTATAAAACATCTGTGCTGCTTAATATTTTTGTGGAAACCATAACTCATTTTTTCAGGATTTTTGTTGAAAAGAAAATTCAAAAGAGCAGCACTCATTTGAACTAGAAATGTTTTGTAACATAAATGTCTTTTTTGTCCTTTTGATAAATTTATTGCATCCTTGTTAATTAATTTCTTTAAAAAAAAACTTACTGACCCATACTTCTGAACGGTCCCTGCTCAACTGGGAGTTCCAGATACTAGTCTTAATTATATACAAGATAATCAAAAACTAATTCATATATAAAGGTGCACTCAGTAATGTTTAGTAACAGCTAAATAGTACTCGCTCCTGCTGTTCCAGCCTCTTCTTATAGTAAATCAGCATTGATTCAGTTTTCTCCAGAGCTGTCCTGACACAGCCCCTGTCTTTACTCCGTTCCTCAACTCGCTCTTTAAGAGCATACAGTATACTTCCACATCCTTCTCTTGGAGGAGTCTGTCTCTCTACTCCTTTTCTAAAAGGACAGAGGAAATTTGTTCCTTTAGCCTTAGCCTTTAGTCTTCATTCTCTGGGGGTCCAGTTTTTATGTTCTCATTTCTTATTGTGGTGTGCAGTCTGTCGATCTCAGTCTGCAGGGTCTGAGGCTTGGTCCTCCAATTCTCTATTTCCTGTTCTTTTTTTGTAAGTGTCTGTCTCTAACAATTTGTCATGAGACTGATATTCAGCATTTATCTCTAGAGTACCATGGCCACTATCCATCTTTATTCTTTGTTTTTCTTTTCAGATTCTCTAAGATTAAGTAAAACCTCTTCCATTTTGGTCTCAATCTCTTGTTTCTCTTTCTCTAAGGTTTCCATTTTTCCCTCAATACCTTGGTATTTCTTTTCTCATCTTCAAATTGATCCTGTAATCTAAGTTTTGCTGATTGTTCTTTATATGCTATTTCTCGAATACTCTCCAACTCAGTTTCTTTGTCCTTCAGTCTCTGTGACAATTATTCTAGTTGTCTTATGTTTTGCTCCTCCGCTTGCTGAAATTTCACTTTTTCTCGTCTCATTTTCATATTTCTCTTTCATCAATTCTATCTCACTTTCCTTTTCACTCAGTCTTTTTTTGAGGAGCTCCAATCCCTCTAACGCAAATCGTTTCTCTATATTTTCTCTTTGGAGTTCCTCCCAATCTTTACTCTCTCTTCTTCTGTCCTCTCTTAGTCTGTCCTCCTCCTGTCTCAGCTCTCTGAATCTGTTGCTCAGTTCCTCTGATTCTCCGGTCCTTTCTCCCACTAAAGAGCTGAGTTCAGTCCTCTGATTTTCCAGGATGTCCATTCTAGCCCTCACTCTGGTCAGTTCAGCCTCTCTCTGCTCTGCTATGCTCTTCATGGTCGCCAATTCTTCTAATAACTTCTCCTGTCTTCGCTGCATTTGTTCCTTCCCTTGCAAACCTTCCTCGTTTTTCTTCCTAAGTTGTTCTTCTTGTAGCTGCAGAGCGGTCTTAAAGGAACACTCCACTATTTTTGAAAATAGGCTCATTTTCCAACTCCCCTAGAGTTAAACAGTTGAGTTTTACCGTTTTCGAATCCATTCAGCCGATCTCCGTGTCTGGCGGTAGCACTTTTAAGCTGTAGCTTAGCAAAAATCATTAAATCTGATTAGACCGTTAGCATCTCACTCAAAAATGACCAAAGAGTTTCTTTTTACAGCTAAATGTGCTACCGCCAGACCCGGAGATTGGCTGAATGGATTCGAAAACGGTAAAACTCAACTGTTTAACTCTAGGGGAGTTGGAAAATTAGCCTATTTTCAAAAATAGTGGAGTGTTCCTTTAAGCTCCTGTTTTTGCTTCTCTAGCATCTGGACTTTGAGTAGAAGATCTTTGAAGAAGAGTTTCGACCTGTGCCACCTAAAGCCTTCCACTCTGCATCGGACCAACTTGTCCTTCTTTTCCTGCATCATGGACCGGAGTCTCTCTCCCTCACGATGACTCTCTTCTAGCAGTTCCTTCAGAGTCGCCATCTCCTAAAGGTCTGCAATCAGGACTTCTCGTATTTTCTGGTTCTGCTCTTCTCTTTCCTGGATTTTTGACCTGGTTTGTTCTTTGGTTCTTGAAAGATTAACCACCTGTTCTTGTAAAGTATCCACCTGGGCAGCCAGTGCTTCTTTACGTTCTTTTGCATCATTCAGCAAAGAGCTTATCCTGTCCTTCTCTCGCCTCTCTCGAAGCGTTTCATCTCTCAGAGCCTCAATCTCTCTTTCCTTCGAAGCTCTGCTGAGAGATGGTCTCTCTCCTCCTCCAGCTCTCGTACACAAGCCCCAAGCTTCTCCACACATTCCATCTTCTCCACCATCAGGATATGTTGACCTTTTTGCAGATCTTCAAGCCTGGCTCTCAGCCTTTCCCCTTCTGTTTTTTCATCTCTCAGTTGGGTCTCCAGACGCCTCCTCTCATCTTCAATCTGACTTAAAGACCTCTTCAATCTTTGTTTCTCCTCTTCACTGTTCTCTGCCCTGGATTCAAGCACTTGTGCTTCCCCTCGGCTCTCCTACAGCAGTTGTGACAAAATTCCCACTCTCCTAACCGTTCATCCAGTTTTTCTTTCAGCGACTTCACCTCTTTGCCCTGTTCGCCTATAAGTTTCTTTAGATTTTCAACAGTCTCCCTCTCTTGATCTCACTCACGCCTGACTAATAGTAGCTCCTGATTACAGTCCATAAGTGTCTCCTCTTTCTTTCGCTGTTGATGTTTTTCCTTCTCCAGTGCCATTTCAGACTCTCGTAGACTGCTTGAAACTTCAAGATTCCTCTGCATGGCTTCATGCAGCTTTTCTCTCAGCCCTCTTTTTCTTTTTGTTGTAAACTCTTCTTCAGTGCCTGTGCCTCCACCTCAGCATCTTGTAGGAGGCCAGTTTGGCATTCAAGGTCTTCTTGTTGCTCCATTCTCATCTTCCTGCCCTCCTCATTCTCCTGGTTCAGTTCATCAATCTTCAGTCTCAACTGCCTCAACTCTGTCTCCTTCTGAAGGAGCTCTCCTCTCAGTATCTGCTCTCTATCTCTTTCCTCAATCTCCTGTCTTTTCCTTCTCTCTTATTCTGAGTTCATCCGGTCACGTTCCATTTCGGCTAACTTGGCTTTGCACCTGTTTACCTCTTCGTGCTCTGCTTTGAGCTTCTGTTCTTGTGTGAGCAATTCTTTTAGCTCACTATCTCTCTCTTCCACCCTTTCTAGTGTCTCCTCTTTTTCTTGAATGACTGCCTCCATTTTGGTAATGAGATCTTCTAATTCTCTTTTCAGTTGTTTCTGCTGTTCCTTAAGTTCCAGTTGCTTCCTGTCCACCTCTCTTTGTTTCTCCAAGTGGAGTGTTCCTTTAAGCTCCTGTTTTTGCTTCTCTAGCATCTGGACTTTGAGTAGAAGATCTTTGAAGAAGAGTTTCGACCTGTGCCACCTAAAGCCTTCCACTCTGCATCGGACCAACTTGTCCTTCTTTTCCTGCATCATGGACCGGAGTCTCTCTCCCTCACGATGACTCTCTTCTAGCAGTTCCTTCAGAGTCGCCATCTCCTAAAGGTCTGCAATCAGGACTTCTTGTATTTTCTGGTTCTGCTCTTCTCTTTCCTGGATTTTTGACCTGGTTTGTTCTTTGGTTCTTGAAAGATTAACCACCTGTTCTTGTAAAGTATTCACCTGGGCAGCCAGTGCTTCTTTACGTTCTTTTGCATCATTCAGCAAAGAGCTTATCCTGTCCTTCTCTCGCCTCTCTCGAAGCGTTTCATCTCTCAGAGCCTCAATCTCTCTTTCCTTCGAAGCTCTGCTGAGAGATGGTCTCTCTCCTCCTCCAGCTCTCGTACACAAGCCCCAAGCTTCTCCACACATTCCATCTTCTCCACCATCAGGATATGTTGACCTTTTTGCAGATCTTCAAGCCTGGCTCTCAGCCTTTCCCCTTCTGTTTTTTCATCTCTCAGTTGGGTCTCCAGATGCCTCCTCTCATCTTCAATCTGACTTAAAGACCTCTTCAATCTTTGTTTCTCCTCTTCACTGTTCTCTGCCCTGGATTCAAGCACTTGTGCTTCCCCTCGCCTCTCCTACAGCAGTTGTGACAAAATTCCCACTCTCCTAACCGTTCATCCAGTTTTTCTTTCAGCGAGTTCACCTCTTTGCCCTGTTCGCCTATAAGTTTCTTTAGATTTTCAACAGTCTCCCTCTCTTGATCTCACTCACGCCTGACTAATAGTAGCTCCTGATTACAGTCCATAAGTGTCTCCTCTTTCTCTCGCTGTTGATGTTTTTCCTTCTCCAGTGCCATTTCAGACTCTTGTAGACTGCTTGAAACTTCAAGATTCCTCTGCATGGCTTCATGCAGCTTTTCTCTCAGCCCTCTTTTTCTTTTTGTTGTAAACTCTTCTTCAGTGCCTGTGCCTCCACCTCAGCATCTTGTAGGAGGCCAGTTTGGCATTCAAGGTCTTCTTGTTGCTCCATTCTCATCTTCCTGCCCTCCTCATTCTCCTGGTTCAGTTCATCAATCTTCAGTCTCAACTGCCTCAACTCTGTCTCCTTCTGAAGGAGCTCTCCTCTCAGTATCTGCTCTCTATCTCTTTCCTCAATCTCCTGTCTTTTCCTTCTCTCTTATTCTGAGTTCATCCGGTCACGTTCCATTTCGGCTAACTTGGCTTTGCACCTGTTTACCTCTTCGTGCTCTGCTTTATGATTGGACTTTCGATTTTAACTCTTTGATATCCTCTCCTCTCTTTCGTATTTCATCCTCCTTTTTCAGTAGATCAGACATCTTTGCCTTCTCTCTCTCAGTGACCTTGAGTTTCTGACTTTCTCTTTCCACACTTTCTATAAACTTCTGATTTAACGCTTCTTTCTCTCTCTGAACCTCATTTTCTCTCTCCTTCCATCACTCAATCTCATCACACACTTCTCTTAGTCTTAGTTCGGTTGTTTTCTGCTCTGCAGCTGATTTCGTTTGTAGTTTCTCAATTTCTGTGTTTCTTTGATCTAAGATGTCTGAAAGCTCTTCTTTTTCTTTTAACAAACCATCAATCTTGTTCCTCAGTATCTCCACTTCTCCATCTTTCTGGCCGAGTTCTGTATTCAGAGCTTCTCTCTCTTTTTGACATAGTTCTCTCTCTGTTTTGCTCTCTTCTGCTTGTACTTTGTTTTTCTGTGATTCTTGTTCAACATCTCTCTGAATCCTCTTGCATTCCGACTGCCAGTTTTCTCTTTCACTCTTCCTTCTTTCCTCTGTTGCTTATTTTCTTTCCCGTTCTCTTTGTGTTGTCTCTCTCTCTCTCCAAGTCTGTCTGTAGACACTGAATCTCTCTTACACAATTAATAGAGAAAAATGTAACACTGTAATTACACACAAATATACACCAACATATTAAACCAATAAAGTGAACAGCCAATGAGAAGTTTTTTTTTTAAATAATAAAACAGTCCGACCTTGCAAGACATCTTTGGTCTGTGTGAGCGTTTCCACCTGTGTTTGTAGCTGACTGCACTGCACCTCCAAACCTGAGGCCTGTTCCTGAACCTGTGCAATCTGCTTCTGGAGGCATGCTACCACATCTCTGAAAAGAGACAGCAGCAGGTTAGAAACTGATAGGGGATTGGTACAAAAATGGTTCAAACAATGCCCTTTTAATATATATATATCAATACTGTAAGGGAAACAGGTCAATAATTTAGCTCAAAGGGAATCATTTAAGATTTTAAAGGGAACTCCACCAATAATATGTAAGGGAATTAGGACAGAATCACTGTTTTACGGCTGATCACTGAGACGGCCAGCGATTCAGTGAACGAGCCGTATGACATCAATTCTGCAATGGATATTTATATCCAAAATATAGTGAAAACACTATTAATTAGCATAGTAACAAGGTCGGCAGTTTAAGACATTAACTTGTGAGCACAAAACATGAGATACTTCTCTTTTCAATATAAATAAGGCTTTATTGGATAAATCTAAGACATATAAACTAATCTAACACACGCATTCACACACAAGTTACAGAAAGAGAGAAAGTGAGGAAATAATTAGTTTAAGAGAATGAAAATGTGAAATCCCAAGTTTACAGCAATATGTGCAATTGCATAGATCTGAACAACCATCAATCACTTAAATAACCCTCGCATTGAGTTCCTCAATGAGGTTAAAATTTAGATTAACTGCACCAGTTCAGTTTTTAGAATCTGGAGGTACTTGCTTTCTGTGTTGCGGGGTTCCCTTTCTTGTCTGGTTGCTGAAAGGGGTTTCCCGAGGTTGCTGATTGGCTGGAAGTTCAGTCTTGGGAAGCCAGTGGTTGGGCATTGGCTGGCGACGCGGAGCTGTGGTCTGCAGTTGAAGGGTAGACAGCACTCATGCGGCGTTAGGCTAAAGGCAGTTTCCATGCCATTCTGTGAATGTATGAAGACCAGAGATTAAGAGGTCTGTAAGGAATCTCCGAAAGTCTGTTCTTTGTCCTGAGGTGGGGGATGTCAATTCCAAAGAGCTTGTGACTGTAGTTACTATCATGTGATGGTCATGCGGTCATCTCTTTGACCATTTAATCTTGATTACTTGCCCTAAAATTGACAATCTCCTTCCTGAGTTGTTATGATCAGTGTGTTCCTTTTGTGTTAATGTTGAAAGCTGTTCTGTGAAAGAGTTGGTCAGGCTTGCTTCAGACTGGCTAGGGTCTGATTTATGACATCCTGTTGTCTTGGGCCTCTGTGGAATTTGGACTCCTCGTGCCTCAACCATGTTTTGACCAAATCTTAGATTGTCTGATTCGGTCTGATATCCTACAATACTAATATCTGTTTGAAATACCCATTTAATATGTTTGATCTATTTAATTTGATTAGATTCTAATCTAGTTATACAGATTTAACATAAAACAGTTGATGTTGATTTTAAAGGTAACAACCTAGCAACTTTTTTCTATTAAGAATGTGTTTTAATTGGTTATATCGAATTGTCTGACAAAAAGGATGACACTTTAATAACAAAAGTAAGTTTAAATATGTTTAACAAAAATGTCCTCATAAAGCTTGAAAAGACTAGTATAAAAAATACTGAGCTGTTAGTATGGTGTTTTATGAGAAAGTGTCTTTTTTTAAACAAATAAACACAGACTCAGTTTCATTATACCTGAGTTCCTCTTTGACCTGTTTGAGTTCCTCCTTCTCTCTCTCCAGTGAACATACTGTGTCCTCTAGTCTCTGTCTCTCTCTAATTAGGTTGTCTTTCTCTTGTTCAGCTCTTCTCTGCTGCTTTGAGCAGTTCTGCCTGGACACTCTGCAACTCCTTCATCACAGTGCTGCACTGCTGAGGTAACTGAAACACATCACTGTCCATGAGTAGACCCAAACAACAAGAAGTATTCAAAATAGGAGAATATGTGTACAGAATAATATACACAAAAGCCCATCATTATCAAAAACCTAGGGTGATCAGGACTCAATAGTCTTATTTTGTCTTTTATGACCTCTCACCTTATATTGCACAGCTACTCAACAAACAAATAACTGTACAATTATTTAGATTTTATATTAATTGTACAAGTACAATAACTGAAACTTATTGTTATTTGTATTATTATTTTAATTAAAAATAAATTATTTTATTATATTTACTACTATATTTATTAATGCACATATGTGACCCTGGACCACAAAACCAATCTTAAGTCGCTGGGGAATATTTGTAGCAATAGCCAAAAATACATGGTATGGGTCAAAATTATAGATTTTTCTTTTATGCCAAAAACCATTAGGATATTAAGTAAAGATCATGTTCCATGAAGATATTTTGTAAATTTCCTACTGTAAATATATCAAAACGTAATTTTTGATTAGTAATATGCATTGCTAAGAACTTTATTTGGACAACTTTAAAGGCGATTTTCTCAATATTTTGATTTTTTGCACCCTCAGATTCCAGATTTTCAAGTAGTTGTATCTCGACCAAATATTGTTCTATCCCAACAAATTATACATCAATGGAAAGCTTTTAGATTATGTATAAATCTCAATTTCGAAAAATTGACCCTTATGACTGGTTTTGTGGTCCAAGCCAGGGTCACATTTTGGTTTTACAATTTTGGGGGAATTTTTAGTAAACACTAAGTAAAATCTGTTCTTTTAATTGATAATTTAATTAATATATAATTACATGTATAGAGAGAATTTATTGGAAACTTGCCACCTTGCACCTAGTTAGAACACAATGTTTACTTCCTTTTTTTTTAAGGAAAAAAAAGTAGTTAGTAGCTAGTTTGCAAGCAGTCAGTATTGTCCAAGTTTCTCACCTCTGCAATCCTTTGTTCATTATTCTTCTTCTCTTCTGTGAGAACAGTCACCTTCCTCCCTCTCTGTCTCCAGCTCTCTCTCTCGGTCTCTGAGCTGCTGCCGTGTTTTCAGATCAGTCTCTCTCTGTTCCCTGGAACACAGTGGGATCATGAATACAATTGCAGTAAAGAATCACTGGTTGAGAAAACACAGGGCCAACATACGACAGCCAAATATAACAGCTGTTGAGATAAACGCAGACATTTATAGTGTCATCTAAAGCCCCATGTATTCATTAGTATTCCTACCAAACTCATACAAGCTCATTAGGGACCTGATTAGCTGTCATTTAGAGTCACAGACACACTTCATCTACAGATTTTAAACTGCCTATTTCACAAACATATCTTACTCTGCCTTGTGCATAACAAGCAGGTAAAGGTAAGGGGTAGGCAATATAAACAATATTTATATCAAAATATTCTTAGTTTAGTAGTGTTATAATATATGAAATACATTCTTTTTTATTTCGCATTTCCACCATTATAAATATGAAGCAAATGCTTCCATGCTAACATACTCCGCAGACTCTGATTTACATCACATCTATAGCCTTTTCATCAGCTGACTTGTCTGTTATGAATTTTTAAATATGTCCCTCTGTTTCACAAAGCCGCACCTTAATTTGTTGGCCTCTAGAGACGTGGTCTTCACTTCCCTGCACAGACCTGCCATCTCTGTGCCACATGCCTGGATCTGGGCCTGGACTTCTGCCACGTCCGTCTCCAAATGAGGGGTCAGGAAAACAAAACTCACATCTCTCATCCCTCCATCTCAAACCTGGCCCTACCAGCAATGCAATCTGGCACTGAATCAAGTAATTACAGGCAAGAGGCCTGTGGCAGCTTGCAGGGATTTGGTCACGTCCCTAGGCAGTGTAAGTGATCTATGCTAAAGATGGGCTAAACCTGCGTGCCAAACCTGCAGAGCACGAACACCGAGCTCTCTCTTTGGCCAGAGCTTAATTTAAAGTAACCATTTTCTCCAGGGCATCCCGATCTTCTGCCAGCTCATTCTTGAGCTGGGTTTGACTGGAGGACATAGCCAGTAATGACTCCCGTGCCTGGAAGGAAGGAGAGAGGGAAAATGGAGGACAACATAAAGCAGGGGTCTCCAAATTCAGTCCTGGAGGGCCAGTGTCCTGCATAGTTTAACTCTAACCCTAATTAAACACACAGCTAATCAAGGTTTTACTAGGTATACTTGAAATTTCCAGGCAGGTGTATTGAGGCAAGTTGGAGCTAAACTCTGCAGGACACCGGCCCTCCAGGACCAAGTTTGGAGACCCCTGACATAAAGGAATGATGGAGAGGTTTGGAAGGGTGACAAAATACAGGATGGGAAACAACACAACTCGGACAAAACTCCATGGATCCATCTAAACAGGCAGAACTGCCTGATGTCCCAGGGCCAGTGTGTGAGAGTTTTGGGTGAAACAACTGTTTTGCTTATGTGCATATACACTCACTGGCCATGTAGACATGGTCAAGACAATCTGCTGAAGACCAAACAAAGCATCAGAATGGGGAAGAAAAGTGATTTAAGTCTATGTTTAGACTGCAGGCAAATTGGATTTTTTTCTCAAATCAGATCTTTTCAGTAGATTGTCCACACTATTAATTGCAAGTGATTAAGACTTTCAAAATCATTGTTGTGCAGCTCCAGACGGGTGCGAGTCTCTCACAGCTGAACGGTTTCTAGCATCTCTGCCTCCATGCTGATAAACAAATAAACTTCAAGTTATTTATCATCAGAATTCAGCATGATGAGCATGACTGAACAGGGCTCTAATGACACACACATCCTAAATTAATTCTGCATAATGTTAAGCAGTGATCGATGGATAAGCATACCGTTTCTGTCTCTCTCTCTCCAGCTGAATTCTCTCCTCCTCCTCCTTCTCTCTCTGTCGTCTTCAAGTGTTCATTCTCTTGTCTCAGCTCCTCTGCGAGTCTTTCAGCCTCCTCTATCTGACTGCGCAAACAAGTTATCATCTCCTTCTCACTGTCACATACAATACTTCCATAGATTATTCTTCTATATTCAACCATGTCAGTTTACACCAATTTCAGTTTTACCAATTGGCCAATAGCAATTAGCCAATAATTATTTGTAATTGCCGCTAATAAAATTCAATATTATGTTGTAAAAAAATACATTAGCGTTCAAAAGTCTGGGGTCAGTATGAATTTTTAAATGTTTTATTTATATTTTATCAAAATATACAAATTTATTTTATTATTTATATATATTTTATTAATATTTTATAGTTTTATTTATTATTTGCTCAAAAATAAAATAAAAACGAATATTTTCAGCAGCATTACTCCAGTCTTCAGTGTCACATGATCCTTCAGAAATCATTCTAATATGCTGATTTACTGCTCAAGAAATATTTCTCATTAGTATCATCAATGTTGAAAATATCAATATTTTTGTGGAAACAATGATATTTTTTTTCAGGATTCTTTGATGAAAAGAAAGTTCAAAAGAATAGCATTTACTTGAAATATAATTTTTTTCTATTATAAACATAATATTATACATGCCTTTTACTGGTCTCTCCCACCTTCTCAGCGCTCTCTCCCATCTTCAGTACCACGACTGAGGTGCCCTTGAGCAAGGCACCGAACCCCCAACTGCTCTCTGGGCGCAGCAGCATAAATGGCTGCCCACTGCTCCGGGTGTGTGTTCACGGTGTGTGTGTTCACTGCTGTGTGTGTGTGCACTTAGGATGGGTTAAATGCAGAGCACGAATTCCAAGTATGGGTCACCATACTTGGCCACATGTCACTTCACTTTTTTTATTTATTTTTTTTATTTTCACTTTTACTGTCACTTTTGATCAATTTAATGTGACTTCGCTGAATAAAACTAGTAATAACTTTCGAAAAATATCTTACTGACCCGAAACTTTTAAACAGTAGAGTAAATAAAAAATAAAACACTTCATTCACTCATTTTAATTTTAAAACAGTGAATTTAGGTATTTATTTAACTAATTTAAAATTTTACATTCAACAGCGTTATTACATTATAGGTGTTTTTAAAGTTTATTTTAAAGTAAGAGTTCGATTGAAATTTAAATGTAAAAATAAGGAAATGAGCTTAAACAATTAAATATCCAATAGGGATTGGTACCACTAAATAGCTGATAACCAATATGGTTCAAATATTTTGTAAATAAACTAAAAAGATGCTATAACACAATTTTAAAAATACAGTTAATCACTTAGATCAACCCCTAAAGGTAGCCTTCAGGAATATTAAAGGGGTCATATGATGTTGCTAAAAAGAACATTATTTTGTGTATTTGGTGTAATGAAATGTGTTTATGCGGTTTAAGGTTCAAAAAACTAATTATTTTCCACATAATGTACATTATTGTTGCTCATCTATGCCCCGCCTTTCTGAAACACGTCGATTTTTACAAAGCTCATCGTTCTGAAAAGCGAGGTGTGCTCTGATTGGCCAGCTATCCAGTGCGTTGTGATTGGAAATGTTACGCCCCTTACCATACTGTGATGCCGTGTCCGGCCGGAGCGACGAGACAAAAACATGAAAACCCATTATAAACGAGGCATTCGTTGTATCAAGTGGGGACATAATTACGGATTATAATGACTTATACTGTCTTTTTACACGCTGCGTTGCATCACGCCGCGTAAACATAAAACCATGTCTGTATTTGTGATCGGAGAAATGACAAACAACAAGCGGGGTCTCTGACTCAAGGTCAGCTTTTAATTCAGTCGAATTCCTCCTTTGTTCACGATTCAGATCATCGAGAAACAGCGGCCCCTGGGAGGAGGAGAGAGGTTGCACTGGAGTAGCCTATAGAGGAGTCATGGGGCAGTGTGGGAGAAGCCCATACAGAGAGGAGAGATGAGGAGAGACGAGAGAACTCTGCTCTCAGCTCCCACAGGTCTCTGTGGCACAAAAACACAACACATGCACACCTAACGGAAGGTATAGAGAACGCAATGCATACATTACCATTTAAAGCTTTGGGTGAGTTTTTTAGAGAAAAATACTACTTTTATTCAACAAGGACACATCTCTTTTGACAAACACTGTTCTTTTGAACTTTCTATTCATCAAAGAATCCTGAAAAAAATTATCAGTTTCAACAAAAACATTAAGCAGTTAATATTAATAATATTAAGCATTAAATATAAAAAGATATTAAGTTGTCAGCTGTGAAAATAATAAGAAATGTTTCTTGAGCAGCAAATCAGCAAATTAGAATGATTTCTGAAGGATCATGTGACACTGAAGACTGGAGTAATGATGCTGAAGATTCAGCTTTTCAATCAAAGAAATAAATCCCCACAGAGTCATCAACCTGGTCTGCTCCTTCCCTATGTAGCCAGTCAAAGCCTGTATTCAAAATAATGGTACAATGAAATTAATAAAAAAATTATGTCAAAAAATAACTTGTTTCATAAATACAATATTGCTTACAGTATATTGCATCAATGAAACCAGTAGATGCTCATTATGCATTGCGGCTTACCTGAAGGGTACAGTTTTGTCAGAAACGTGTGGTAGTAGTCAGTGCACACAAACACTCATCCATCTGTGTCTGCCAGTGGAAATACAAGAAAATACAAAAGAACAAGTGCAGCAACATCTCCCTGCTATATTTACAGAGCCTTTCTCTGCAAATTCAGTCTGAGCAAGAGAAATCATTGTGCCGATGATAATGTTTACAGCTGCAGAGGTGTGAGAAGATGCTGAATGGACAACTGAGCGATGCCATCATTACTGCATAACAGCATTGTGAGTCAAATAAAATACATTTTAAAACATTTGTGCCCTAACATGTAATGTGAAAAATGACTTTTCGCTCTCATCCACTTATGGAGGACACACACTCAACTTTATGTGTCACTGCGCAGTTGCTTGGTGACAATATATTACTGCACGTTCACACTAATGCACTGATAAAATCCTCAGAAAAACTGAGCCATTGCTAAGCAACCTGAAATGTGCCATGAACACACTGCAAATTTCAGGACCGACAAATGCACATTGGAATTACTGTAATTACAAGGTAACAACTCAGAGATTTTTCTGCATTTACATCTTCAGACACAGAAATGATCTGCTTCTATGGCAACACTTATAATGCCAGAAATGGATTTTGCTGTGGCAACATAAAACCTCTTTTTTACATGGTGTCACAAAAGTGGGAGAAGGCAGAGATTACATAAACTATGAGATCTGCTATTCAGCAACAGACTTGGTTTTTGATCTTAGACATAATTAATTCAATTGAATTGAATTGAAATGGATTTGTTTTCTTTTTACTAAATGATTTCTGTTTGTGTACTGGATGAACTATATAGTAGAGTACATGATGTGAGATAGGTGTGTCATGTCATGGCACTGGTTAGAACAATCTAATCTAGTGTAAACTGATTAGCACAGACAGGCGCGGATTAACACACAGGCTTGTCTAGGCTGCAGCCAGTGTTGGGAAGGTTACTTTGGAAATGAAATAGGTTACAGATGACAAGTTACCCTACTTCAAATGTAATAAGTAGTGTCACTTTTCAATCACTTTATAAAAGTAATGTAACTGATTACATTTGATTACTTTTTGATTACTTTTCTAAATTTCTATTTGTTTGAACTGTTTATCATTTTCAAACATGTAAACCAGGCTCAACACTGATTACTGTCACACTTTTGAAATCCTTCATCACTTGAATTAAGATTATATTTCAATTCAATTTCAGTAGGACAGAGATTTTTCTGCATTTACATCTCCACAGAAATGATTTGCTTCTATGGCAACACTTATAATGCCAGAAATGGATTTTGCTGTGGCAACATAAAACCTATTTTTTACATGATGTCACAAAAGTGGGAGAAGGCAGAGATTACATAAACTATGAGATCTGCTATTCAGCAACAGACTTGGTTTTTGATCTTAGACATAATTAATTCAATTGAATTGAATTGAAATGGATTTGTTTTCTTTTTACTAAATGCTTTCTGTTTGTGTACTGGATGAACTATATAGTAGAGTACATGATGTGAGATAGGTGTGTCATGTCATGACACTGGTTAGAACAATCTAATCTAGTGTAAACTGATTAGCACAGACAGGCGCGGATTAACACACAGGCTTGTCTAGGCTGCAGCCAGTGCTGGGAAGGTTACTTTGGAAATGAAATAGGTTACAGATGACAAGTTACCCTACTTCAAATGTAATAAGTAGTGTCACTTTTCAATCACTTTATAAAAGTAATGTAACTGATTACATTTGATTACTTTTTGATTACTTTTCTAAATTTCTATTTGTTTGAACTGTTTATCATTTTCAAACATGTAAACCAGGCTCAACACTGATTACTGTCACACTTTTGAAATCCTTCATCACTTGAATTAAGATTATATTTCAATTCAATTTCAGTAGGCATTGGATGCAAAATTCACTTTTACTTGGTGTTTGCATATAAATGTATCTTAGCAGTATGGGGACACAACCACCCTACAATGATAAAAATCCATTCACTCCTTTTTTT
>NW_015505341.1:347477-351384 GCF_001515645.1 Sinocyclocheilus grahami | reverse complement strand
TGAATACACCTAAATTCGTTTATGTCTGCGCAAATAATTTTACTCCAGACTGCTTTCTGAATGAGGGACAATTCAAGGCAGGTTTTGTTAAAAAGTTCAAACTCAAGGATAGATCAGTACTCATTGTTCGTGATCCAGCTGCACCTCCAGAAGAAGTCAGTCTGACATTTTATATTTTTTTATGATTATTTGCAAATGGCTTTTGCTCTGCCACAGAAGAAAGGGGCGGGTGAGCAGAGCTCATTAGCATTTAAAGGGACATGCCCCAAAATGAGTCGCTGTGAACAGAGCAAGGTAAAAATTGTGTTGTTTTACACGACCACTGAGGAATTTTAACCAAAGTATGTTGCAGGCCATTCATGGAGGCCCTAAAGAATCATACCAACTTGTGGAAGACCAATGTCCCCTTTGAAGCACAGCCACCACAAAATAAGGCTTACTTTGAGATCATACTGAGGTTAAATACATATTTAAGATCACAACAAGAAATATTTTATTAGCTATGATACTGTTTTTGGAATCAAATCTTTACATAGCTATGACATTAAACACTGGAATCTAACAATGCCTTGGAAAAAAACAGTTAATCTTTAAAAAATGAAGCATATCTACATAAACCCATATAGAAAATAAAAGAGTTATCGAATAAGCTTGTTCTAAACTCCTGAAACATTGGTGTTTCATATTTTAGAGCAGTCACTGCAATTTATGAAAGAAATCAATTAAATCTTTATGTGGGAGTGTGTGTGAAAAAAAGCAGATGTAACCCCCATTGTAATCCTTAACATTTTCATAAGTAACTAATTTAATTAGACGTTTTTTCTCAGTAACTGTAACTGATTACAATTACTTTTATTTTGTAATTAAATTACATAATTCCGTTACATGTAACTAGTTACTCCCCAACACTGGCTGCAGCCTAGGGGCCCCACGTGTGCAGGGGCCTCGGATTGGCCAGACTATATTTTTTAATTAATTTCAATTTACTTCAGCGCGAAAAAAGACCCTCGATTGGTCCATAAGAAACATTAAACGAGGATTCGTTGCAGAAAATTTCTTACAGGGGGGTATACCCCCAGAATCCCCTTGAGGAACCAATGTGCACCCGCCACCAGTCTCTCAAAATCCTGTGGGGACACTGGGAATGTAGAGGAAACACTGTAGGATGTCTCAATGTATGTGTGTGTATGCCAGTTCAACTTACTATTTGCTTGTGGACAATGTATGGCACTAAATAAAATGCCATACAGTAAAGCATAATGATTAAGGGGGCCTCACACAAAGAGCAGCCTATGGGCCCTTGACCACCTTAATCCGCCCCTGAGCACAGAGACAGGACTTGAATTAAATAACATGCAGAGTTGCAGCACATTTCTAGTTGTCATTTCAATTTTCTTCTTATTAATAATTTTCTTCTTAAGGGGTTTGAAAACAGAACTGAGTGAAATTTGAGACTCTGCTTTGTCCTTCTGAAGACAATAGATTTTAAAATTGTGTCAATGTGATATTCTGTCCACATTATATTTCTTGTGCTATGTTCATCTGATTGAATGGTTCCTTTTTTTTCCAAAGACATGTTGATTCTCTGGTCTTGTCATCTTTTCCTCACATATCTGTCTCTCTACCTCTCCTTCAACTTCCTGCGAAGTTTACTCACCCTGGACAGTGAAAAGCAAAAGTTGACTGCAAGAATTCGCAGAAAGAGACGGCGAGGGGAAGGTCAAGGCTGTCCAGTCGGATGGGTTTCCAACGCAAGACTGTACACTAGAAGCTGAGAGAGACTCAATGGATCTTGCGTGAATTTCATCTGACCACTAGCCCAAAGTATTTACAGATGTGTTTGCATTTATGACGTGCTTTGAATTCTGTATTCTGATCTTACATAATGACACACAACTATGACTTGAGACAAAAGCACGACTGGTTTGTAATCTGTTTTATTGTTACCATGTTCAACATGAGTAAAATAATAATAACATGATTCTTATTTTGAATGGATCTATGAATGTATTCAAAAATACATTAAAAATGCAATTCATACATACAATGACCTGAATATACTTGCACTTCTGTCATGATGAACATATTTTTAATTTTTGAATTGAAAAAAAAATGAAGTTGTAAATTAAACAAAGATTATTGGAGTACATTTGACAAGAAAATAAAATTTTAGTCTTTCTACTTGAAAATGTTACATTCAATTCAGTATGTTACTTGTCATTTCTTGGTAATTATTTGTAAAATTTACTAATGAGTAAAAATTAAACCCTACACCAATTTTTATTTTCAGAGTATATGGAAATATTAGTTCAGGTTAAAAATGTCATTTGTAATGACTCCCCAAAAACCTAATAATTTTACCATAAAAATATACTTCAAAACATTTAGTTTTTGAATAATGATGATTAATGTGTACACACATATGTATTCAAGGTGTAAGAAACAAATGTCTTGTGCATTTCTTTTAGTTTATGGTTACAACAGCATATAACATTTTAATTTAAGGTTCATTACATTTACATTTTTGTTGAAAATGATAAAACAATTTCATATGAAAACAACATGAATACAAAGACTGAATTTCCAAAACACATATTTTAGTCTAGATTTTTTTTTAAAGATTTTACCTTTGCTTTATTTTGGATTCTGTTATATTTAATTTGCCCAAAAAGCATTTGATATTGTCCTGTAAAATAATTTGCTGTATTTAACATGATCTGTTATGTAAATTGTGTCAAAATACATGGCACTGCCAAATGAATCATAAAATGAGAAGGAAAGGTAAATACATGTCAGGAATCTGTTGTCCAGTGAATTATGTGGGGTCCATTTCATAAGTTTGTTGTTTCACACACGGCCACCTAGTGGACACACGAAAAACAAATTCAAATGAACAGACAAGAAGCATAGTTTAGTAAACCTTAGTGAAATTAATACCTACCACAGTTATACAGTATGTTTATTTTGTGAATATCTGTAAGACTCGGTCCATCTCGCTGGCCAATGGAAATGTACGGGTCTGGTTTAGGAATGATGGTGGGTCTCCCATCCTCTGAGAAGGTATACCTGTGTGTGCATCGGTATTCATTTAACTTCAAATTAATTGTATAGACTACATTTTTAAAGCATTTTAGATTGTAATAGTTTAGCAGAAGTATGCATACTGTACAATAGCTTTCCAATACTCACCTCCCATAGTGCATGACAGAACTATAGTCATATGCAGTGTTGAGGTTGTTTGTCTCATACTTCTTAAAGTTGTGCCTTTGATCTAGGAAAAGAACCGTACATTACTGTCACACAGAATGCATTGGCTCAAAATAAGTGCTGGTTTCATAAACATACTGTACCCTCAATGATGTTTTCCCACAGGATGGAGACGTGGTGGTCACGATCAGAGCGAGACTGTTCGTGTACAAATCCCAGAGCATGCATTAGCTCATGAGCTGCCACTCCTGACCACATACAGCCCGGAGACTGCAAAGACATGGTCTGACTGCCTCCTATCATTCCCAGATATGACCAGCAGCTATGGGGTCGACAGTGGACAACAATAATAATAGTAAGTAAATAAATAAATAAATATGAACACTGTTCAAAGTTTAGGGTCAGTATTTTTTGAAGTTCTAATGCTCACCAAGGCTCCATTTACTAGATAGAAAATACAGAAAAAACAGTAATATTGTGAAATATTACACTCTAAAAAAAATGCTGGGTTAAATATAACCCAGCGCTGGGTTAAAAAGGGACAAACCCAGCTATTGGGTTGTTTTGAGTCAAAACAACCCAATAGCTGGGTTTGTTCCAGCATTTTCTTTAGAGTGTATTATTATTTAAAATAGCTGTTTTCTATTTTAATATATTTTAAAGTGTAATTTATTCCTGTGATTGTAAAGCTGAATTTTCA
>NW_015505341.1:339677-347325 GCF_001515645.1 Sinocyclocheilus grahami | reverse complement strand
AAAAAACAGTAATATTGTGAAATATTACACTCTAAAAAAAATGCTGGATTAAATATAACCCAGCGCTGGGTTAAAAAGGGACAAACCCAGCTATTGGGTTGTTTTGAGTCAAAACAACCCAATAGCTGGGTTTGTTCCAGCATTTTCTTTAGAGTGTATTATTATTTAAAATAGCTGTTTTCTATTTTAATATATTTTAAAGTGTAATTTATTCCTGTGATTGTAAAGCTGAATTTTCAGCAGTCATTACTCCAGTCTTCAGTGTCACAGGATCCTTCAGAAATAATTCTAATATGCTAATTTGGTTTACTGACCCCAAACTTTTGTTGTGTGTATATATATTGTCGTAAAAATAGAACAGTTTGTAAAAAAAAAAATCATCATAAAAAAAAATGAACCATTGAAAAATAACAGATACAAGTTTTTTTGAAATCATGGTCAAACTTTTTATATTGTCCTGTAAAATATTAAATCTTAAAGAGAACATTAATAGAATATGGCTGTATATGAATGCAAAGGACTCACCCAGTTCTAGACTGGATATTAAGGAAGTTTGCTTCATGTGTGCGAGGCACAAACTTCACACATGTTGCAGAGGAAATGTCCAACATCCCTGTTTCTATGGTGATTCTGTCCATATCATCTGTTGAGACAAATTATATAAATGTGTTTTTTAATAATAAAGTCCTTGATTTAACTTTCACTTATATTATCTGTTATGCAGTTTCATACAGAGACCTTACTCACCATATATTGGAGAGATGATGTATGGTACATACACAAAACCGTCAACAGATCTGGGCCAGCGGCAAGAATCTACTAAACATGTGATGGCACCGCGGGATCCTGAACTCAGGATGTCACCCTCTCTTAAAGGAAAACCTCTGGAAACTGGCGGAGGGAGATAACCACATGTTTCATGCTCAAGGAGCAATTCCCTGAAAAAAATATGTCTGTATCTGTACCACACATACGTTGATTTACTCTGAGGATCCTGTCCATGGCATTCATGTCCTCTGGTTTCACATATTTCTCTGCCGAAGAGATTAAGAACGGTACATTTACATCGATTCATTGTAACAACCTACACTGCTCACCATGAAATACCAGTTTACCTGGATAGTCTCTCTTTGACCTCAGCCTTGTCTGATGAACCAATGAGGAGTTCTAATGCAAAATAAATACATTAATAGGGTATGCATAGGATATGAATCATCATAACTGCAGTAGGATTCAGCCGCTCTTACCTGCACAGGTAAAGACCAGGACTCTAACACCAATCCCACAAAAATACCCACACAGAGCATCTTGGTGGTCACTTATTCGTGCGTCCTGGTGTTCTGGATGGAATCGGGTATTGCACGTTAACTAAAGTTCGGGCCCTTGGAGCAAGAATATATATACTCAGAGAACCACCCATCTTTACTCCAGTTTGCAAATGGAGGGTTAGCATGACGTCCTATGTCATTATTTGATATTCATGTATTTCCCTAATGAAAGGTTTGGAAAGCATTCATTGGAAAGACAGTTCAGCAATTTTAAGACTGAAATTGCACAATAATGGCAATTTGAAGTCTTGCTGATTCTTGTGTTATTCACCCTGACCATGCAAAACGTGCACGTTGTGTTCAAACTCATTTTAATCTGTAAACAAAATCTCAATAGTCATTTGTGCTGTGTTCACAATATGCTGTAGCAACACGTGATGCAAATAAATAACACCTTGCCCCTTACTTAAACGTATCATTTTTGCATTACAACAAATAACAGGTTGTTTTAAATTCAGCTTGCGTAATTCATAGTGTTGACGCCTCAGTACTTATTCATTAGCTCTGAGATCAGCTGATTCTGAATATTTACTTAATATGATTGTTAACCAACAGTTCGACTGATTTGATTGCAGCTGACTCATGTGGAGATTTTTTTCACCTAATTCTTTTGCAATGAAATGAAAGCTTAAATGACATTTCAGAGAAAAATATATTTATGGACAAGGTTTATTGATGTAATGTGTTTAGGCATCAAGATGTCAAAATCAGAATAAGAAAGAATATAGAAAGTACATAAAGAATATTCTTAATATCGATTATATTTGATTAGCCATTTTTATATCAGCAGTCTTCACAATCAGCCATTTTCCTTTAAACAAAATACGATGTTAAAATGTTAAAAGAAGTTAAAGCATTAATGCATTAATAATGTCAGACTTTTAGCCATGTGATGGATCATTCGTTACTGTAAATATTTTATTACGCATTACATTTATACATTCTATTAATCTTCATTATATCCAAGTCGCTGGGTCCAAATCTCTGTCCAAACTTTACATTCCAGTTCCTTTTTGGTACAATAGTAGGTTCTCCGTCCTGAGAGAAGGCATACCTGAAATTACAAAGAATATAATTATAGAACTGCAGTTTATTATGTGCCTGAGTTATCATTTCAAATGTGCGTCGACATACTTTCCAAAGTGCATGATAGAGCCGTAGTCATATGGGGTGTTCAGGTTGTTTGTTTTAAACTTTTCAAAATTCCTCAGCCGGTCTAAATTTAATGAACAGAAGAATAAGTGAACGATAAAATTACTTCACAGTATAAGAATATGGGAATATAAGAATGTTACTTTACCTTTCCATATATTGGACCACATGATGGTTACATACTTGTCCCGGTCAGCTCGGGATTGCTCATGAACAAAGCCCAGGGCGTGCATTAGCTCATGGATGGTGACCCCTGACCCGGTGCACTCAGGTGTCTGGAGAGAAATGCTTTGTCTACCACCACGTGCTCCCAGATATGACCAGCACCTAAAGTATCAGTCATCAAAAAAATTATGAGATAAACTCAGAGTGCTGAGGTAACTAAGCTATTGAAGATCAATCTCATGTCAATACCCAGTTTTGGGCTGAATATCCAGGTAGTCCCTCTGGTGAGTTCTGGGCACAAAGCGCACACAGGTGTCCTTTTCAATGAGCTTCATGCCTTTCTTAATGTTCTTCATGTCTTCCTCGCCTATGCAGAAGAACAATTGAAACCAAAAAGCAAGATTTAGTTGCAGATTACTGTGGCACTGTTTCTGAAAATAAACGTGTTTGCTTTTCCTGCTTACTGTATGCATGAGAGAGTGAGTATGCAATGTACACTTTTCCATCCACAGATTTGGTCCACAGGCAGCTCCTGGCGAAACAGTTCTTCTGACTCCTACCGGATACGGCTATATCTCCTTCTCTGAGGTTGGTGCCATCCACGGAAATGACACCTACAGCAAGAGAACAATGGTTCTTAACTGCCATCTGTGGTTCCATGAAAACATTTCAACCTCCATGGAAACTTTCCATTGCACAAAATGTTTTTTATAGTGGAAAAAGGTTCTTCCGAGTATTAAACTGTTCTTCGCACTAAGGAAAACAGTGGTCCTTTTAAGAGCTGGTCACTGAATGGTTCTTTAGGCAAACCAGAATAGTTCTTCTATGGAATCGCTGTGAAAATTCCTTTTTGGAACCTTTATTTATAAGAGCGTTTGGATAGTACAATAAAACAGAAGCTATAGAACATTAGCATCTTTACAGACTTGTGCAAAAGCTTTACCTTGAAAGTCATTTACATCTATGATCCTGTCCATTGCAATTGAAGTGTTTTCTTCAATATCATCTGGGGGAAGTTATAAAACCGTTCAAATATCATTCATTTTCAATGAATAATGACAATTAATACAACACACGTTACCAGAGTAGTTTCTCCTTTGTGTTCTTGCTCCAACATTTGCGTGAGAGGAAATCTGCAAGAAAAATTGACCAAAATATGTGGTTTTGATTCATAAAAACAAAATATAGACTGACTGATATGCAGTTACCTGACCAGGCAGAGACAAACATGGTCCTGCTAAGAAGAAGAGCAGTATGATAAGCAGTGTGTACTTCATGAGTGCACTGAGATTTGCTGTCTAGGTTCATGTGCCTGCCTTTTAAGGGCTTTTTTACCAGCTTCCTGTTACATAATGTGTACTCTCAGTGGCCAACCAAATGTTTGTTTTTCTTTTTTATGCTGTTTTTAAATGCCACATGCACTTACACATACTTAACCACTATTTTCATTGTATAACAGCGGTGTTTTTATTTAGTTCATAAAAGCTTTCCGCCCGAACAGGGACTTGAACCCTGGACCCTCAGATTAACAGTCTGATGCTCTACCGACTCCACTATCCGGCCTCTTGCGCACTAATTTTCAGGCGTGTAATGTTAAAATATAAATAACTATTTTTATATACAACATTAAACACTTTTGAACGATTTAATTTTTGAACGATTACAAGTTTTTTTATTAGCTAGTAAACTAGTAAAACTACACATTCTGAACAATTGTAGTTTTAAGCAGTGTTTTAGTAGTCAGTATGCTACACTCTAAGAAAATAAATCACAGGTTTTTACCTGCATTTTAAATTACGCATTGTATTTTCGGGTTACAGGGTTACAGGGTTACAACGGATAATGGATAATTGATAATGGATAACGGATAATGTCCTGGAAAATTACTAGTACCTTTGCCATTTTTCTAGATATTTTTCTTACAGTGTACTAACTGATCAACAATCACATGTACAAGCTACTAACAAGGTAGCTGAACAAGGTAAATTAACAATTATTAAATTATTATTGTTATTATCAAATTGAACAACCGCAAATAGCAATACCTTAATTCATGTGATATACTTAGCCTATGTACTTCTAGGCATCTTTGGTTTCCTCTTTTTGTGAAATTTAGATGGAAAATGTGTGCCTTTTTATTGTTTGAGTCACTTATCAAAAGTTGCCCAAAGTAGCCAAATACAATTTTAAAATAGCTAAATTTGTTTCTAGGTGCTTTTGGAAGAAATTTTTACCTGCATTTTAAATTACGCATTGTATTTTCGGGTTACAGGGTTACAGGGTTACAACGGATAATGGATAATTGATAATGGATAATGTCCTGGAATATTACTAGTACCTTTGCCATTTTACTAGATATTTTTCTTACAGTGTACTAACTGATCAACAATCACATGTACAAGCTACTAACAAGGTAGCTGAACAAGGTAAATGAACAATTATTAAATTATTATTGTTATTATCAAATTGAACAACCGCAAATAGCAATACCTTAATTCATGTGATATACTTAGCCTATGTACTTCTAGGCATCTTTGGTTTCCTCTTTTTGTGAAATTTAGATGGAAAATGTGTGCCTTTTTATTGTTTGAGTCACTTATCAAAAGTTGCCCAAAGTAGCCAAATAAAATTTTAAAATAGCTAAATTTGTTTCTAGGTGCTTTTGGAAGAAAAAGCTGCTAGGGTAGTCTGAAAAGTTGCTAAATTTTGCAACAAAATTGCTAAATTGGCAACACTGCCCCATGGTTCTTCTATGGCATTGTTTTATTTTTAAGATATCTTATGATATGGGTCAATTATATAAAAACTCATTGTTTGAGTCACTTATCAAAAGTTGCCCAAAGTAGCCAAATACAATTTTAAAATAGCTAAATTTGTTTCTAGGTGCTTTTGGAAGAAAAAGCTGCTAGGGTAGTCTGAAAAGTTGCTAAATTTAGCAACAAAATTGCTAAGTTGGCAACACTGTATGCTTCACATGAGTTTTGGGTTTGGGTTTTGTTTTTTTTCAATGTCAGGATTTGTTAAAACAACTCAAGGATGCCAAAAACTGAACTACAGCTTACTAAAGGCGAGGTGGAGCAAGTAAACAAAGATGTTAACAAATGGTAATTAATACTTATACCATTATTATCTGTCTGAAATAAAGCTTCACCATGTATGAGTTATTTATAACGTAAGCGTAGTGGGAAAATCATAGGATGGCATCATTTTACCTCAGGAACTAATCAAATCACAGTTTACTGTACAAAACAGGTAAATTAACAATTATTAAATTATTATTGTTATTATCAAATTGAACAACCGCAAATAGCAATACCTTAATTCATGTGATATACTTAGCCTATGTACTTCTAGGCATCTTTGGTTTCCTCTTTTTGTGAAATTTAGATGGAAAATGTGTGCCTTTTTATTGTTTGAGTCACTTATCAAAAGTTGCCCAAAGTAGCCAAATAAAATTTTAAAATAGCTAAATTTGTTTCTAGGTGCTTTTGGAAGAAAAAGCTGCTAGGGTAGTCTGAAAAGTTGCTAAATTTTGCAACAAAATTGCTAAGTTGGCAACACTGTATGCTTCACATGAGTTTTGGGTTTGGGTTTTGTTTTTTTTCAATGTCAGGATTTGTTAAAACAACTCAAGGATGCCAAAAACTGAACTACAGCTTACTAAAGGCGAGGTGGAGCAAGTAAACAAAGATGTTAACAAATGGTAATTAATACTTATACCATTATTATCTGTCTGAAATAAAGCTTCACCATGTATGAGTTATTTATAACGTAAGCGTAGTGGGAAAATCATAGGATGGCATCATTTTACCTCAGGAACTAATAAAATCACAGTTTACTGTACAAAACAACTTATATAATTATTTAGCTGAATGCATCGGGGTTGTAGGTGGCCTTTCTTTTGCAGACATGAAGCAGCCTCTGTTAATATTATTGTAGCAGAGAGGAGATGGACCGGAGGTTGATGATGATGGTCCAGATGGATGAAGGCTTGTGGAATGCATTGCTTGAACTAGAAACTCTCATGCAGGAGAAGAAAAGCCTTGCCAACCAGCTAGAAGAATTAGCTTTATCTAGGTAAGTCTATCCAGATAAACTGCTCAATCAACTACCAGGGGCCTGTACCATGATGGTGGCTGAACAAACTCGGGGTTACAGGATTAGTTTTGAGTTGACAAAACCAAACCAGTCCAATCCGGCTTTGTTGGTAGTATGAAGCTGATCATCAACTTTCTCTGTCAATTCAGGCTTGATCCTGAGATAATGGAGGAGCACGTGCACATGAAAGAGTGACATCAGTAATGAACAGCCAATCACATGCCTTGAAACTGTGATTCACTTCTTGAGAGTCAGTGCCATTCACTACCAAAGATTAAAAGATTGAACAATATGAAGAATTTAAACACATTTACAAGATGAAACGATCTATCCATGAAAGAGGAAAACTTAAAGAAAACATCTTGCCTTATAAGTGCAAGTAACAGTTGTAAAGTTAGTTTATAGAGTTGATAATATTTATAGGTATAAAAACACTTAAAAATCTAAGCTCATATGTAGTCATGTTTAAAGCTATTGATTCTAAAACGTATTTATATTGCATATTATCTATATGATTATATTAATTTAGAATAAAAGCTTAAAAATTACTATTAAACTAAGCTAGCTTGTGTAATGTGTAATGAATCAGCTCATGGGAAATATGAATAATTAATCATAACTAGTTATAATTAATTATGAATATTTTAGAACCGCTGTAGATATTTAGCTGACCTCTCAGGGTCAAGACATTGCTTTGGTTTTATCGCCAGTCTCGATACTGAATGTTTAGTGTAATGAGTAAAGCTCACATTTTGGTTCTTCCGTGTGTAAAACTCTCTCACCCTATTTAGCCGCCATGATGTGCCGCCCTTCGTGAGTTTAGAAGATAGCGGTGGTTTATTTTGTCGACTGAATTATATCTTCACCGGAGCAGCGCTGTGTGTTCTCGCTGTGTGCGGATGAGA
>NW_015505341.1:337229-338496 GCF_001515645.1 Sinocyclocheilus grahami | reverse complement strand
CCTGCCATAACCTGAAAATTGAATTTTCTTCTGTTTCCAAGAATTTAGATAAAGATAAAGAGCGAGCTCTTCTGAGAAGTCTGCGGGAGGAGGAAAGCAGCCTGCTGGAGCAGAAGCATAATCTGAAGCTCAAATGTGAGCAGCGGAGGAAAGCACTGGCAGACGCTTCTGCAAACACAGAGGAAGGTACATCAAGTCATAACCTCTAGCCAGAGTGTTGCCATCTGTAAACGCCATGCAAAAATAATGCTGCTGATATTCAACTGGTCTCAATTTCCAGTTTCGCAGGGTGAAAATCTAGTTAAACTCTGTTCATCCAACCAGAGTAAGTCTACAGAAAAAGCAGAGAAAAAAAGAGGAACACGGTGAACCTTTTATTTATTTTTTATTTAGTACAAGCTGTAATAAACATGGAAAAATATAGTGATTTTTGTGTCTTTTATTATTTGATGAAAACAATCGAAATATTCATTGGAGGTTCAATGGTAGTCACTACTGAATAAAGTGTAAAGATTCAAAAGATTGTCCTCTGGCAATGATAAATTCAAGCAGATGTGCTTAACCTGCAGACACTCCTCCAGGGTGAAATTCAAAGAAAATGTAATTTTTTTTTATTAATGTTAAAATGTTAAGGGCACCTTCAAAATAAATAGCCTAATTCTGACATAATTTACTCATGCTCATGTTTTTCCAAACTGGTGTGAATTAATTTCTTTTTCTTCTGTAAAACTTTGGGACAGTATTTTTGTGCTTGAAGCGCCATATGCAAATACATTTGAAAACTGAATACATCTAACTTAACTGATTGATAGTAAAAGATATGCTGCCAGTTTAATATAAATAAATATTTGACAGAAATTAGATGATCGTTTCTTTTGGCTTATGTACAATGACCTGAAAGCCAATTAATGCTCACTCAGTTATTTACGTGAAAATATATTTTCACTATTATATTTTAAGTAAAAAGGATACAATTACAAGGATATGATCATATTTGGAAGTCCTTGGCGTCAAGTGTCTTCGCATCAAATCGCGCTGTCGTTTTCTGACACTTGTCGGCCACCGTAGAGCACAAACACGCGTTTAATGTAATATGATTAACTTCAGCTTACTCGGACTGAAGGTAAATATATACATTAACATTGATCACTGATAGTTAAGTGAGCTGAATTCTAGCGTTTAGCACAGCATGTTTATCTTTGCAGTGTAAGTGCTGAATCAGGCTTGACTCTAGTAGGATAGCAGCTGTCAGATTGAGACTAACATG
>NW_015505341.1:332764-335471 GCF_001515645.1 Sinocyclocheilus grahami | reverse complement strand
GAGTTTGAGAAGAAGACTGGCACAGGTAGAGTCATGTATGCTCATGTGACCTCACTGAGAAACTGTTTTATGTCACCCAGTTTGAATAAGTGTAATTTTTGCATAATCTTCCTGTCTGCCTTTCTTTTAACAGGTGATATTTCAAGCATTTCGGGTTCAGACTCAGACAGTTCAGACAGTAAGGATGGGGATCTTGAAGATGAAGTGGGCCCTGAAGAGACAGACAGTGCTCTGGACACAGATCAGTCCACACGTCGACTTTCTACCAAAGTAGTCTTTCAAAACATGCAGGGACAGTACCTGTCATTGTATCACTGTGTTCTGCAAAGCAAGAAAGTGAGTAAATCTATCCATTATTTCTCAGATTTGTTAGTCTGTGCCTAAATAAAAAGATCTTTGGCCAAGAAGAATCTCCACTTAACAGATTATTCTCAGAGAGATTTTTAATGATGGGGTTATATATTTTGAGATTTTTTTTGCATTTATTGATTAGACCAGTTGAGTAGAAACAGAAAGTGATAGGATAGAGGAAAACAGGATCATAATAGGAGCTACTGCACATTATGACAAACACTTTATTACCAGTTTAATTTCCGTTTAGTCAAAATAGTGTTTATTTTCCACAGAAACATTAAATAATAGACATGAAAAAATAATAACTATTGCATTTTATAAAATAATGACCTTTACGCATTTTGCTTTCTGATTGGTGGAAGCACATTTGTTGTAGCATTTCTCATACTAGATTATGTACTGGAGTGTCTCTGCAGTTCAAGATCAAATTGTGTTGTTTTGAAATACCTGAATTTTATTTTCTATAAAGTGCTGCAGGGAATGATATTTTTGTAGGCCAACCCGGAGGTTAGCTTCACCATGGTACCCTTGACAAAAACCCAATAGGATTTTCCCGTTGTCATTTGGATTATTGCAGAAAATAAGCTCTGTGATTAACAGAGGTTTATGATACGTTTGGTTCATCAAGATAATCTTCACTAATGATCACAGCTTTTTAAAATTTGAAGCCTGAATACAATCACTAGAGGTCAAAAGCTAAAATGATACAGTAAGTTAGGCTATAAATCAACTACACCATGTCACATGACACTTTAACGTCACCATCACTAAGCTTCTGACAACTCATTCAGTCAAGTTTGAGTGAGAATAGAGAGTGTGAGGTTAAACAAGGCTGTGAAAGCGGACTAGTTAGTAGATTAGTTTTCCTGTTTGGTGTGGTTTTGGTGACATTTAATGCCCCATTAATCCTATTTAGCCACTTGTTAGCAACCACCTTTTTTCAAGACACGCAAAAATCACAATTGAGTGTCGTAGATTAAAACGTAAAAATATCTTGAGCTTGTGTTAAGCACGCAGACCTTATTTAAGTCATTTAACCAAAAACCCAATCAAAAGACCCATTGACTTTAGGACAATAGAACCAGAAGTTCAGAAATGCTAACTCATTTCCAAGTTTTAGGAGTCATTCCTGCAGCACTCTATTCAGTCTCATCTAATTCTGTTGTCATACTCAGGACAATGAGGAAGACTTGGTTTCCTCTTTACTGAAAATATCAAACAAAACTATTTGGGTAATTCTGATGACTGGTGGTGGACACTTTGCTGGAACAGTTATTAAGGGGTCAGTGAAAAGTTCAGATGTTTGTCTAGAACCACAAATATTCCAGAGTTATTTAAATGCTATTCCCTAATTGATTTGTCTAACACATAGAAAAGAAATTCTGCAGCATAAGACGTTCCATCGGTACACAGTGAGAGCGAAGCGAGGGACCGCACAGGGACTGAGGGACTCTCAGAACCACAGCCACAGGCCTAAATCAGCAGGGGCAGCCCTCAGACGTTACAATGAGGCAGCGCTGCTCAAGGTACGTTCCTCCAACTCAATTCTGAATTTCAACCCTTTGTTATATATAAAAACTTGAATAACACTGACTTTCTAAATTCACGAGTCTGGAATTGTTTTTGATGTATACGTCCTTTTTTAACCAGGATATTCACGATCTTCTAGAAAGCTGGGCTGAGTATTTGAAGGAGGCAAGTGCCATCTTCCTGCGAGCACCAAGTTACAATAAGACCATATTTTTTGGAGGTCGCGGAGCACCACTGGACAACAAAGATCAGAGAGTCCGTGTACTTCCTTTCGCCACACGTAGAGCAACATTTAGTGAAATACAGAGAGTCTTTGATCTTCTCTCAACTGTACATGTTTATCGTAAGTTGAGATTTGCTACCGTGTAATATATATATATATTTTTTTACAATATTTTAATTTCTTTCCTTTAATATGAATGTCTTATATATTCCAGAAAAGGACACTGAAATCTCCAGTATTTTCAGTCCTTCGAGAAGAGTGTGGAAGAAGAAAACTCCTAAACCTGTTAGTCATCCTGTCCCAAACACCAATGGTGCGTCTGAACCACTGATCTATAATAGAAAACTGGATTGCTCATGATGACATAAAAGTGAAGCCACTGCACCGCCATATTTATATTTCCTAATATTCCCATACATTATATTGTACAGTTGTTCAATGTTTATATAATTATGTTGTTAACAACATAACATGCATTGTGGCAAGCCAATGTTGGAAGGAGGAACCCTGGACCAAAAGAGCAGGCCCCGGCTAGGAAAAGTCATCAATCATGATTACTTCCAACTGCTCACCCTCCAGACATGGAACTACCCACAGCTG
>NW_015505341.1:323301-330115 GCF_001515645.1 Sinocyclocheilus grahami | reverse complement strand
CAATACTACAGCGAGAATAAAAGTTACGCCTTCTTTCTTTGCGTGAACATTTGGGCGGCATTTTGCAAATCTTCCCACATAGTGATGTAGACATGTGGGGGCGTGTTAGAATGAGCTGTTTTAGGTAGGCGTGGTTGACTCTTAACTTTTATAAAGAATATCTCTTTGGATTTGAGACTTTAGTCTTTGCAACTTTACAGAGCTTGTAACACTCCAAAGAGAATGGAAAAATTGAAATCGCATCATATGACCCCTTTAACATTTCCTTCATAATTATGTACATAAAGAAATATATTTAGTCTTGGATCAGTTACCTGTGTCGGCAGTGTTCAGCTGACACACCCACCTAAACTATTTCAATACATCACTTATCCTGCACAAAAAGACCATAAACATTGCAGATAACATCTGAAGTAACAATTAATTTACAAACAAATATCCTAAAAACAATCCTGTGTGACTGATAGGCTTCAGATCAGGTGGTTTTAGCTGTCAGTCAATGATGCTCTCTGCCAGTAGGGAATAGTAAGATGACGACTCGAACACTTCCGGTGGCTTCACCGCCAAACGACAGTTTAGAACACAATGAGCAATCCAGTCATTACATAGATCAGTGGTCTGAACCCTGACTGTCTTAAATGCTGTGTTTCAGAAAATGTACTTATTTAAAGGCTGTTTTGTGGTCAGTGCCTGCAGAGGGAGAAGAGGTTAAAGAAGAGAGTTCAGGGGAGGAAGACCCAGGAACGTTAATGATGGTGGAGGTGACACTGGGAACTCTGGACCTCAGAGAACATGAGGTCCAGCTTAATAAGAAGAGAAGAAGCAAAAGGAAAGAGAAGAGAGAAGGTAAAGACCTTTGCAGAACAAAAGGAAAATGCTTTTAGTAAAGATGGAGAAGTTTAGTAAAATATGTCCTGTTTTTTTCTTGCGTCTTCAGACTCAAGCAACCGTGAAATAACTAAGGAAGAAGCAAATTATGAAATACTGGAAGAAGGTGAACTGGAATGTGAAGAAGATGACTCTAAAGAGATGCAGAGAAAGTCAAAGAGCAGGAGGAAACCCAAAGGCAAAAAACGTCAGCTAGAAGAAGGTAAAACACTGATATTGGAGCCAACAGTCAACTCGCAGTTCGCCGGTAATAAAATGTTTCTGAGCAGCAAATCAGCATATTAGATTTAATTATGAAGTATTATGTGACACTGAAGACTGGAGAAATGGTGGCTGAAAATTCAGCTTTACCATTTCAGGAATAAGTTACATTTTAAAATATATTCAAATAGAAAAGTTATTATAAAATTGTATATTTTATACTTCTATCTCTTTTTAGAAGAATTGAATGAGTCTTGGGAATATAGTTTGAGGGACGCTCTCTACACTGCCTGTAAAACGGGGGACATCCAATCATTACGCACCCTCCTGCAACAACCAGAGGACCAGGGAGAGGAAAAAGGCAAAGGAGAGAGAAACGCCAAAGAGAATCCTATCTCAAGGGTTTCATATCTTCTCAACAAGCCCATAGACTCATCAGGCTTTACTTTACTGCATGTGGCATCAGCAGCTGGACAGAGTTCAGTCATCAGACTGTTAATGGATGAAGGGAGTGATCCAGCTAACAAGTGAGCGCATACAGAATCATTGCAATAATCAATTAGCAGCAATAAAAATGTACTGCATGGATAAGCTTTCATGTGGCCAGATGGATTGTTCAATTCTAAATAGTGGCCAATGTCTTTTTCAGGGATAAGAAAGGACAGACTCCATATGGAGTTGCTCCGGAAAAAGATACCCGCAACACATTCAGAAAATACATGGCCGAACACCCTCAGAAGTATGACTACACTAAAGCACAGGTAAACAAATCTATCTTATGATGACTAGCAAAACAACAAATAGTAACAAAACCTTCATATGCATGGCAAAACGACAACAACAAAAACAGTGAAAGTCAGAGACCACAAATAAAAATGATTCTATTTTTCACTTTAAAACAAATGATTTTTTAATGCACATTAAAAACATTTGTAAAATATATTTGCTAAAAGAGATGAAGATAAAATGTTTTAATGTGTCATTACATCATTTTTGTTCATTATTATTTATTGTGACTAGTGGTTTCAGACCGACATTAAATACAACGGTTTAATAATTTGTTTAATAGTTTTTTTAAAATTAATTTAATCATGCTACTATTTTATATCATACAATTTTTTTAATATTTCAAAATACCTTTTTTCAGGTTTAAACAAATTGTTTTTTGAAAACCCTTTGTATGTACAGCTGCCTTGTCTTTGCAACCCAAAGTAATAAATGTGTCGCTGACAGCTGTATTCTCTTTGCTTGAATGTGTTTAAGGTGCCTGGACCACTGACTGAAGAAATTGAGTCCAAAAAGGCAGAGAAGAAAAAAGCCCAAAAAGCAGCACGGAAACAGAGAGAGAAAGAGCAAAAAGAAGAGAAACTCAAGAAACAGCAAGAAGAGGAGGAAAAGAGGAGGTTCATAGCTCTTGGTGACAGAGAGAAGGTGACTACGTAATTTCTTCCTCTTACTGTAGTTCTTACGTGGAAGAGCTCTTGTGATTGGCTGATTATGTCATATTTCTGATGTCACACAGCGAGCTCTGGCTGCAGAGAGGAGATTGGCTGAACATATGGCCACAACTGGAGTAACACTCACCACCATTAGGTATTACCTTTTATTATGTAATAATATCTCTATGGAGAAATATCTGTCCTTTTATGCAAGTCATGTTATAAGTTTTGTAATCATTACCATAAAAATCTTTTTAAAGGAGATGCTTTCAGTGTGGAGAGTCATTACTGGGAAAGATTCCTTTTGAATATTTGGACTACTCTTTCTGTACACTTCGCTGTGTCCAAGCCCACCGCAAAGCCAATGCTGCCGCCCGACCCTGACCTCTGGCATCCTGCCACACAGTGTTAGAGGAGGGGAGGGTGTACTGCCATATTGTGGACATATTTCATCTCGCATGATCTGGGAGTTGACTGGATTTTACAATAAACATATCATGGATTTCACAGTTGTCTTTGGAAATAACAAGACTATGAAAGATTACCTAGAATAGGAGAAGCGAATTATTAATAAATCATGAATGATTTACAGAAATCTTGAATTTCTCTAATTTAACAGTTTAACTCTGATATTGTTTTACTTTCCAACTCAGGACACAGACCAACCACTATGATTCAAAAAATTTTCTATATCTTCATCTATACTTGAAATGATATAATAGATCATTAAAAATCATAGCTAATTCAGAACTGTAAAGTAAAACCATGCTGCATTTTGTGTTTGAAAATGTAAAACTATGGGAAATTTGCAAACGTTTGGTTAAAATGATGTTAAAGTTTATTCTTCCACACTGCAGCAGTTTTAGGTTGTACAAATTGATATGATTCTTTTGGTGTATTATTGTTTCCAAACTAGCATGATTAATGATAAAGAACAAAAGGCATATGGTTGACAGCACAGAATGCTACAGTCACTTAAATTAAGTGAAGGAACATGGTTATATATATATATATATATATTATTCATTTATTTCTGAGTGGCTAGAATGTTTTTATTTTATTCCAAATATTTTACATCATGCCTGCCCCACAAAAACATTGAATAATTATGAGACTTAAATGAGATTTAAATAATCTTCTTTTGAATCAGAGAAACTTTAATGTGCATCAAGGTCTTGACTTCTTAGATTTGTCAGTACTAAAATTAACTTCAGGGCCTTGGTGTGGAAAAATGTTAGCATTTTTACCATTTCTTAAGAAATAAACTGACCAGTAAATTGGGCAAATCGGGCAAAAATGAGTGTATTATTATGCATTATGGTGGCTACTTTCGTGTATTTCTTTGTAATACTTCAAAGATTTGAGCAGAGATGATGGAGCTGTGCAGATACTGGTTGTTTGCAGAACAGCGAGAGTCCTTTCACTGGCACTGTTAGAGTATATGATCATGTCTTCTGTCCAGTGCTGTTCAGCTGAGGCCGGTCCATAAACAGGATTCTTCTGTGCGATGGAGCTCTTTCCAGCTCTAGCACTGTGATGTTGTTTGGCTGAGTGGCACTAAGAAAAGGTCTGGGGACATACAGCGTCTGTTGTGGGCCCCTCTGGGGCCAATACCTTCCCAGGTTCACCCCATTTACCCACACCTGACCCTAAAAGAGAAAAACATAATTACACAAAACTGGCATGTAGTTACTCAAGTCTCAAACAATAACAAATACTAGATATTCTTCATGATACAAAAAAATGCGCCTCACCTTAGTCCATCCATTGAGTTTTACAAAAGTGTCCCATGCGAGGCCTGTAGGCTTCAAGGTTCCTGAGTAGATCATTGGTCCATCTCCTGCTTCTATCCCTGACCCTGAGTGAGCCGCCTGCAGCCAGCCATTAGCTACTGCGGTGTCAATGTCCAGTGGGTAGATTGACCAATCGGTGAGCACGTCATTGCCCAAAATGAGGTTACCCAAGAGACCCTGAAAATAGGTTTTAAATTCTTTATTCATTAATGGAATTTTCTCAGATGGTTTAAGGAATATTAGCAAATCTTTAACAATGCCATATGTAGTGTAACTTGCCTTATTATCATTGATATAACTTCCAAAATGAACCCTTCCCATGTTCTCCACGAGTATGTCCAACTGATCCCCTTCTTGTCCCGTAACGTTCATCACCAGTGCAGTGTCCCTCTCCATAAGCCCCTGGTACACCTGCTCACACACAAGTTTCAATCTAAACAGTCTTTTCTGGCAAACATCTGTCATCAAACAAAACCATAGTTAATATGAGAGTTAAATATAGGCCCTAAATAAACCGTTAACATGAATATAACAAGTAAACAATCTCTTCATTTGATCATGTAAACTGAAGTGATCAGCAGTTTGGGTTTTGTGAATAACAGAAGATCATTTTAATTTGGTCTTGAGGGTGCACTCAGTATCTGTGTTCTGATTGACAGGGTCCCTATGCAGTGTTCACTGCTCTCTGCTCACTGAGCACAGGATATCAGTTGAAGTGCACATGACAATGCACTGATGACGATGAGTTTGAGGTATGATGACATGATATACTTTGTAAATAAATAGAATATAAATTACCATACTTTCATTTAATATACTGTACGACCTATGTATAACACAGGATTATTATAGTTAACTAAAACTAAACCCATAAAAACATTTTCGTTACTTAAAATAAACGTTAATTGAAATAAAATAAATTATTAAAATACATTTCAGCTAGTTGCCGAGGCAGCATTTCTAATTTCATTTAGTTTAACTGGACGTAATCAAATAATTAAAAACTATATAGACTACATGTTAAAAACACACACAATAAAAATGACAATGACCAAAAACCAAAATAAAAAAAAACGTGTGAAGTCCACTTTGCAGGGCACTTATGGTCAACTGGAATGCACATAGTATTTTTTTTGTTTTGGTTTTGTTTCATTGGCTCATCTTCATCACATTGGTCTTTATGGACTTTATACTGACACTTACTATTCTGAATACATTAAGTTTGTTTATTAACTGCTGCTGCTCGACACTAAAGATATTAGTCTTTTTTTTCTCCATCTCATGCTTGGATTCAGTTCCAGGGTTTTGCATGTGGTTGCTGATGTGCAAAAACTGTTCGATGTATTTTGCACCAAGGGGGCTTGTCATATGATTTCAACATGGTTCCCACTTCATGTGAAATAAAGCTGATAGGTCTTCATGTGAGTGTGCATCATTTTAAACATATATTTTCAAAATGATTATTCCTTTCTTCATATGTAAAATTGTTTACACTAGGACAAAAATAACGGAGCGCACCTTTAAGCTGCAAACAGTGGTTTTACACACCAGTGGTAATACACACTGTTATAGTGTCTGACTAACCATGGTGAGAACAAAACATTGTGTTAGCATGACCCAAACAAGTGGTCTGCTCACCCCATTCACAGAGACGTATGCACGATCATGGATGCCATTGAGGGGCGAGATGAGAGGGGTCGGCTCGGGAACATTCCGTGGCAGTGTCGTTCGGTAAAGCATGAAGCCATAGTACTGCACACAGTTGACATAACACAAGCTCAGACCTGCATTTACACTTAACCAAGACCAGCCTCCAAAGCCCAAACCATATATCCACATCTATAGCCATTTATGAGGAAATAAAACATTGGCCTTTATTGGCTGGCTAAACACAACAACATAAAACATTATTAATCATAATTACATTCTGAATGTAATGTTCATGGACTGTTTTAAGTTCTTTTAAATATCATACCTGTTTAATCTCCTCAAATGTCAAAAGATATTGAGATTGTACTGGACCTTGAGGTGACAGCGTATCCAACAAGCTGCTAATGTTGCCAACCTATGAAAGAACATAGGAACAGAGTAAGATGGTTTGTATGGACAAGAAATCTTGCAAATGAATAAGGTTTTGCTATGTGAAACGTCCATACCTTCTGAAGTGTAACAAAGCCTATTACTTTATACTGACACTTACTATTCTGAATACATTAAGTTTGTTTATTAACTGCTGCTGCTCGACACTAAAGATATTAGTCTTTTTTTTCTCCATCTCATGCTTGGATTCAGTTCCAGTGTTTTGCATGTGGTTGCTGATGTGCAAAAACTGTTGGATGTATTTTGCACCAAGGGGGCTTGTCATATGATTTCAACATGGTTCCCACTTCATGTGAAATAAAGCTGATAAGTCTTCATGTGAGTGTGCATCATTTTAAACATATATTCTCAAAATGATTATTCCTTTCTTCATATGTAAAATTGTTTACACTA
>NW_015505341.1:313993-323291 GCF_001515645.1 Sinocyclocheilus grahami | reverse complement strand
TTGCAAATGAATAAGGTTTTGCTATGTGAAACGTCCATACCTTCTGAAGTGTAACAAAGCCATAAGCGAACTTTGGGGTGGCTGGTGGCATGGGACCAACTGGAATATCACGAAACTGAAAACAAACACATATTATTATTATTTCAATAGAATGGACGTCTGTTTTGTGATTCAAAAGGTGCTGGTTACAAATACTAGCTAGTATGGGTGAGCCTTATTGACAATTACTGTAAATGCAAGTGAATGAAAGTTAGTTGACATGTAGTTGCAAAGTTGCTTATAGTGAGTAGAGTGTCTACCCCCCCCCAAAAAAATAAAAAAATAAAAATAAAATCTGTTATTACAATTATTTACTCATGTATATGGTTTTCAAAACCAGTATGATTTTCTTTCTTCTGAGGAATACAAAAGGAGATTTTTAACAGAATGTACATGCTGCTCTTTTCCATATAATGAAAAGTGAATGGTGACCAGGGTCTGTCAAGGTCCAAAAATGACCAAAAACATATGATTTATGCTCTATTGACAAAGTTTTCTTAAGGCTGGAATACACTACATGACTTTTGCACAGATCTTTGCCCCAATTTACAGTCTGGAGGACAGTCTGCAGAGCAAAACGAAAGTAATTAGTGGCTTCATCTCTAAATCAAGCGGATAAGACGCAGTCACAGTCCTCCGTTTTACATTATGACAGCAGCGCGTGATCGTAACGTGTCAGGAAATAATATCACAACTGCTCAAACTTTTCTGTTCTGTCATTTTGCATAAAGCGGTCCACTTTCACTGTTCAATAGATTTGCAGCGTTTCTCCTCTTTGAACATGACGGTCATGTGATTGTATTCAGTTTAGCCATAATCTGGGTCCTAAAGTCCGCCTGGACGTGTCTAAAAGTCATTTCAGCGATTCATTGACCCCTTTTTCATCAGCACAGGCAGGGCCGTTTCTAGCCAATTTGACGCCCTAGCGAAATCCCTATTACCGAATTTTACTATTCAAATATTTTTTAATTGGATGTTAAAGTTTATATGGGAATATTACATGACACGCTGATCCTTTAACAATGCATTGACGCAAAAAACGCACACCTTTTGGACAAATGTGCCACAAAAGTGCCACAAATACTGCCTAAACAAAATACTGATTTTGTGCACTTTATTTACTGTACCAATATTTTAAATTGGCCTTTGAACTTAGCTTTATTGCATGGCAAAAAAAAAAGTGTTACCTTGCCAAAGCACTGAGAGAGCCCACTGATCTAATGGTGTTGTTGAGCGCCCCAAATGCAAACTATGCATGCAACAATCAGGCAGCAATTGATAGCACTCTGATCTAGTGACATACAGGCATCGTCAGACTGACAGTACTCTAGCCCCTTTATTCATGGCAGTGTTTTTGGGCAGAATTATGAGAGAGCCCACTCACTTGGTTGAAAAGCAACCCCACACATGGATGGTCTCGGGATGCTTCACTGTTGGCACAACACAGGACTCGTGGTAGTGTTCACCTTTTCTTCTCCAAATAATCGATTTTCCAGATGTCCCAAACAGTCAGAAGGGAGCTTCATCAGAGAAAATAACTTTGCACTAGTCTTCTACTGTCCAATCCTTGTACTTCCTGCAGAATTTCAGTCTGTCCTTGATGTTTTTTCTTGGAGAGAACACTCTGGGATGTCCTGAAGACTTCTTCACTGCAAACGAACCTCTCTCCTTGAAGTTGTTTATGATCCGATAAATCAGGGGTGCCCAAACTCGGTTCTGGAGGGCCGGTGTCCTGAAGAGTTTAGCTCCAACCCCAATTAAACACACCTGAACCAGCCAATCAAGCTCTTACTAGGCATACTAGAAACTTGAAGGCAGGTGTGTTGAGGCAAGTTGGAGCTGAACTCTGCAGGACACCGGCTCTCCAGGACCGAGTTTGGGCACCCCTGTGCTATAATAAACCAGATCGTTACTAACTTGTTTTACTGTTTACTGTTACTGTTTACTTTTATTTTACACAGGTAGTGAATAATAATAATAATAATAATAACAATAACAATAATAAACATTAAAATATACGGTTAAGCAGTTGGACGTTATAGTTATATTTTTAAGGAATCACAAAATGAATTACTATGAATTATTAATTATTTTTATTTAATTATTACTTATTTAAATATATCAACACTGCCAATTTCTGTTAATAAAAACAAGTAGATTTGTCATATTAACGGCAGGGGGAAAAACAGGCTTTAAAAATTGTGTTGGACAATAGAGGGCCTTCGAATCAAAAAGGTTGATAACCCCTGTTTTCGCTAATGTGTCCCATTCATTATGTTGTGTTTAAATTATTTTCAGACAATAAAGGCAACTCAGGACTGACCTTCTTATATAGATTATAAGCTACATTGGATGTGCACTTTTGATTGTATATTGTTAAATGTCTTGAACGGTTGGCCTCAGACACTTAGAGGCGCTACAGGATAGAAGACTGTTGTTGCATTCATTCATATGCTCTTTGGAGCCCTCTAATGAGAGCCTGCTGTAGGCCTAAGTGAGGTCTAAACTTTGTAGAGTAGTCAGCAATCTCACATTTATGTTCTGTGAAATCTATCTCAAATGCAATACTAATGCTAATTTGTGTTATATTGTATATGTTGTGTTAGCACATCATCACTATCACTAGAGTGACTTCTATAGTGAATGGAAAAAAGTTTACATAGATTATATTCATACAAATGCAGCATAAAGTTTACTCAGTTCAATATAAAGATACATTTATCATTTATAACAACATTTGTCAGCACCAGATGACTGTGTATTTCCTTCTGCCACTTTAATGGGAGCAGGTGGGCCGGCGAAGTGACTTGTCACCAATTTTCACTTGTGCTGCATGATTGTGGATATTTACTGCTAGATCCAGACACCCAAATAAACAGTGGCTGATCCAGTGGCGTTGACACATACACCACACCACAGCCATTGTTTGACACCATCTGCTGAACACCATAAAGAGATACACTGCACAGAATGAAGAATTCAAAGACAATGCATAGAGTTTGTACTTGAAGAGGAAGGCAGATGCTGTCATTTAAAATAGCTTTACGGATTGCTCCCACGTTCCCATAAAGTGTGTACTGGAGGGTAAACGACCCCATATGTGAGAATAGCAAGTCTTTTTGGCTTTTAAAGGAATTCTTTTGAAAACCAAGCGTAATGCTGTCAGGCAGTAATGCAGTCATTATCACGCTGAGCTGAGTAAGCAAACACACATACCTCCTGTGTTACCTTAACGCGCGCACACACACATACACACACACACACAGTCTGAACAGAGAACACTGTTTTCATGTAAGATGCTCTTCACTTAGTTTAATAAGTAATTGATTGAATTTATACAGAATCTAAACTATGAGTACATGCATGATACTCACTACATACATAGAAATATTCCAGTATTAACCAGAATATAGTCATGTTCCAATTACATAAATGTAAATGTAAATACATTAACCTGACTGCCATTAACCAGATTAAGCAAATGTTACAGTTTCTAGAACTCTGAAAAGGACAGCTGTCATATGTCTGTATTAATCAGAATTTGGGGTTGTGTAAAGACCTTATTTCAGATATCCACTTTAACAGATCATTCATTTATATCTGCAAATGAAGGTAATTCTGTGTGACATTAAATAATCGGTATGTCTTTGTTTATTTGGATTATGCTGCCTTGTGAAAAAGAAGTATACTTTAGCATACTTTTACAGAAAACATTATTCAAGTGTGAACTGAATGCATTATTTTCAGACACTTATTTGCATGTTAATTGTAATTAAATGAACATGTAGTTTAAATGTATATTAAATGCAATCAGCTGATGTTTGGAGTGCTGTTTTGACCCACTCAAGTTGTATAATTACTTCTATTGTCTTTAAAATATGGTTAAAGTGCAGAATGTACTGACAATCATTTATGGTGAACTAAAATATACTTTAATGTTATTTTTATTGAAACTTATATGTCATGTATTTAAATATATTTCTAATTACACATTTGTAATGAGGAAGTTGCGTTTAAATATATTAACTTTAAATGTAATGTCAAATAGCAAACAGTGATTGAATTTGCAGCATAATGGTGACACTCATCACATACAGTATATCTTCTAAATGATCAATAATCTATATCTTAACTTTGTTGGGTGTTAAGGCTGCCACATTTGTAGCGTTTCGTTTGGTAAGGTGATACTCAGATTTGACAGTTCTATCTTCAGGGGACTATTATGCTCTCTGTATAGGAAAAACATCCCTCAGGCACTAATTAATCCAACCAGCACTCACCTCCCCTCACTTGCATCTGAATAAACATATTAATACTATTAGTGCAAATAACAGATTGGGACAGACTGAAATCACATTGTCGGTGTGTCATTATGGCTCTGTTTGTACTGTCTAAGCAGTGCTAGTTAATGAGTAGAGCATAAATGAGTCAGTCTCTGAGGTCTTGTGAGATGATTTGGCTGTGAGTCAGGTCCTTTCTCTGTCAGGATACAGAATTACATATCATGGTAATCCCAGTAATTAGGATGGCTTTGGATAGATTAATACAATTAATGCCCGGTTAATAACTTTATTATTGTGGCCTAAATAACTGAACTATGGTCTTTTGTATTTTTTAAACCTGGGTCAAAATGTATGCTTTTGCTACCAATAGAAACGTCTGCCTCAGTAACTGTATCCTGGAAAAAAAAAGTATTTTCAGAAGCTGATAATCCACTTATTCTTCAGGAATAAACCAAAATCCTCACTCACAGGGGAGGTCAGTTTTCCAAATATTGAGAGAGTCTTGAAGATTACAGGAAATGTTTCAATGAAGCTCTGAAAACACTTTGAACATTGATGTCATTAAAGTCATTTTTGCCTATTTTTGAGACAAATCAACATGCTGTTTAAACATCACTAAAGGGCCATAGAATTTTGATTCATGTTCTTTCTTTGTCAATCCTTTTTCTTTTGCTCAGTTTGGGTCCGTACATGCACACAAAGCACTCCTTTAATTACTCACTGTTTATAATGTGTCACAGCTGTATTTCCAGGGCTTTTCCGGAAAAGGCCTCTCTTTATTTGAGGCTTTGCTTGAGTCAGAGCTCTTCTGATTGTTCAGACAGGCCATCTACGGTGATATGCTTCAAATGGGACTCCACCTGTTCTGTTTGTGAAAACAGTAAACTCATCTTGTGCAATAGCTTATCTTACTCTTTGGAAGAGATATATATATTCCTGGCTGTTTTATTTGGCTTGTAATAAACTGATCATTAAAAATGTAGATGGTATACATCTTATTTAACATTTTTTAAATGTAATAATGAATTACAGTTTTATTGTTGTTTACGAATTAACACAGTGTTTTCCTTTTTAAGGGGAAAAAAGCCATTTTAAAACTTCAAATTGTGAAATGTCAGCGCTGATCAATTATTCTGGTCTGACTTTACAACATAAACCAACTATTTCCATCCTGCCTCCCTGAGAGAATCATGTCAGTGACCACCAGCAGTCTTGGGAATCCTAAAATCATCAACCGCCTGACCAAACAAACTCCTCCAGATTTCTCAACAGCGAACAGTAACATTTTTGCCATTTTAACGACCAAAGTTAACAGGACCTGATGAATCACAGTACATATATCTCCACCATGTGTCATCAGTTTTACACACGGCATATGCCATGGATCATGTTACATTGCATTATCACATTGATAAATGTCTCTAAATTCCTTGCATAGACTATTTAAGGTCATCTTTCCTGTGACTAGTCATAAACACAACTTTAGAGGGATTCATTTTTAACCCTGATATCTGGGTTCTCAGTAGATTCCCATGATGAGTCATAAGTTTTGCATCACATTGAAACTTTTTGTGTCTAACTGTTTGCTTGTTTGGCAGTTTGTTCATATCCATGAATAAAGGACATATTAAGAAGCAAATGTTATGTAGGTTTAAAATGATGATATGAACATGTTTAACAAAACAACCCGGAGGAAGTTTGTGGAAAGGAATAAGTGCATAACCTCCTCAGGCCATGAATAATGAGGAATGACATGTTACTATATTCCATAATGAGTCCCTCCAGAGGCTTCCGGAGAAGAGTTTTTTTTTTTAAATCATTGTGTTTCTGTAGAAATAGACTATTACATAGCTGAACAAAGCTTTATCCCAGCTAACAGCGAAATCTGGCAAGGTTCTCTCAAAATTACGAACAAACATTCTTCGTCTTTAATAATGTTCTCAAAACATTAGCACAAAAACGTTGTTAATACATCTTTGAATGTTTTTTTCTGAAATGTTTTGGTTGGATGTTCATTCAGTGTTTTTTAAATGTTACTACTTGTTTCAGAATGTTTAGAGAACATTCAAAAGTAAAGTTCCCATAATGTTTGTAAAATCATAAAGTGGAATGTTCCCTTAACGTGAGCATCCAGAAATAATGTTTTCATAACTTAATGGGAACATTAGCAAAGGATTCTTAGAACATATATTTGTTAGGCACTATCTTGAGCGAACAGTAACAGTATACTCTTCTAAACTGTCAAAAGGTTGATAACTTTTAGATTTAAAATATAGAAAGTAGGAGATCAGCTTGCTTTGCAATACTGTTATGATGGGCTTTCAAATGAAGATAAATGAGATTTGTGTCTATGTACAGTTATGGAATAACGAACAAACATTCTTCGTCTTTAATAATGTTCTCAAAACATTAGCACAAAAACGTTGTTAATACATCTTTGAATGTTTTTTTCTGAAATGTTTTGGTTGGATGTTCATTCAGTGTTTTTTAAATGTTACTACTTGTTTCAGAATGTTTAGAGAACATTCAAAAGTAAAGTTCCCATAATGTTTGTAAAATCATAAAGTGGAATGTTCCCTTAACGTGAGCATCCAGAAATAATGTTTTCATAACTTAATGGGAACATTAGCAAAGGATTCTTAGAACATATATTTGTTAGGCACTATCTTGAGCGAACAGTAACAGTATACTCTTCTAAACTGTCAAAAGGTCGATAACTTTTAGATTTAAAATATAGAAAGTAGGAGATCAGCTTGCTTTGTAATACTGTTATGATGGGCTTTCAAATGAAGATAAATGAGATTTGTGTCTATGTACAGTTATGGAATGCTGAAGTGCTTTGTGTGGTCTATCTCTTTTTATAGTGTATGCTGATGTGAGATGGCTGCAGTGAGCATCATGTTACAACAAACATTAGTGATGGTCTCCCAAGACTATTGAACCCAAGTTCCCTGACATTCATAAATGAACAGAACTCAAAATATGTTGACCTTTTCAGGCATATTCTGAAACTGCTTGGTCCACAGCAGGATTCCTGCTTATCGTCCAGCACAGTTAACTGTGAGGTCATTTAAAGCCCCCCCCTCTGTTGCCCCCCATGATCTTCTGCATTCCACACCTTTGTATGTTTCTCATGCACTGCAGGATGATGGTTCCACAAACAAACCGGTCAGTCACAACAGTGCTGTTAATCGAGAGAGGGGTTGTGTGTCCTCTCTAATATATAGTGTCCTCGCATATCTGATGTTTCGTTGGTTGAGACATTAGCTCAGTACATGTGCTGTTCATCAGCTGCTGCATCAAGGCATTAGCGCCATTCTGTTTTTACATAATCACCACAAGTCTGATCATGTGATAATGCATCCCTGACATTCATAAATGAACAGAACTCAAAATATGTTGACCTTTTCAGGCATATTCTGAAACTGCTTGGTCCACAGCAGGATTCCTGCTTATCGTCCAGCACAGTTAACGTGAAGTCCTTTAAAAGCCCCCCCTCTGTTGCCCCCCATGATCTTCTGCATTCCACACCTTTGTATGTTTCTCATGCACTGCAGGATGATGGTTCCACAAACAAACCGGTCAGTCACAACAGTGCTGTTAATCGAGAGAGGGGTTGTGTGTCCTCTCTAATATGATTTTATGTTTGAAGCGACTGTATGCGCATATCTGATGTTTCGTTGGTTGAGACATTAGCTCAGTACATGTGCTGTTCATCAGCTGCTGCATCAAGGCATTAGCGCCATTCTGTTTTTACATAATCACCACAAGTCTGATCATGTGATAATGCAGTGGTTGCACTACAACTGAGAGTCATTAGAAAGACTCTTTATCTAACATGTTCTCCATATATCCCCCCTTTTCACCCCTTTAACTGAGATCTGATGCTTTCAGCCAAGCGTTAATTGACCTTGCCTCAGGCCTGATCGAGGGTCAGACTGTTACAAAGACTGCCATTAATCCACAAGATATCACTGTCAAAATACAGAGCAGTGTCTACAATTTTGGCAGCAAGTAAAGTGACTCAGGGTTAGGGGACTGAAACCATCTCTCAGACAGACAGACTGTGTGCCAAACAAGCTCTCAGACAGACAGAACTGGGAATGAGCGTGAGAGCTGTGAACTATAAGCAGTTTTTATCTTTAAATGTCTGAAGTATACTCTGTACTAATTATGTTGTATGTGTGTTTGTGTGTGTGTGTGTGTGTCAGAGAGAGAGAGAGAGAGAAGACACACTGCTGTCTACTGACACACAGAGGGGCTATTCAGGCCCTGTAGTGGATCTTCTGACAGCTCAACTGGTAGTAGTTTGTTCTGTTTTTCGGCATTAGCGCCATTCTGTTTTTACATAATCACCACAAGTCTGATCATGTGATAATGCAGTGGTTGCACTACAACTGAGAGTCATTAGAAAGACTCTTTATCTAACATGTTCTCCATATATCCCCCCTTTTCACCCCTTTAACTGAGATCTGATGCTTTCAGCCAAGCGTTAATTGACCTTGCCTCAGGCCTGATCGAGGGTCAGACTGTTACAAAGACTGCCATTAATCCACAAGAAATCACTGTCAAAATACAGAGCAGTGTCTACAATTTTGGCAGCAAGTAAAGTGACTCAGGGTTAGGGGACTGAAACCATCTCTCAGACAGACAAACTGTGTGCCAAACAAGCTCTCAGACAGACAGAACTGGGAATGAGCGTGAGAGCTGTGAACTATAAGCAGTTTTTATCTTTAAATGTCTGAAGTATACTCTGTACTAATTATGTTGTATGTGTGTTTGTGTGTGTGTGTCAGAGAGAGAGAGAGAAGACACACTGCTGTCTACTGACACACAGAGGGGCTATTCAGGCCCTGTAGTGGATCTTCTGACAGCTCAACTGGTAGTAGTGTGTTCTGTTTTTCTCACAGAGATTGTATGCTAGATCAGGAGTGTCATGCACCTACTCTCTCTCTCTCTCTCTCTCTCTCTCTCTC
>NW_015505341.1:299855-313702 GCF_001515645.1 Sinocyclocheilus grahami | reverse complement strand
CTCTCTCTCTCTCTCTCTCTCTCTCTCTCTCTCTCTCGTTTTTGAGGGCATTTCAGTTGCAGTCCTTGCTTACTTTGTGTCAGGCCAGTGGTTTTCAAACATTTTAATGCCCAGACCCCCCAAAAATGATGATCTTACTAAAATATGTATATTTTAATGTATAAAGAGTCTAAACCAGTTGACCGACCATGTGAGAAAAATATAAAGCATGATATTATTAAGGCAACATTAAAATATATATATTTAATATAATAAATATATTATGAATATATTTATTAAAAGTGTATATTTTTCTACAGTTATGTCACGTTTCTGTTGTGGTTTGGTTTCTCTGCTTTACAGTTTGCCTGTGTTCCCTTAGTTTTCCCTCTGTTCCCTGTCTGCTATTGTTTGTACGTTGCTGTGTGTTGATGAAATTGTGGATATTCTCCTGGATTTATTATTAAATACCCCTTTTGAAGTTACTCCTTCATCGTGCGCTTGATTATACAGCCAGCACACGTTACAGATGATTAGAATAATGTTAGATGTATAAACCTATTAAAAACTGATTTTGTGTGATTTCTGAAATCAGCTGAATCTGAAATGAAAACCATAATAATGCTGAGTGAAACAGTAATAATATCAAATATGCATTAAAAATGGTTGTTTTTTAATTTTTTTTAAATATTTGTCTTCGACAGGATCTAATGAGTTTGGAGTGACAGATATCAATATGCAATTACATTATCAAATCAACATAAAATATATACATATATAATTAAAATAATTGCATATTGATTAAAATGTTGTTTGTATAAAACACTGTCACTAAACTTTCCAAACGAGTCTCATTTCTCATTTGTTTTATCATTCTATTTTAACACATTTTTTGATATTATTACTGTTTCATCCAGCATTTTTATCGTATTCTTAAACACGCTTTTCTGAAAGCTGAATCTGAAATGATAAAATTACTGCATGTATCACATAGAGTTGGTGCTGTTTAATGAATATATTCTCCAGAGGGCTATGGGGGCTACAGAAACACTGCCAGGTTGTCTCAGTCTGTTCTCCTCCCCCATTTCCTAATGGGCTGCTCTGATTAGCCAGTGGCAGCCACCCCACTGTCTGCCTTTGTCTGAGCTCAGGTATTGCACCAGACTTCATCTATTTGGTGACCTGAAATTTCTATAATGCAACTCAGCAAGTACACCACACAGTTGAACCAGGTCAGATTATGAAATGGTGTGAGACTAATTACAAATCTACTTTCTTTTTTGTTTGCTGAAATAGATGGGGGTTGGTGCACCACTTTAACACAACACTCACCCATCCAAAAATACAATGTACATCATCCTTGAATACTGATAATGTCATAAAATCCCACTTAAATTGAAACTGATCATTCAGATTTTCTTTTCATTTGTAATCTGAATTACAACATAAAGAAACAGCACTTGTTATAAATTATTGGGTAAATTAGCACAAAGCAATATAACAGAATAGCACTGATCAGCAACTTAGCATGAAATTTGTCATTTACAGTAACAGATCTCCTTCTGCTGGGATCTGTCACCGGCACCTGATGCCATTCCAGCCACATGCCTCAGTCTAAAGCAAACACAGTCGAAGGCTGTTTATAGCAGCGTTTGGAATTGATGTTAGAGGGATCTGAAACCTGCACAGAATAAAGTCTGATTGTCTGAACAGAGCTAGATATAAATCTAGGTAATGAGCTTCATTGCCTACTCAAGTAATCAGTTTGACTGGGCAGTTTACTGTGGGATTAAATCAAAAGAACCTGTTAGGTTAAACCAGGCTCAGAAATACAAGAGAATGCAATGAAAAACAGGTCAGGACTGGAAACAGAACATGTTCTCTGTAGTTTACACATGACAGTGGCTGATCTCCTCTTAAAGGAGTAATTCACCCAAAAATAACTCACCCTCAGGGCATCAATACATATAAGAGAGTTTGTTTCTTCATCAGAACAGATTTGGAGAAATTGACTCACCAATGGATCATTTGCAATGAATGGGTGCCGTCAGAGTCCAAACAGCGGATAAAAACATTACAATAATCCACAACACGACTCCAATCCATCAATTGACATCTTGTAAAGTAAAAAGCTGCATGTTTGTAAAAAATACATTTTCAACAAGTTTTCCTTTTGGGCAAACCATTCCTTTAATAACTGAAAAATAGAAAATTTACCAGACAGGCACCCATTTTCAGAGTCAATTCATGATGAACTGTCTTTAACTGAAAAATGAGTGGTTACTATTGTCATTTTGCATTATTGACACACTATTTTCCTAATTAATGCTGTTCAGTTGCTTTGACACAATCTGTATTGTTAAAAGCGTTATATAAATAAAGGTGACTTGACTTGACTTGACTCCATTTCAATTGATTCTTATCTAACCAAATCTAATTTTATATCTTAAAATATTTATAGGATATACATTTTCAGGGACTGTTGCACTTAAATTTGGGCCTATCAAAGTACTTTTGAGTTCAGACTTGTAGTTTGGGGATCCAAGTCATTTTAAAACATTCATGCTGTGTCCCAAACTCCCAGAGTTAAAGAGCTCAGCAAAAGTCTGATGAACAACCATTTACATGCAACATTATTTTGCATACACAATGTGTTCAGTGTATCATTTTTTAAACCTAGTTTAATATTGCTCTGGCCTTTCTCTGTCCTTGCAGCCCTGGCTGATAGAAAGCTAACTTAAAGGAGAGAGGTCACATAGCACAGTGCCAGCAAGAGCAGCTGCAACACATTCATACAGACAGACCTCCCTCAGCCTGTGACTTGAGAGGAGCTCCTAATAGAGATTCATAGGAGCTCACTTGAATATAATTAACCCCATTGTAAAGGTCAAACAAGCTGACTTTAATGGCTCTCATTATTGATACTAACAGAATGTCAGGGTGTGGACCCTGATTGTGTTCATTCTAACATATCATTCACAACCATTCCCAAATATTGATTTGATATTATTATTACACATAAATACCTGTATGAATATTTTATAGATAGAGTTGTTAATTAGCATATGTTATTAATTTTCTTTAAATGTTTTACAGTGATGACCGATGTGTAAGAACTTAGGTTGAATTTGGGTGACTTTCCTAAGAGGACAGTGGTAATTCCAGACACTAAGTGGGTCAAAGCCATTTCAGATTTCCCCCAAAATAGAATTTCCTGGATATCTGTTTTTTCTCTCTCTATTGGAATGCTCAAAAAAAAAAAAGTTTTTATATATTTATAATAAATTTCTGAGGACAATTGCAAAATCTCTACTGTGCCTTAAAATTTAAAACACAAATGTATATTTATTCAGGCTTCACAATTAGGGGAATATATGAAGACAGCAAGAGCAACAACAACAAAACACACACACACACACAACTGTTAACAGCACAAGCACATATACACATGCATTAATTTGCAACTTAAATACTCATCTTTTTGTCTGTATCTTTTTTTTATGAATACATTTAACATAACTGGAGAAACGTTCAAAAACGTGTGAAAAGTTGCTCATAATATAACAATAAAGGTAGAAAAAGCCACATCACTTTTCTATACAAAATTATATATATATATATATATATATATATATATATATATATAAAATCAAAAAGATGATTAATATATGATGAATATATATATATATCATATATTAATCACTTTTATGATTTTATATTTAGCTTGGGAATAACAGCTTGGGGCCAGAGCACTTCATTTTATATGTAAAAAACGTCCTATTACGCTGTCCTATAGGCGGCTCTAGCGCTCTCACACGGGTGTGTCTAGTGGGCGGAGTGTCGTTGCCAAGCCCCGCCTCCAGCCGTCATACCCAAATGAGCCGGTGGCCTCTGTGCTTTCTCTACACAAAGATACACCAGCGCACGCTGCGAGAGGCGAGCCGGACCGCCCGCTGGATACTCACGAGCTTCTTCAAATTCACAGAAGAGACATCCACCCCTCATAGCGGTTTCCGAATCAGTTTGTCAAGAGTGTTTGAACAAAACTTTAAGCTTATTCAGAGGAATTACTGTCTGGACGGTGCGATGGGGACTTCAGCTGGGTGTTGAAGAGCATACGCGTGAATGAAGAGCATCTATACAGAGTACGGAGTCAGTGGTACCCAGAGCACCAAACACCGGACAGGACCTTAATACAGATGGATACCTTCTTTGTTGAGGTGGGTGGAGAACTTGAACACTTCACTGGAGCCATCTCTCCCTGTTTCCTTTGTGATAGTGCTGCCTTTAAAATAATGTTTCTGAGCTTACTTCAAGTTTTGATCACTTTGTCATATTTTACTGTCATGAACTAAAATATTTTAACCAGAATAATATGTAAAACGTATTTCAATAATTAAATAATTATATATATATATAAGGGAAATATTTATAAATTGTTGTTGTACGTTCCTCTATAAATATAACTATAAAAACATGGTCTATAAAGTGTAAACAGTACTTGTTGTGGTTCATTATTAGGTGGCAAATCTGTTAGGATTTTCTGTCACTTCAGGTGAGGAAAAATGGGGAGTCCCTCTCACATTCATTACCAGTTCAAAGGTTATTTAACACCAGATCACTGCCTTTGAACATCAATAGTGCTTGCAGAAAAGTGGTGAACAAAATTCCATCTTGATCCAGAGTAAAATGATCATAAATGCCCCAGTGAGGACCCCCAGGATGTGTTTCATGCCTCCCTCTGTCTGCTTTGCTCTTCTGTCAGCATGAGAACAAACCTCCTGGCAATGAAAGCTCTGACCTGACACACAACGCACTGACCCACTGCAGCAGTATTACCTAGATACTACTGTATAGCATTTCGATAGCCTCAAAAACCCCCTTCCAGTATTTCAGACCACCAAAGAGTAGATATTGAGGTCAGTGTGGTAGACAAAAGAAATACATTTTAAAAATCTCAAAAATCACAATTGAGTGTCAGGTTTAACCAGTTACTTTTTGCACTGCATGTGTTGTTGTCTCCAAACTTTGGTGGTCTATGTTTTGAAGAGTCTAATTAAAGAATAGTTATTTGTACCTCATTAAATAGGCAGCTATTTTCCACACAACCCTTTTACTTTATCAGACAGAATCAAATACTTTGTATGTTGTATTGTGAATGAAGCCACATATAAAGTCGGGCTTTCATCGCAGAGCATTGGAAGACAACAGCAGGCCTGAATGGGAAGAATAATTCAACATCTGTCTGGGGTGGATGGAGGACAGAAAGGGTCTGAGACGCATCTAAGATCCAGCCAGAATGATGAGGCTTAGAATTAGCAACGCAAACATTCCATGATTATTTATAGACATGGGCCGCTGTCAGGAGGAAGGCCACATTCATTAACCAGTGTGGCTTCAATTAATCTGAAACATTGAAAGCATTTAAATTCAGATCTAAAGCAGAATTATTGAGGCATGATTTAAAAGTATGGTTTGGAAGGAATTATTAAAACAATGTGTCTGATAATCAGGATGGATTTTTCTGAGCTGTGACTTTAAGATTATTCACTTTGCTTGTATGATTTATAATTCAGGGTTAAACTAACATTCCCGCTGTTATGTTTCACTGATATGTCAAAGCATTGCCTTCTTTCCCATTTGAATCCACACTTGGGACAAGGCGTAATGGTATTGCCAAATCCCAAGCTTCCCCCCCAGGCGGTGTTCTCCCTGAGACAAGCCCTCATCCTTCCTCTGCCAGCTGCTGAGTCACTAAACTATTGAACACTCAGAGTGTGTCATTTAGATCATCCTGCTGGAGCTTACCTGTCCATGGCTACTGATCCTTATGACTAAGTTTGGTTGCTCCCAGACAGACTAGTGGGTTCATCCACCCTGGAGAGATTTATGAAGCATATAGGCTTCTCGTTTCGTTCAGCTCTCCCACCTGTGATAGTCTCATCAAGGCTTTAAAGTGAGAGTTAACCCTGTGTTCCTCTAGAACAGTACATATAGGGTGTTTTAGAAACATAAATTAGAAACATTTAGAAAGCCATTAAAAATGTATTAAAATGAAATTTGCGTTTTTGGTATAATGTTCAGAGTGTTGTGTTCACAGTTGATAAATGCAGTTGTAGTAACTAAAACTAGTCATTCTTCGATAATAAGCAGCATATGGATATTTCAGCTGAACATATTTTACATATTGCTACTCTTGCATCGTTTTTGGTCATGCTGAAGTGCAGTGAACTGACATGTTTACCTGTTGTAGCTTATCCATGTTATGCATGAAAAACTGGAAAAGAGCTGTTTCAGTCAATGATTTCAGCCTTGAAAACTATTTCAATAGAATATTCAATAGATATTTTCTGTGTAAGTTAGAATTCTGCTATGTGTTTTTTTACAGCATATTTGAGGAAGTTTTGCCTATATTGTATCTATTTCAAATTATTTCTTATATAAGTTGAACATATAGTGCCTTGTACCTGAATAATTCATAGGTGCGTCAGATAAAAGTATACTCAAAAAAATTATAAATTCCACATACTACTCAAACTTGCATCATTATAAAATTTTGGAAACAACATTCTGGACAATCAACCTTCCTACAGGCTTACCGTAAAATGATCGAAACATTGCTAATACAATTGTGTAATAATGCATGTTTGAGTAGTGTGTGGAAGTTCTTTCTTACACAAGTTTTTCACTTTACTTAAAGCCTTTGAGTATAATGCATTATAAAGGGGTATTAAAGGGTATAATGCATAATAATTATTCATAATGTGCATTGTAATACATTATATCTTGTCATAAATTATTATAACCGAATTTGAAATGCATAGTGTAACAATGAATTGATAAGTGTTATAATGTATTAAGTTAACTGTGGTTACAATTATTCATGAGACTGTACAATGCATTATAAGGTGTATTACAAGGCATAATTAATGCATTAAAACTACTTTTCTAACGCATTATACATAAAGGCTTTAAGTAAAAAGTTACCAGTTTTTCTTATACAAGTAAATCGCAAAAAAAAACTAAAATGCATTGTATTTTCTGACTACTTCTTTTTTTAAATGGAAGAAGCATCCTGGATGAACACCCTCTGCACTGGAGTGAAATAATTTGGATAATATTGACGGAAACTGGACAAACTGGACCCAAAGATGCAGCTGGAAATGATGCTGTAACTAAACACAAAATAAATAATGAGGCCCCTTTTTGACATGTTTCTGGATATAGAAATAAAATTGTTTTGAAATTGAGTCTCGCAATTACTGTACATGATAATTTACTCTGGCACTCATGCCCATCCACAGCATGCAGGGATGTTTATGTTTCTCGCTCACATACTGACCTGAGGAATGCAGTTCATTCCTCAAACAGCACATGCGTCCATTCATTAACAGAACCACAAATACATTTCCGGCTCAGTCCAGTGTCAGCTATGTTAAAAATACCCGCAAAGTCCACTTCAGAGGAGCAACCTAAAAAAAGGATCGATGTAGTGATCATGTCGCCTGGAACAACAGCTGACCTGCTTTAAAAAAGGAATTCCTACTTTTAAAGTGTCTCTCGAAAGAGTGTCTCACATCCAACACCGGATTCCTTTTCCAGATACATTCCTGTCCTGAGGATCTCAGTCTCCTTAACCCTGACCCAAGATTCCAAGCCATGTCTCTTGGTCTTAGCTCTTAGATTTGAAGTTCCTCTGGTTTGGGTTTCACACTTTTCTTCCCAGTGTGGCTTTGACTTCCTCAGGCAACCTCTAATGGTGCTGAGATGTTGATGGCAACTGAAATCCTAGCTTTTCCTCTTTGCTCTGTTGGGCGTACTAGACAGGAAGAACAAAACAATAAAATAGATTTTTTTTGTATTCCTGTTTCCTGCCACATCTATTTTGTTTGTCATACCTTACATGGGTACATATCATCTTAAGGAGAATCCATATATCGAGAATGTTTTTTTGGTGTTTGCATGTTTATTCTCAATAAAGCTGTTCTAGGTTCCAGGCACCCAGTTGCATTGTTGTAATCTCTTATGATATGACTAATCAGTCACAGGAATTACTGTAGGTGCTTAGTAAGTGCTTTTGTCATGCTGCATGTCGTGTGAAGAATTATGGATTGTCCTCTCACACGTGCAGGAGTTATATCAGTTCAAACCGGATTGCTAGTTGATCCTGCAGTCTTGAACAGGAATGGGGCTACATAAGTACAGCAGCCATCCCACAAGGTCATGTTAATCCCTTTCACTGTGGCCTGGACTTTAGCAAGGCTCACTTATTCTCAGGACTGGCTTATTTATTAAAGCTGGTCTGTCATATACAGTTTTCGTGTGTGAATATTGACAGGATTTATTCTTTGTGACCAGTTTTTGTTGGATTTTTTTACATGGTTATTAGGTTGTTGTGTGCATCTGGATGCAAACCCAGATGGACCCCAATCCAACTCTTTGTTCACTTTGTGGGCTTAATTGGTCTTGTGTGGCCAATCTGTTGATACATTTTTTGTTCATTATGGAGTTTAATCACCTTAACTGCCTAAGTTGGCAAATGCCATTCTTTTTTTTTTATCCAAAAAAAAAAAAGGGTAGACAAAGACTCTCAGATGTTCTCATCACAGGATGGTGTTTTTTTGAGCCCTTTTGGAAACGTTGTACAGTGAAACCACAATGTCCATGGCTCAAGAAGTCTTAGGCATGACTCAGTAAGAACACATCCCATTTGGTGTACTGTATGCAGTTTATTTGTTTAAGACATACATTTTGAGCTACTGAATATGGCAAGTGTTGTTCCTTTTGTTGTGATCAGGTAGTAGACTCTTAGACGCAATGAGAGGTAATTCATTGTTTTGTACATTGTAATCACTATTTTCTATAGCATTTTTTTTTTCAAAGAACACATTTTGGAGTAATTTTTGACCCAGACTTTGCTATTTTAGCTACACTATTAAAGGCATTAATGGCAATGTGCGGGACTGATTCTCTTTAGCTACACTTTGCAGTTTCTTTTAAAGGGTGCGGTGTGTGCAAATAGCGCTTCCTCTGTCATCTCCTTTGAGGCTCGTGTGTGCACTGCACCCCTTCCCCCTTCATTTCTTAATACTGTACCTCTGCAGTCAGTTGTATCTCCATCTGCCGCCGCTCCTGCACCCTGCTGAGGTTCAGTGGCTGTGGATCCTCGCCATCAACACCAAATTGAGCTTATCGAAAAGGCTTTTGTTTTGCCTAAGGGGCAAATTATGTGGAAGGAGCTGCCAGTTTGTGCCAATATACCATTCAGGCAGCTTGAGGACTGTTAAAGGTTGTCTGGTTGAGAGACTTTTTGGTGGATAGTGTTTGGGTTGGTTTGTATTTTTCATCTTTTCTGTAGTTACAATATGTGTTGCATAGGCAGGAGGGCTTCAGATTTGGCCTCTCCATTCACCTTCATATGAAAGTAGTCATTATGCTAATTCCAAAATGTGATCATACAGGGTTAATTTCATTTTAGTCATCTGATTGTAGACTGTCATTTGTTTTCTATGCTCATTTTGAACTAGTCATGCTTTATTTTTTTCTAGAGAACAGGATCTTTGGTAGCGAGCTACATTTAACAGATTTTCTTCACCTTTATTGCAGCATGAGATCACTTTCTGCTGCTTTAGACCTGCGAGAGTTCAATAAAAATGATCTGCTAAAACCCTTATAGAGGAAGCTCAGTGACTTTAAAAACAGTTTTCCAGTGAGAAAGATTCATGAATGTTTGAATGTTTGGGCATAATAGAGCATCTGTACAATTATCACCCACTCGGGGCCAGGTAGACCCACCTTTTCATAATAACTGTACCATCCCATCCTTCCTGTCCTTCTGGTGACGGTGCAGCATTATTTATGTGCCCCTGTCAGCAGCTGTAGCTCGGGGCACTGAGAGCAGACGGGTGTAGCAGACAGGCTTTAAAAGCTCTGATTAACACAATCAGTTCTTGTGCTGTAATCTGTTCACAAGGACGGTCCCCTGACCAGACCCCAGAGAGATTCACAGGGGGCCATGGAAGGCCTAATTTTTACTGAGGTCTATACACACAGGTTTCCAAAAAAAAAACAGAAGAGCTGCTGGGTATGGTTAATTGTGCAGGACATTTATTTTACATTTGTATTTTTATGTTTGATCTAATATTTGACAATGTTTGCTTAGAAATTGTACTCATCTCTTTTTAATATATTTTTTAAATAAATGTTTTCTAAATGTTTCAGGGGTTTGTCTGTAAGGAGATTAAGCAGTTGCACAGCTGAAATGTAATATCATCCTTCAGTTTAAGCTTGTTTAATGTCAAACCTGCTATGACCTGACAATGATTTGTTTCATAATAGGTGGAATATTACTCTGTTAATGCTAGCACACCACCTGTGACTTGACCTGGACTCTGCAGCTCCATGGCTGATATGTTTAAGCTGGTTATGAAAAATTAATGTTGCTGGTATATACAGGACTTATCTATCTTCTGTGGTATTTTCTGCAGTTAATGAAATGTGTACACAATGCATACATGCTATGTAAAAACAAATGTCATTGGTTCTCATGCATCAAGCAAGCACTTTTGAGCTTCTGTTGACCATATTTGATGCGTTCTATGTATGTGCATTGATCAGTGTTTATATATGAAAATTATATAGCCTAAAATAAATATGTTTGTCATATAAAGTGATTGTGTTAAACTTGGATTACTCAATTCATGTGGATTATTTTCACAAAGTTTTATGAACGTTTTAATGAAGTGTAAATGATTTTGAGGAAAGAAATCTGTACCATTTTGTTCTTAAGATGAACAAACGTCTTATGACTTTAAGTAATTGGTAACATCATTTTAGTTTTTAGGTGAATATCCATTTAATAGAAGGAAATATCCATAATCCTCATTTACTTGGAGACCAAGAGTATCTAGAGTAAAAAAAAAAACTCAACATGAATTTGTTTATCCAGCCCAGATGGCAGGTTTCTTATTTTAGCACGAGTTTTGCCCTGTGATTAAGACATCACAGAGAGACATCTGTGACATGTTGTGGAATACAGTCATAGGTTAAAAAAACGGGTTCAAGCATCCTGCCATCCCATTAAACTGCCACTGTATTTAACAATATTACCCTAATTGAGTCCCTCTGTATTGTTGTGACTGTTATAACTGCTTATAGTCATCATTAGATGATCAACAAGCTCGCTGAGTGCATACTGGATGTGGCAAAGCAGATTTAGCTTGAGGCTTTGGAGCCCCAACCAACTCCTCCATCAGAGAAATGCACTTCTCATTATGTTCTCAGTGGGTAGCACGACCTGTGTGGCACTATCGCTCAAATTTGCTGATGTATAAGGGATGTTGGAATAGTTTTCGTTTTTAGTTTTAAGCAGAACACCAGTAGCTAAGTGATCCAGGTGGAAAAAATAAATTGTACTGTCATGCAGCTTATGAGACTGTTTAATGCTGAATTGAAGTCTTTGTACTTTAGTCAACATTTATTGTTTGTTTTTCATGCTCTCCACATTAGAAGGAATCAGTGCAAAATGGCAGTAATCTGACTTAGATGAAACCTCAACAACAGCTGTTGTACAGTGCGTGAGATGAAGGTAGATGCAGTATAGTGGCATCAGGCCCATCAGAGGCTTTTGAGATGCTAATGACTGTGGACAGAACTGCATGTCTCCATCATTTCCTCGTGGAAAGGTTTTGGTACAGGAGAATCTTCTCTTATGTGCTTTGTCAGCTGAGGGCTGGTCTCTTAAAAAAGCCAGTTATATCTGAACAGCTGTTGTGTCTTAATGTTACAACTGAGAAGATCTGCCACATCAGTAAGAACTCATCCCTCCCCTCTCATTTCTTTATACGATTGCATGTGCTCCATGTTTGTGGTGCGGTTCTGTACATAGAGCTACAGCTGTTTACAAAATACTACGCTTAATTTTGAGATTGTTGTTCATTTGAATACACTTTGCTTAAATATAGTATTTGGCTTATCTTAAGGTGGTAAAGGATGTGTGTGGACATAATTTGTCCAACTTCCAGCATCCAGTCTTCACCACTTAAGCCCAAATTGTACTTTAGTTTCTCCATTTGATAGCATGAACGAACATGGGCGCTCAACACTTGCACACTTGGAAGATTCATCCTTGTGTAGTGTCTGCACTAAAGCGTTCTGCAGGGATAATGTCTTTTTGTAGGCCATAAACCCGGAAACGAGTTAGCATTTTTAGCATTTCCAGTTCCATCGTCCTGAAGTCAGTTCGTTTTTTTGAATGGTATTTTGGTTAAATGTCTGAAATAAGGTCTGTGGTTAATACAAAATATTTTTAGGTTTTATTCTGCAACAAAATAGTAATACCCTCTTAATATCCCCTTGTGATTTTTAAAAAAGCTTTTACATGTCTTGAAAACTTTAAAAACCGTATAGGGTTTTTAAATTACTCTTTTAAACCATTTCAACATATTACTCACCATTAAAATAAAGCTGATATGGCTTAAAAATGGCAAACAACCAACCAGCATTTACTTGTCTTGAAAAAGGCAGTTGCTAAGTGCCTAAATTGGACTGCAGAGGCTGTTGGGGCTGTTGGGGACATTAAACATCATCACGCCAATCAGGTAAACTCGTCTACTCATTAGTTTGCCTTTACGCCCTCATTGCGTTTCTACTCATGCTCTTGCAGAATGTATGCATTCCCTATAGCGTACACATAAAAACGGAACTTGTTTTTTGTACTTTTAACCAGAAAGAAATACCCCGGAAATGGCCCAGTCTAAACCACTTCCGTTGGTGGTTTGAAATCAAATTTAATGTTTTTTTTATCATTCATTGGGTGATGGATTGTTATGTCACATTTCCACCAGTCAGCGCTCTTTTCAAAAGTCCATATCACTTGCTTAATTGTGGTACCTGCAGCACCAAACGTTACATATTCCCTTTTTTCATTTTCTTTTCATTTTCAATTGTTTTTTATTTAGAATACAATACAACCTGTCATGACACTTAACCACTCCAGGCTATGCTTTATGCAAATCAGTCAAACATCTCAGTTGTAAGGTTAATACCATTAAGTGTCACCATCTCTCAATGCTAATAGCACTCTTTCTGTCTATTGTCTGGTCTGGGGGAAGTCTGGGAAGTGTCCTTCCCCTGGGGCCAAGATCTCTCCATTAGCTAATTTCTGATCAGCTGCACCTTACATCATTTATTCATACTGCTGTCAGCCTGGTGACGGTGCGTCAAGGCTGTTTATCTGATCCTTTACAAAACACTTCTCCTTCTCTGACTCTCTCTACACTGTCAATTCAACTGTGAATTTACATGTTCTAAATTCTTAATGTTGTAAAAGTATTGCTTGAGCATGACGTAAGGACGCTTGTTGCAAATCATTCCTGAAATATGTCCCAGAGTATAAGAATGTTTGTTCTCACCATTAGGAATTTTATTCCACAGGATGCTAAACATCATTTCGGTTGGGACCTTGATTTGAGGTGAGGCAAAGCTCTCATTGGCTTGCATGATGTCATGCAGGTGTGGGGAGGTTGAGGTTAACACGGGGTAGGGACTAGGGAGAGCTGTCTTGTTTTCACTTGGTAGCCATGGTAGCATGTGACATACAGTAGGCATCCTAAGGTACAGCTTCCCCTCTTGCAATAGATTGGGCTTGCATTAATCTTTTGTGTGGTTAATTTGCTTTTGTCATGTATTTTAATGGAATCCAGAGTTGGACTATTGAGCAGGTGTTTAGACATGTGCAAAAGTATTTTTGAATATTGCATTAACTGAATGAATAATCAATAATCATAGTCTTAGGAAGCCAGTAAAGACAGTAGAGACATTATGTATACACACACACACACACACACACACACACACACATATATATA
>NW_015505341.1:252572-299843 GCF_001515645.1 Sinocyclocheilus grahami | reverse complement strand
ATAAATATATAAATATATATATATATATATATATATATATATATATATATATATATATATATATATATATATATATATTTGTATATTTGTTGCAGAAATAATTGTAGCTCTAAATTCACCCAATTTCAGTCACTTACAATTCGAAAGCTAAAACAACAACAGGCTAATCAGTTGTTGACTGTCCTAAACCAACCCTTCATGGTACATCAACACTGTTTTAACATGTCGATCTGGAAAACTTTTAACTTGAGCCTGTAAGGTCAGCAGTAATTTCAGTCCATCTAATCAGATACCAACCCGTAATCTCACTAATTTCTTGGCCAATTTCTCTTCATTTCCGTCACTCCCTGTTCTGTAGATCAAATCCCTGATCCTGGACATGTTTCTGCAACTTAACTTAAAACTTTCCTGTGATTGATTTTAAATATGAAAGTGCAGTTTTCTGTTAGCTTTGAACTGTCATCTGTCATATTGCACAGTAAATGAGCAGTTGGACCAGTAGAAGTCCTAATGATGGAGAAAGGTTTTGCTGGAATGAGTTCAAAGAAATGTTTTGCATGGTTGTTTTTTGCTCTATTACTGTCTTAGGATAATTACAAGAACTATAGCATAGTGTTATGCAATTCACAGATTAAACCAAGACTTGTTAAATTGTATGTGTGTTTGTTACTGTGCAGTCTAAAGTCAGTCAGTATTGAGTTTCATCAGACAGTTTACTCTTCAGTATAGCTGAGGCCCTCAGTAATGTAAAGAGATCTTCACATCTGCACAGCTGCACTGAAGGAGAGCCAGAGGTCAGCGGAGGTGTCAGTATTGTTATGATAATCTGAATAAGTGTCACTGTTTGAGATCTAAACAGTGTGCAGAAATCTCTTTGAAATGTAATGTGACCAGCTGCTTTCTAAAAGAGTCTTAATGATATTTGTGAAGTCCACAGGAGTTCTTCTGAAACAAGTTCTCTTACAGTTTTTTTTCAATTGCTAATAAGCGTTTACCAATACTTAAAGTACTTTTTCTAAACTCTTAACACAGCAACACACCTACATCACACAATTAGCCAAATTGTTAATTTTCTGGCCAAAACCACATTTTGTTAAATAAATACAAACTCTATGTTTCAAAATGCTGACTACCTTTTTCTACATTTACTAACTCTATCAAAACACAGCAAACCCGATTCAAAATCGAGTCATTCAGTCAAAACCTTGGCACAGGTTTTCAATCCAATAGGAACATATAGTCGATCATAGTGCATAGACTGTAAGAATGATAACAATTAATTGCATTACAAAAACTGCATTACTTGTCATGTCTCAGTTCGACCTGTATAGAAAATATAATATGAGATCCGTTTAAAAAAAAAAAATAATAATAATAATAATAAAAATTCAGCCAGCTGAACTCTACTTTTTTTGTGTGTGTGTAAATGTGTGAATTCATTTTAGATCGTATGTGTACAACATAGTGAAGGAGTCATCAGTACTTTATGGAATGTAAAAGAAAAGTGACAGAATTGCTGCAGTAAAGGCTTTATTGGCTAAATTCAATTTCTGTGTGTGAAAAAAAAAAACATACAGCCCTTTGCCTTTTGCCCCCTACCTCTCCTTCTCCCTTGTCAGAAAGTCAGAAAGAGCTTTATTACCAAGTATGTTTACAGACACAATGAATTTGACTTGACGACGTGAGCTTACAGTGCAGAAGAAATTATGGACATAGTGCAAAGATACATGACAGTGTTGACATACACAGGAATTATAACAGTAATATAAGAAAAAACAGAAAATGATGGTCTGTAGCGCAGACCAGAAGGCATCAGTATGAAGAGAGAGTGGGCTGGGTGTGTGGGGTCCAAAGTGATTTTCTTAGCACTTTTCCTTACTCTGGAGGTGTACAGATCTTGGAGGTTGGGCCAATAATCGTCTCAGCAGTCTTGGCTGTCTGTTGTAGTCTCTTGATGTCTGATTTGGTAGCTGAACCAAACCAAGACAGTCCTGGTCCAACTACTCCTCTCCCTCGTCCAGACATTTTCTTTGTTTTTCTGCTTCTCTGTGTTGTTCTGTATTGTTTTGAACAAAACCAATCCAGAGAGTGCCTTTTTATTGTGCATGACCATGTAAGACTTGAAATTATTAATTAAGATTTGAATTAGCTATTTCTCAATTATCAGTAATTAAAATAATTCTGATCAGCTCTTTTGTTGCAGAAGTAGAGGCTTTACTCTATATTTAAAGTTTGGAACATTAGGTCTTTATTTCTGTCATGCTGTGTTTAAGCATTTGTAAAAAAGATAAGAATGATCCATGATTTTGGTATGGGGTAAGCTTGTGTGAAAAGAAAATGTAAGCATTTTAGAAACATGTTAATTGACTGAATATTGTGTGAAAACAACATGAATTGTGTTAATGGTAGGGTTGGGTATCGATTGTTTTTTTTTTCGATTGTTTTTTACTTTTAAAACGGTACCGGTGCCTGAACCAATACTTTTTTAAAAAGAGCCACATAAAAAACGATGGATAACATTAAATTAGGACTAATTGCCAAATAACATCTAATTTTGTGGACGTTGATTAGTTTTCTTTTGTTGACTTGATTGGATCACTTGATACTCTTGGTCTTGGGCTTCCTGCCACAAGGAGAAAGAGACACGCCACCTTGCACTGTGTAGTCTCATTAATGTTTCAGGCTCATTAATTAGCAAATCTCCTCCAAATTTGGCACCGTTAAACACACAGAGGTAATAGTAGCCCTTTGTGAGGGTTCAGAGTGACGGAGCGTTTTAAACCGTGTTTTCTGTATTAATGGCCAAGGGACCATTTTACTCTTTTATCTGGGTTAACAGTGAACAGTTACTGTTAAGAATTAAGAGCTTTTGAATTTTGTTCATTTTTTTTGATAGCATGACAGATTATTTCTTCCGTATTGTGACGTACTTCTGAAAGATTATCGGAACATAAAAAAGTGTAAGGTTCTATCCGCTTGTTGTTGATTGGATAAAGGCAGATCTGAATGTGAGCTTGCAGTCGATTGTAAGAAAAAGGTGGCTTTAAGCAGACTAAATGTTTGGAGAATCCAGAGAGAAGTCTGTCGTTTCAATAGAAGATGAGTTATGACATTCTGATTAAAAATGACAAGATCAAAACTTTAAAAAAAAAAAGAAACCCATGTACGGATGAATTGGTCATAATGAAATCAAAGATATGTATGTACAGCAGAGCAGAATGTGAGTCTACTATTGATCCACTGGCGTTCCAGCTGAAAGGAGCTGATTAATGTCTCCGGCTATAATATTATACAGTATAATATGAAGGAGCTATTTTGTTTGCACGTGTGCTGCAGCTTGACAGACAAAACCATGCTTCAGAGTTGCCCAGCTGGCCTTTGTTAAGGGATTTCTGCTCATCTGCCCTCTGGGACGCGAGCATGACCATTCTGCTTTGAGACGGCTGATGTGATGGAAAGGTGGGGGAAGGAGGGGATGAAATGATGGAAGTGGAGGAGAGAATGGAAGGAGGTGGAGGCTTGTGTTTCTGTGACCATCTGTTGCCTGTACAATAGGCCCATGCACAAAGCAGGTTTACACTGCTGTCCTTTCAGAGGCACGCATCATGGAGTTCGCTTCTGGAAAATCTGTTAACCTCACCACATAATCGATGACATCATATGGCCTGTGCCAGTGGAAACATGTCTGGTCTTAAACGTTGTCATTATAGTGGGGATATTATAAGACTTTCAGAGTTGTTCATCTCCTCCTTTGAGATCTCTCAAAATAAATATGAAATACAGGACCTCAAGGAAGAACCCATTGTTGCTGTTTCAGCATGATTTAAAATAAGATTACATGGTAATGCAGTAAAAAAATGTTTTGGGAAAAAGATGTTTGTTGAGCAGAATGGCTTTACTGGGCCAGATGCTATAAGTATAATTTATATATGTCCATTCTGCCTTTATATGGGGTCATGGGGGAAAAGTCACATGTTTTGGTACTCCTTGTATGTCCTTGATTAGAGAACATCTGTTATTTGGCTGTATTTCTCTCTGTAGACGTGAAAGATCAACTGCTAGGGTGGTTGTTTGGTTAGTTTCTATGATAATCAGCTCCCTAGATACATCTGAGGATATGTGAAAATTTTCACTGATTTTATCATCCACTGGGCAAAATCGTAAGTCTAGTCCAAAAATAGTTGCATACCTCTCAACAAGCCACCCGATTTGAGATATTATTTTTGACCATATGGACAAGTTACCTGGTCATGTTTAATTTTTTTGTTAGTTTTTTTTTCATGATGCCTAACATTAATTATTTGAGCGTTCCTTAAGGAAACATCAAAATTATCCTTGAATATTCCATGAAAGCTAATCCTTATTCTTCTACCATATAATGAAAGGTTTCAGCAGTCTGAACCACAGTTATCTACATCATGAAGAAGTTAAGACATTAGTCCTCCTGCCCATACCAGTATTTTATTATTTATATGTAGTAATCATTAAAGTGACCAAACCACAATACCCATTTATTTATGGTAAATACCGCTGAATTATTATCCATCATGGAAGATTTTGTGAACTTTGTGAACTGTCATATTTTTGTTTGGATGTTTTTGAGTTGGTTTCATGCACTAATGGTCTTATTCACTCCCATATCATTTATTATTTATGTTACAAACCCTTTTAAATCTAGGGGAAAATAAGGGGTGCAACATCAAAACACGGGACGTGTACTGGAAAACGATCGCACGCGACACATTCTGACTTCGGCAAAAGTGTCTGTTTATTACAGTGACAAAACGGGAATAAAAGTTAACCCAGGATATTATTTACATAATTTACAAATTATATACACTTTGTAACCAAGCAAAAAGATTCACAAAATAAACGGGGAAAAGAAAGAAGAACGAGACCGTGCCAAATCAAAGAAATAAACAAAACATAACTAATCTTACTAAGAACAAAACAAAACTTATAATCTAACTCAACCATCAATATTCACAAACAGACCCCTAAATAGAAAGAAAAATCTTCAGCGTCAAGGACGCCCTAAATATACTACTCTTACTACCAACCAATTAAATACAATCAGGTGGCACGTGTCACTAACCTAGTGTTCTATACACAATTGAAAACTCAGTGTGGCACATGTATATCACGTGATATCTTACCTGTTCTTTTTCTCTTTCCCCGTTTAGTAACATTGGTTCAACCACCATGTAACAGAAACGGTGAAAACCTCAAAGAGAAAAAAGATCGAATGGGCCATTGTTCACCAAGTTATCAAAGAACACAGACTTTACCACGAACAGTACTCAAACCTCAAGATGGTACAGGACAAACAAACAAACAAGCACGCAAGTGCCATCACAACAAAACGAGTGCTCTAGCGTGCAAGAGCCCTCTCGCACAGGTGCAGTCTTTATAATCAAATAGCGCGCCCTCATTGGTGAAGCCGCGCGTTGTCGTCACTAAGCATCTTGATGATTGACAGAGAATTAGACCACTCAGGCACCCGCGTCTCCCTGCTGAAAACAAAAGTAAAAACAAAGAGAAAAAAAGGGAGGAAAAAACAAACACCGTACCCAAAACACATCATAATTGTAACATGGGATGTAACAATTTATATCAATTAATCACAAAGAAGAGTGAATAATCCCACCACTTTTAATGTAGTCAATCAACTGTTCCTTTAATCTATGAGATTAAACACAAGTAATTCAGTGGCACCATGTGCCATTAAGTGCGAATGCTGTAAATGAGAATTTTGTAGCAATGGCATCTGATCTTAAATCCGTAGACCCTGCTTCAGATGTAATTCAGTTCGGTCATGTCACGTGAAACAGCTTTTCTGAGCCCTGTGCTTAAGTAATTTTCCTCTCGTGCCAGTCACAGACCTGGCTGATCTCTCTCATCTAATCCATGATTTCAGCTCAATAAAATGATTCCCTTTAGATGCTTTAATTGTATTCCTGTAAGTAAATGTATTTTGTTGTCTGGAGCTGATTGTGTTTGGGCAGTGAACGCCTGTGGCACACATTAACTAATGGAGATAGTCATATTTAGTCTCACGCATGTGTAATGATTGAACATGTCAGAGAATTTGAATGTTAGCTTTCTTCCTCTGCTCATCAAACAATGGGAAACACATTAGCATACAGTTTTAACCTCTCCACCTCTTCTTTTCTTCAAGCCCTTTTAACTCAGTCCCATAGTCCCTGAGCATTAGTGCTACATTTAGCAAGGCTTTGAGACTTTTTTTTTTTAATCTGAAAAAGATCCTGTTGATGCTCTGTGGCACATATGGAAAAGATATGACATAATGGCAATATTCTATAGTAGTAAACAGTAGACTAGAATAAATATAGATTTTTTTTAAGTAAATAACTGTGGGAAATGCATCACCACAGTCTGTGAAAAGGGTCCACGGAAGTGAATGGTGACTTGGTGTTGTCAAGCTCCAAAAATGACAAAACGCACCTCAAAATGATCAGAGAAGTGCATACAATTTGTACACTATATTCCAAGTCGTACAATGTCATGTGATATCTTTGTGATGAGCAAACTGAAATCTAACCACCATTTACCACTTTTATGTTACTTCAATGGTGTCTTTTGTCTTATTTTGGAGCTTGACAGCCTTTGATCACTATTTGGAAAGAAGCAGCATGAACATTCTTATAAATTTCCCGTCTTATAAAGGGGAAATTTATAAGAATGTATAAGTAGTAAGTAGTAAGTCAAATGGGTTTGAATAGTGAAACATCATGATTGTGAGAAAATGATAACAGAATTTTCATTTATGGATGAACTGTCCCTTTAATGAATGCCTTCACTTGAAACCTTGAATGTGTTTGGCCTCATTATAATCCATGTCTCCTTTCCAGTGGATCACGTGTCTATGATCATCTTCATACAGTGTGCTTTGGAAAGAGTGGATGTACAGGTGCATCTCAATAAATTAGAATGTCGTGGAAAAGTTCATTTATTTCAGTAATTCAACTCAAAGCTGATTGGCATGTCACCATATTCTAATTTGTTGAGATAGTGAATTGGTGGGTTTTTGTTAAATGTGAGCCAAAATCATCACAATTAAAAGAACCAAAGACTTAAACTACTTCAGTCTGTGTGCATTGAATTTATTTAATACACGAGTTTCACAATTTTGAAGAGTTGAATTACTGAAATAAATGAACTTTTCCATGATATTCTAATTTATTGAGATGCACCTGTATATTGTGTGTTTGCCTGCACATGCTGCCTACGGGAACCCAGTTGTGTTGCACATGTCAGGTCATTATTAATAATTAATGAGGATTGATGTCTCTGAGCTCTGACCTTGGGGCTTGGGTTTCCTGGTGGAAGCCGCTACCATTGATCCTTTGGTTCTCATGTGCTGTTGGACAAACTACTCTCTCAACACTCCATTGGCCGTCTGAATGGCTGCACTGTGAAGATTTATGCCTGTCAGTGTAAGTGTTAGGGCCATCAGAACCTGGCACACCATACACACTAAAAACCCATTCACACCAAGAGTGATAACTATAAAGATAACGCTACCCAGATTTAGTTTATTCTGTTTATTATAAGCATGCACGGCAGTTCTGTCATCTGCCACTTTAAAAGTTTGAGCTATTTAAAGTCAGGTGGATGCTGATTGCTGTCAATGTTTTTATTGATTATCAGCTGACAAAAAATTGTTCTGAAAGTGATTCCAGCAACATCACTCCTCTGCATCATCATTATTATTATTATTATAGTTGTGGTGTTGATGTTAAAGTGTTTTAATTCTAGAGGCTATTCCTCTAGAATTAAAACACTTTTTAAAACTTTACAGTTATAGTTACTGTTATCGTTATCGTCCTTGGCGTCCCTTAAGACAGTGTTAGGGTTCACAACAAAAGGAAATGACTAGTGGTCTTAGCAGCCGGACTTGTGTCTTCCTGTTTTTACATATCCATTTTCTGCATTCTTGGCCTTCCGATTGAAAACATGGAAGTTGGCGGCTTTGTTTAAAGGATGCCACACAATTAGACAAAAGCATAGCTAGACCACCCTTTCATTGCAGCTGTTTTCATCATCAGAGATTTTGAACACATGCCTAACTTTAAAGGCATAGTTGCTATTACATTTCAGAGTGAGCTGACTTGGGTCTTGAAACCGCTGGGTCTAGAAACCACTTAGCAACACCTTGGCATCCACTCAAAACACCCTATTATGGTGGCGAATGCACAAGCAAAGGCCCCTTCATAACACTCACATGGGAAACAACCATGTTATACATACTGTACTTCTTACACATAGACAAGTGCAGGGTTTGGTGCTGCCAAAGGACTTTACTTTGGTTTGCAGCATGTGCTCTTGGCATGAATAGTGCTTTGTGCTGCCCATGTGCCCACAATGTGCATTTAAACCCATTGGGAGGGAGCTTTTTCCTTGTCAAATGCACCACTGTATGTCTATGAAATGAAAGCGTAGCGAGACGGAATGGCTGTGGTGCATTAATGATGATGAAGGAAAGACCATGATGGGCTGTGGTTGAGATCGTTGATTGCTATTGGATCAATTGAAATTGCTCACATATATTCTCTCTGTATCAACTTGTTCTGTCCTCAGCTCTTTTTAGAACCACAAAATGTTGTCTGCTCCATATACATACATATTTAATTTCTGTATCAGCCGCAATGGGAAGGAAATGTCTGTCTGTCTTAAGCCAGATCTTTAATGTGTGTGCCTTTCTCTGACTGTTCTTGAATGGTTTGCAGTATTTCGTGTCTCATACGGTCTGTTTGTCTGTCTTTTAGGGAGCTCGTGTGTGGGTGCGGGTTAAGGAGCAGCTCCTGCCCTCCACCGTCAGCTGCTGTGATGACCGGACCCTCATCCTCACCACAGACTACGGAGAGGTAAGAAAGATCGTCTGCTGAAAACACATTTAGGAAACATATTTAAAGCCATAATTTGCCTATTTTAAAGGCATGGTGTGAAAAATTTTAAATGTGCATCTTTAATTACACACACACACACATATATAGATATACATATATGTGTGTGTGTATTATATATGTTTGATATGCTTTCACACTTTTTCATGAAAAACACTCTGCTTGTATGATACATTTATTTTTAGAAATTCTCAATTTTATGTTTTAGAAACAGAAAAGGGGTAATTTAAATATATATTTTTATTTTTTCCATACTTTTCCAGACCTTGAAAATACTAAAATCAAATTCCATACTTTTCCGTGCTTTTCCAAACTGCGTAGGAATCTTGTCAATATATCATTCCATCATTCTCTGTATCATTCTATCTATCGTCTATTGTTCTATCATTCTATCGCTTTATCATTTTGTCTGTCATTCGTTTTATCTATCATTCTATTGTTGTATTGTTCATTCTGTTGTTTGTTCTGTTATTCTTTTGATTGTTTTGTTGTTCATTCCATTGTTCTGTCTATCATTCTATCATTCCTGATCTATCAATCTATCCATCTGTCACGGTCTTTGATGTAAAAAAGAGAATTAACTGTGTTTTTACTTAAAGCTTCAATAAAGCCTCAAGACTTCAAATGTTTTTAACAGTTATCAGCAGCATTTTATAGACTATTGGCTTTCACTGGGTCTATAGTTAGTGTTTTGTAAAGCAAACCCTGTGTTTTTCTGGGATTGCTAGGTGCAGGGTGTGACTCAGCGCTGGTACAGCGGATGGGTTGAGAGAAGACTTTTTCCTGTGAAGAGTATAGCCATTTCAGCTGGCCTCCATGTGTCTGCTCACTACTGGGCCGTCCCTGTCCTCCAGACCTCACCCACATCATGCATATTCAAATAGGCCATGCTCAATAAAACAGCAGGGTGTGGTCTTTCAAACACAAAGCCTCATGCAGGACACTTGCACAGAAGAACAGAGAAACAAAAATGCCAGTTACTCTTTTAATTACAAACCTTCAATCACTTAACAGCTAATAATTTAAATTATATGCACACAAGGCTGAGTTCCATTAGAATTTATTAATTTTTATTCAAGAGATGTATTGCTTGAGACATAAAGGCAACAATGGTATATTTTAATTAGATGGAGGAGTGTAGACAAGTGCCTTGATGTGATGTCTCATTACAAAATATAGTTGCTTAATTTGTACATCATAAAAGTATCTGTGCTTAGTTTGAACACAGTCCTTCCAAAATAGTCTATAGTCGAAATAGTCTCTCTCTGTGTTTTAGTCACAATGGTGCATCAGTCAGCAGCACTGCCCTCGGTGAAAAGGTCACATTAGGAAAGCATTGATTGTGTACTTAATAACTCTAGATCAATGGATTTAGCAGATGGTTTCACATGCACATGCACGTTTAGGGGAGTGTGTTGGTGCTCATGTGAGTGCATTGATGTTGGATGTGTACTTTGGAAGACTGTGAAAGCATTTATTGAAGTGTACAATACTTACAGGAAGGAATATGTCATTGCTCATGCAAGTCATGCAAAATGAAATGAAGATTCACAATAATTCCTGATGCATAATCACTGAGGAAGTCTTGCTGCTGAGGAAGAGAGATAAACCTGCATGGACAATGAAAGCAGTTCCGCTAAACCACTGGAAATTTAGTGTCTTACCAGTGATTGCATACTGGAACACAAATAATAACTCTAGGAAATTCCATTTATTTATCCAGCACAGGGCATAATTTTTCAAACTGACTGCACTGGTTGTTTTTTCTTCATGTTTTATTGATGACCACATCATCAGGATTCCCAATACTCCCAAGGATGGTCCATTGCTTAGCAACCAGAGGTGATGTTCCTGTTGCCTGGCACGCTGTCAACACTGTCACCCATTGTCCTGTCTGAATGCCTGTAATGTGCTAATGGCACTATAAAAAGCTGACTCCTTGCCATGTGTCAATTTGCTGAGCACAGCAGGCTACTATAACCTAGGGCGAATAGATGATCATAGATGTTAAATACACTCTACTACTGTCTTGAAATATTCTCACAAATATAATGACAATTTAGTTGCAGTTTGTAACGCATGGTCTGTTATCATTGCTTTAGAATAAGCTCAGAACAAATGACAGCACTGGTATTTTCTTTTATGATAGCTTGCATTATGTTTTAAATGATCACCTGCGCTGTAGGCCATTTTTCCTATTCACTGTTTACTTTGTAGCTGCCATGCTGCTCAGTCAGTTGTTACGTCCCTCTAATTGTGTCACACGATCAGATATATTGCCTGACATCAGTGAGATCACAGCGACACAAAGGCAGTGGACAGTCAGATGAGGCATTATGACATGCTGCTTTGAGAGCCAAATTATCAGACTTATGAGTCTCATTGTTTGAATAAAGGTCATGTTATAAAATATATTAATTCAAATGTTTGGGGTTGGTAAGATTTTTTGAACGTTTTTGAAAGAAGTCTCTTATGTTCACCAAGGCGGCATTTATTTGATTAAAAATACAGTAAACACAGTAATGTTGTAAAATGATGATAATTTTAATTATTTTTTAATTAATTAATAATTGTTTTCTATTTCAATATTTTTTTTAATGTAATTTAATGGCAAAGCTGAATTTTCAGCATCGTTACTCCAGTCTTCAGTGTCACATAGTCCTTCATAAATCATTCTAATATGCTGATTTGGTTTGAAAACAGATGTGCTGCTTAATAATTTTGTGGAAACTGCCATTCTTTTTTTCAGGAACAGCGTATTTTTGAAATAGAAATAATCTGTAACATCATAAATGTCCTTGCTGTAACTTTTGATCAGTTTAAGCCATCTTTGCTGAATATATATATACTGTATATATATATATATATATATAATTATTATTTTTTTTTTTTTTACTGACCGCAAACTTTTGAATGGTGGTTTACATATTAGAATATATAAAACAATAAAACATTTCAATACAATTTATAAACAGGGTTGTTATAGTTTTAGTTATAGTGGCAGTTATCTAAGTGGTGAAAAAATCATATTAAAGTGGACTAACCATTGAAGAGACCCTATAATCAGGGCTCTTGATTGAATTCATGGGATATATGGGATACAATTTTTATAGATAGGCCATCACCCGTACACTCAAGTCAACCACAGGGCCCAATTTGCTGGTCACCCACCCGTAATGACAGTCCTGCCTCTCCTCCTGTGAATGTTTGATTGAGACATATTTATTGTCATGTTTTTTTAACCTCCCCTTTTGTATGTACCGAGTCTTGTTCCAACCTCCAAGCTTTTTGTTTGGCCTTAGTGGTGGGAGCGAGCATCTCATGAACAGGAATTTGGGGAATTTGTCTCTAGATCAGCAGGAATGTTTTATTGCTTAAACATCCTTAACCTCTGTGCTGGATGTTTGTGAGTGGATCATATGGCTCGAACTCATGTATTTTGTGGGTGAACTTTGACCCGTGTCTGGCGGCCTGCTGTGTTGAGAAATTACCCATAAAGAGCAGATTCCTGGTCGAGGCATCACACAGCGATAACGTAAACTTTGAGACACATTCACACAGCTATGAGCTGCTCTGCTTTTGCATCAATGACTTCATTATACTTGAATGAATCATTATAATAGTGCTTTCTAGAATGAACTAATGATAAACTTGTTCTTAGATTCACACCTGCATTTATTTGGTGAACAGAACCTCAGGTGTTAGAATCTCCATACAGATGGGGGCGGGTATTCTGTCAAAGGGCTGTTTCCTTCCTGTCATGTCTGATCAATTAAGCTCATCTATCTGGAGACAGGCATGACGAGCCACAATGATAAGATTGTTATTGTATGACATCATTCAATTTTAGTGGCACTTTTTGCTAATGGATTTATCATCCATCTCAGTTACAAGAAAAACTGTGAACTACATCCATCAAAAGACACATCCAAACACATTCAACACACACATTTAAGTAATTAAGATTTTTTTTTAAATATATTTTGAATTAACTTTTATTTTTAGATTTCCAGTTTTAATTTAAATTTTATTGTTTTGATATTTTTATGTGCTTTTTTTACTTTTATTTGTTGTAAATATTTCTATTTAGCTTTTCTGTCATATTATTATATTACACATTTTATATATTTAATTATATATTTAATTAAAGGATCTATCGTATGTTAAAAAATTATGCATGAGCAGCATTCTACATGAAATAAAAGGGTAGGAGAAAGTAAAATAGAAGTACCTACATTCTACATAAATAAACAGCAACTCTTAACCAAAAAGAAAAAAACAACAACAACATTTGGAGTAGCAAATTAGCAAAGTTAAATTTATAGAGCTCTTCAAATTGATCCGTGATGCAAACTCCAAGATACGTAAATCTATGCTGTGCAATCCTAAATGGAAAGTTATGTAACAGGTAGTTCCTAGCTGCAGAGTTTAGAGGAAAAATCTTGCTCTTGCTCATATTTAACTTATAACAAGAAATCAGCCCAAATTATTTAAAAATGTTCAGAGCTACAGGTATTGACCTGCCCAAATCTGAAATGTAGAGGAGAAGATCATCTGCATACAATGGCACCTTTTGTTCTGTATCCATTCTTTTATGCCCAATATAGAGGAGTCAGACAGTGCATTAGAGAGGGACTCAATAGCAATGGCAAAGAGAACTGGACTCAGGGGGGCATCCCTGGTGAGTGGACCTGAATGAAAAGTGAAAAGTATCCTGAACGAGTGCTGTTGGTCCTGACAGAAGCTTGGGGGGCAGAATACAGTAACTTCACCCATGAAATAGATTTCTCACCAAAAAAGTGTGTCCAAGGATTTCTGAGGACAGATCGTGAAAGAAGTGCTCAGGACAGGGAAAGTGAAAGCAGTGCTCTGAGGATGTCATGGGGGTATGGTTTCAGGAATGTGAAACAACTTGGCAGAAAGATGGAGCAGGTCCGGACACATTAGTAAATCAAGCTACAGGCCCACACATACACTACTGTAAATGAGCCCTGCCTGAGCGCACTGTTGATTCATAGCAGCATAAATGACAGCTAATTTCTTCACACTTCAGATTCCTGATGTGCCGTTTGGGAATGTATATTTATTTATGTCAAGTATGTGTTCATTGACCTGTATACTTTCTGGTTAATCTGAAAGCAGTAATGTTCCCAGTTGCTCCTCTGATGACAGCCCTGTAGAGTGTGTGTTCATAATCACATTGGATGCGTGATTTTGTGTATTGAAGGTGATAACTCTGGATCAGGGTGAGGTGAACAGGCTCAAGGTTTTCCCCATGCATCCCACCAGCATCAGTGGAGTGGAGGACATGTCCACTCTGGCCGAGTTACACGAGGCCGCCATCATGCACAACCTCTCCCTGCGATACCAGAAGGACCTCATTTATGTAAGTTTCATATTTGAAAATAGACCTACATAGACTTATTTTGTTTTTATGTACAGCTGGTTATAAACACTGTAACCTAATCCACACCCTAACCCTACAGAAAAAGTTCTGCATTTTTACAAAAAAAAAAAAAACTTTAATTACTTTAATTTTTATGTTTTTTACAAATGAGTACTTCCCCCAAGGAGAGGGTTTATCAGATTTAGGTCACTTCTGGGTACAAATGTGTCCCCAAAATATGGTCAAGTCCACAGACACACACACACACACTAGTTCTCTTCATTACATTCAAATAGGAATTTGGAATTTGCAGTGTTTTTGTGTAAACAATGGAACAATCTGTGCTTTGAGAGGTCTTGTGCCTCAAAAGAACTATATTCTATGAAGCTTTAATGGTGTTTAATCTGAGCTTAAAGCTGTGCAGAACTTCCCATGTAACAATGACAACAAGCATAAATGGAGCACATATTTGTTACAGAGGAGGCTTCCGTACCGCCTCCTCCTCACCACCAGAGGGAACTCTCTCCTGAATATTGACTTCATCCATTCGGACTCCATTTCCCATCATGCCTCATACCTGGGACTGATTGCACACACACACCTGCATTGAATCACGCACACACACATATAAGCCAAACACTCACAGCTACTCACTGCGAAGCCTCGGCTGTCACTTCTGAGCGTTTTCCCTGTATCTTGCCTATTCATTTGACTTTGGACTGTTTATCGTACTCTGATCTGTCTCTGCCTGCCCTGACTTGGATTGTTCTTCTACTGTGTCTGTCTGCCGCCTGCCTCGACCTCCTGCCCGTCCCACGTTCTGTCTCAGCCTAGCCCTCGCTATTGTATCTACTGGTGATTGACCCTGTCTTGTCTGTTTACGCAATAAAAACACTGCAAATGGATCCCGACTCTGATGATGATTCGCAACAATATTGATGGATATCTATTTTGTTTTTCTTCTTCCCAATACATTTCTGATGGTATTTTTTATAGAATTAATTTTTACCAAATTTTTAGAAAAAATAAAATTACATGGTGGTTACATGGTTTTGTAATACATGTCATCTTATGATAATTGTATCTGTCTGTAACTAAATAGCATTCATGCTTTATGGAAATAAGTTAGATTTTTTTTTATTCATATGTATTGATAGTTTTTATTATCATTTTGCTTTACTATTTCCTGAATTGTCTAAATGAATTTTAACATATACTGGAATTAGCATGTTAAACATGCATATTGGTAGCTAAAAGCATTATTAGATTAGACAAAAATGAACATGCAGTTGTCAGGGGATTTGTAGAACTTTGGGAATGACAGGCATTTGAATTTTGCAGAAATATGTAGTGTGTAGAATCCATGCATCTATGACAAAGCATGCTATTACCATGTTTCATAGAAATAACTACATTCATCAACACTTGGAAACTTTTGAACCATTATATTGATACAATACAAAATACTTTCATGGATTCTTTTTTCCAAGGCTGAGCATTCAATGTTTTTACTGTGTTTAACATCAAATGTAAAAAAAGTGTAAGATCAAACTTGTATGTTCTCATTATCATACATTCTACCTTACAGACTAACATTGGCTCCATCCTGGCAGCCGTGAACCCTTATAAGCAGATACCAGGTCTGTATACCGTCGAGGCAGTGGATGTGTACAGTAGACATCACCTGGGTGAACTACCTCCACACATCTTTGCCGTGGCCAATGAGTGTTACCGCTGTCTGTGGAAGAGACACGGCAGTCAGTGTGTGCTCATCAGGTAACGTCCTGCTAGTTTGCTTCCTTTAAAGGCATCACATCACATTGAGAATTATCTGATTTGAATGGAGTTGAATTATAATTTTAATGGACGATTAATCAGATCCTCTTCATTTGAAGCTCACCAGACTGCTGCTGGTGAATTGTGCCTTTCAAATGTACACAAGATGACTGATGCACATGGGTGTTTTGGACATCTGCTGTTCCATAGGACTGTAATACAATCAGAGTGTGACTACTGAATGTAAAAATAGTTTATGTTTGATATATACTGCAAGGTTTATTGCATAACTCATCTTGGCATGGAGGCCAGAGGTCCGTTTTATTTGCTTATAGTGGCAGCTTGGAATCAGAAGACCTCTAAAGTGAGCACTTGTAATGATGGGTTTGTTCCAGTTGCCCAGTAGTACTGTGTGAAACACATTGTATTTGGTCATATTAAATGGAAATTTCAAATTGTAGAAAATGAAAAGTATTGTGAGAGATTTCACAGCCCTAAGCGAACCGCATATAGAACAGTGGAGAGGAAATTTGTGTGTGTGTGTGTGTGTGTGTGTGTGTGTGTGTGTGTGTGTGTGTGTTAAATTTATTCAAAATGACAGTTAAGACATTTATTGTTACAAAAGATTCATATTACAAATAAATACTTTTGAACTTTCTATTTATCAAAGTATCCTGACAAAAACAATCACAGTTTGCACAAAAATATTAAGCAGCACAACTGTTTTCAACATTGATAATACGAAATGTTTCTTGAGCAGCAAATCAGCATATTAGGATGATTTCAGAAGGATCATGTGACACTGAAGACTGAAGTAATGACTGTTGAAAATTCTGCGTTACCATCACAGAAATAAATTCAAATACAACAGCTGTAATTATTTTAATTACTATTTTTACTGTATTTTTGATCAAATAAAAGTAGCATAATTGACTTCTTTCAAAAACAAACAAAAAAACACAGACAAAATGTGTTTTATGTATGCTTTGTGTGTATTCATTTTCAGTGGAGAGAGTGGTGCTGGGAAAACAGAAAGCACCAAACTGCTGCTGAAGTTCCTGTCTGTCAAGAGTCAGAACTCCACAGGCTCTCCGCTGTCAGAGAGGACCACCAGAGTAGAGCAGGCCATCGTACAGAGCAGGTCATATATGCTCTATCACACATACTCTGTTCTTACAGATTTTGTTGTATTTCTGTCCATCTTAACACCTGGTCTTTCTCTTCCACTCCAGTCCAATAATGGAGGCTTTTGGAAATGCAAAAACTGTTTACAACAACAACTCCAGTCGCTTTGGCAAGTTCATTCAGCTTCACTTCTCTCAGAGTGGAAATATCCAGGGCGGCTGTATTATTGATTATTTACTTGAAAAGGTATCTTTTTATTATTATTATTTCAAGTATAACTGATTATATAAAAATTATGACTGTTTATAGCCATGCATTTAAGCAGTTATACTAAATGCTTTGTGCTTTATAAATGTCATTACATTTCAGAATCGAGTTGTGCGGCAGAATCCGGGAGAGAGGAACTACCATATTTTCTATGCATTGTTGTCAGGTGCTAAGTATGAGCACAGAGGTGAGATTTTAGCATTATTTCAATTTTTTGTTTTGGTGGTACAGGAGTTACACACTTCACCTTTACACAAGCCGAATCTTTGTTTTTCTCTTTGGCCATTGTATTGCGGTATGGATTAACCCTGTGTTCTCATCAGAAATGTACATGCTGGCTGATTCTCCTGAGGCTTATCATTACCTCAACCAGTCCGGCTGTGTGAAAGACAGAAGCCTGGATGACAAACACCTCTATGATAGTGTGATGGTGAGTCAATACTGTATGTTTGACAGCTTTCTTGACTCTAAGACAGTTACTTTTCTCATGAGCACACAGAGTTTAAAGGAACGTTTCACCCAAAAATTAAACGTTACTCACCTTCATTGCATTCCAAGCCTTTTCCAAATTTTGGTTAATCTTTGAAACACAAATTAAGATATTTTTAGTGAAATCTGAGAGTTTGACCAGGTAATAAAAACTATATAATAAAAACCAGGTTTTAAAATGAATCCACATGAATAGAGCAGTTTAATCCAAGTCAGTGTTACTCTGTTTGCTACGTGTGCGTTTATATGTGAAAAGAAGACTGAATTAAATCTGTTAATGATTAAAGCAATTGCAACTCTTCACAAGACTTTCAGTTTGAATTATATACTGTAGGTTCATTTTACAGCAACTTTATAACCTTTTTAAAATTGTTTTGACTACCTAGACTTTCAGTGGAGGAACATAAACCTCATAAGTTTAATTACCATCATTAAAATGATCTTATTTTGTGTTTCAAAGATTAACCAAGGTCTTATGGGTTTGGAACAACATGAAAGTGAGTAAATGACAGAAATTTCACATTTGGGTGAGCTATCTCTTTAATGCCATGCAACTGGGCATTAATAAAGGGTCCACTAGAGGGCATCACATCATCTCTTTTCCGTACTCTTTAAAAAGGAATTAGGTAGAACTAATTAAACTCGAGTTATTCTGAGTTATCCCCCCCCCCCCATAATGCATAATGCATAATGTATCCAGGATCCCATTTCCTCCTCTCTTTCCCTTAATAATTCAATATCAGCTGTCAAATATCTGTCAAATAAAGCATGCTGATATTTTTATTCTGTTTAATGGCTGTAGGAAGCATTGAAGGTGATGGAATTCACTGAGGAAGAGATCCGTGATGTCTTCAAGCTGCTCTCTGGGGTCTTACAGATCGGCAACATTGAGTTCATGACTGCAGGGGGTGCTCAGATCACCACTAAAGGAGGTTCGAGGCAGATCAGCATTTCTCAGAAGCATACCTAGCATGCTATACATGCTTTTTTTAATAGTTATCTTAGTGGAAGGACCTATTAAATACCATCTGTAGCCCTGGCACACAATATCAGCCTATATTTTATCTGACAGGCTTTCACTGAGTAGAGTGTGTAGAGGCATGCTACAACATGTCAGTATTCACTCTGATAACTGCACTTCAGATGGGTGATAACTCACTAACTCGCCTTAATGCTGGAGCAGTTCCAGAAGTCTGCTGATTAGAAAAAAAAAGAAAGAAGGAAAAAGAAAATCAGTTTTTTTTTTCCAACCAGCTTTTTTTCCCAACCAGCTTTACTGGTTGCTTATTTCAATGCAACTACAAAGAAAAAAGAAAACCCAAACCCCAAACTACTGAATTGTAGTAGGGTTGATTACAATGATTTGATTACCTTATGATTTCGATGCATCCTGAAATGTGAAATCGGGTCCAGTTATTTCCAAAAATATGCTGGAGACATAAATTCAATTTGAAAGTCAATATTTGAAATTTGGATAAGCAATTAATGTACATTTATTTCTCATCCAATACAAAAATAATGGATAATATCATATCAGCAAACTCAAACTGTAAACTGTTGAACACATGTAACATATTTACATAGACTTATATCATGGAGGTTTTATGTGTGTCTATACATGCATACACACACACTCACATATATACATACATTGTAATGATGGCCTCTGAAGAGAATCATTAACTGCTGTGTCTGTGCATACACACTTTTCACAGTTGTGAAGGCTTATGCAGTGTGTTTATCTGAATGACAGTGGTCAGTGTCGTCAGTGATCTGCTGGGACTCGACTCCTTTCAGCTGTCTGAGGTTCTGACTCAGCGGTCCATGATCCTGAGAGGAGAAGAGATCTGCTCACCCCTCACTGTGGAACAGGTAAGGAACCAGGACATCCATCCTTCTTTATGATGTTGTATAGTGCACCGGCATGTCTAGAAATAAGATATATTTATGTGTTTGTCTATTTAAATCTGGCTTATTTACAGTTTTGGCATATGTTTTAGGCAGTGGTTTCAAAAACCACTTTTTTTTTTTTTTTGGTTTGTTGGTTGGTTGGTTTGCTTTAGCCGTCATGTTGTATCATGTAGTGGCATGTCTGTGCTGTGCCCTCAGTGTGTCCAGAGACATGTTCCTTTTTCCCTGCATCCCCAGACTCACCCCAGATTTACTGACAGACTGTCATTAAAAAAACATGCTCACACCCATACGCCTGTGTAGAAAGCGTCTTTGCGTGACTTGGTACCGTTTCCTGTTTTTTGTCCCCTCGGATTCCTGCTATAATAACTCAGTGATAAAGATCTCATGCGAAGCAACACAATGGAGGCCGAGTGTGGAGACGGTGGTTAGCAGCTGCCTAATGGGGGCAGTCTATCACACAAATATGCACAGTAAACACAAGAAACAGTCAGTTCAGCACTAGTGCAATGCTTTCAAAATGTACTCTTAAGAATTCCTCTTTCCCGCAATGAAAGTTCAAGTGAACAAAAATCAAAGGCCTGATTTTTGTAATTTGAAACTGGTTTATGAAAAAGAGAAAGACTGATGTGCATGCCAAGAATAAAGAGACCCCAACCTACATTAACCCATAAATCGCATCTAGCATATAGAACAGGCCCTGGCCTTTGTGACCAACTCGGTAGAAACACAATCAATCTTTTTATGAACCAAGACAATGGCCACTAACTCCAGCCTGTGTCAGTGGTCATAAAGCAGTGCCACGTCTTAATGGAGGCCCTTATTCCTCCTCCTCCTTTCCTCATAATGCATTAACACAGTGGTCAGGACCTCAACAGCTGCCATTCGCCGTATCATGCACAATCAGCCATTCTTTCAGGTCTTTCTGATGGAGCCAGCACACTGTTCAGAATCAGGCAGAAGTGTCTCTGACTGATGAATTATAGTGTTGCTGAAACAATAGACGGGAGTTTGGCGTTCTTAGGAATAGCAGAGGCTAATTTGTGGGTATTACCTTTCTCTCCTTCTGTATTCCAGTAATAGCAGCCCAGGGTTATTGCTGGGTTTATGAGTTGAACTGAAACTCCAGAAGCAGATATTTCTCACGAGCTTCCACACTTTTCATCACTTTTACTAAATTAATTGGAAGGCCAATTTTAGTGGTCGTACTGCGTAAAGTCAGTTCTCATAGTCTGTATCTGTGGTCTTGCACCAGTGTAGTTTATCACATTTAACATGAACATGTTCCACATGCACCACTTTTTGCCCTTAATTTTTGAGCATAATTAAAAACAGAGCATAATTAAAAAAACAGACTTCTTTGTTGGGATTGGGTGGTTTAAATATGGCTTAAGTGTCCAAATACTTATTGGGGCCACTGTATTGTTTTCAATCTCGGCAATAAATCAGGAAAGACATCCATTGTTTTCAAACTTCACATGTTTAAAGATGCACAATTACAGAGAGTAACAACCCTGCAGATTCGGCCGATAAAGTGAACTTTGTGAATTTTGAAATTCAGATATATTAGTGTTTTGTAATAATCTCTTGAGACATTGCTTGTTGACACTGTGGTTTTAAATTGCAATGTTGGAGGCTAACTAAAGGAAAATGTCTCTAGATTCATATTTGTCTCTGCCCTGCTTTCCAAGGCAATTGATTCCCGGGACTCTGTGGCCATGGCATTGTATTCCCAGTGTTTTTCTTGGATCATCACCAGAATTAACCAGAAAATCAAAGGAAAGGACAACTTCAAGTCCATTGGCATTTTGGATATATTTGGCTTTGAGAACTTTGAGGTAAAAGAGTTTGTTGAGTACAGAGAGGTGAAATGTTCTGTCAGTGGCATGTTGTCATGTTTTTATGACTTTTTCCCCCTCCAGGTGAACCGTTTCGAACAGTTCACCATTAACTATGCCAACGAGAAGCTCCAGGAGTACTTCAACAAGCACATCTTCTCCCTGGAGCAGCTTGAATATAACAGGTGAGTCCTTTCAGTGACCTTGGTTAGCACTGAAACCCTATCCCTGGAAGAGATCTCTCAGCAAAAAGTGCTTCAGTTATCAGATTTTGACCTAATTTTGCATCAGAAACCAGCTTAGATAGTCCAACACTGTCTTCCATACTCCATATTGCTAGATTAAATTAGGTTTATGCATGATCATAAGACCAAATCCATATGTACAACAGTAGACTGGACTCATGGGAAAGTAAAGTGTCCATCAGATGCCCACTTCAGAATCTTGGTGGTTGTAGTAAGTCATTAGAATACTTTTTGCCTGCTCTTTGTGTGTACCTGTGCTACTGTGTCCATAACAGACTTTTGTACTCGAGGGGAGCAATATTTCAATTACTTTAAAATCAAACTAACATGATCAACAAGATTGTCTTTATACCGTTTGCTTAGTGACTTGAAAGAGAAATATGACTGTGGAAAACGACAGCGCTTTGTGCGCCCCTTGTGGCCACTCTAAGAATGCAATTGCAAGATTTGTGTTATGAATTGTGTTCTGACACATTTCAAAGTATATTTCAGGCCTTGGGCATCTTAAAGAACAAACATGCTTATTCCTAGTTAACTGAATATTAGCATGCGGATATCAAATGTCTGTGTACTTAAACTAAATGTGATATTATTAAGCTAGCTATCAAAATATTAACTTGGCTATTTCATACGGTTGCTCTACCATGACAGTAGTTCACCCGAAGTGACTGCAGAATATGACATTTTATGCTAATGCCATGTTATAGCAAGAAAGCCAACTGTAGAAGAGATAACTTTATGCTAATGTTTACGCTAATGCTGTTCAGACATTTTTATAACACAAACACACAAACTTGCGGAGTTAGGAAAGTTTCTGTCACATACTTTCTCATAATGTGTTTTAAGCTTTTATAAATATTAGTGAATCTTTCTGATCAATATATCCGTAGTTAACATTATAGCTAGTTATACTGTAGCTAATAACAACACACCTTGAGTACTGAGGTCTTTTCCTGAACAACAGTAATTAAGAATAAGTGTATACAACTGGACTGCACACCTGCAGCACATTTGAGCATTTGTGTGTGTGTGTGCATCTCTGCGTACATTACATCCTCACAGTTACAACATCATCAGGACATGTAATCTTTGCATGAAACCCAGAGTGTACGGTAATGGTCTGTAGACACATAGCTTCACACTATCAGGTGTCACAGAGAGCTCAGGTCACAACGGGGTGAAATAGCATAGAAGGGTGGAGTTGCAACGTGTACGTGATCATCATGATGTACAGGACATGGACGGTCCTGCGATCTCTTTTAGGGCAGAGTGATGGAGAGATAGCAGATGAAGTAAAGGCAGGGGTTTCTCGGCCTGTTCTTGCTGTAGTGGCTATGGAGGCACTCTGCCAGATGTGTGAATGGGTCTCCTCTTTCCCACACAGTTGTGTTCTTGTTGAAATGTGATGGCTGAGGGGGGTCAGCAGAGCCCGGACACAGCTCATTTCATCACATGAACCCTGAGGATAATACCACCTTTGTGTACTTGTAGTGTTGTGATGTTGCTCAAGAGGTTCTCTTGTGTCTCCACACAGGGAGGGGATACACTGGGAAGCCATCGACTGGATGGACAACGCAGAGTGTTTGGATCTGATCGAAAAGGTGTCCTTTTAACCTTTGACCTTTAATCAGCTCTCACTGTGACCACACAGTGCTCTTTAGAAACCATTCCAACGTTGATAGCACGTGAGAAATTTCATAATTTCAAACTATCATCTCCAGTAGTCATTGGATTTCCAGAGAGATTTGCAGACTTAGTTGGTCTTAAAAACTGTAAACAAATAGGGGTCCATGTCTAATTTAACCGTGATGCTCATGCAGGTGATGCTGCTGTCTCTTCTCTGCATCATATCCTGCCCTCTGCATCGTTTACACTACTTACTACTTTTATTTTTTAATATTTACTGACTGTATTAATGCACATACACTACAGTTCAAAATTTTGAAGTCAGTACGAAATCAGCATATTAGAATGATTTCTGAAAGACCATGTGACACTGAAGACTGGAGTAATGATGCTGAAAATTCAGATTTTCCATTACAGAATGAAATTACATTTTAAAATACATTAAAATATGAACAGTTCTTTTAAATGTTAATAATTTTTCACTGTTTTGTACTGTCTTTTTGCTCAAAGTAATGCAGCCTTGGTTAGCATAAGAGACTTCTTTCAAAAAATAAAAATTAAAATCTTACTGACACAAACCTTTGAACTGTAGTGTAAATCTCTAAGAGGTCTGGAAAGTTTCACATTATAATTGTACAAGCATCCACTATACATCCTAAAAAAGTGAATTTGCATGTACAAAAAAAAAAGTGTAGAAACATCTGCTGAATGCAAAATTGAGATTGCAAATTATTGCATATTATGTTGCAGTAAGAATTGCATGTTCCAGCTGAAATTGAAAAGATGTATGGGTGCTTAATATGCTAACAGGGCATCCATATCAAGTGGCTAAAAAGGGAAATATGATTTTAAAAAAAATGCATCTGAGGTGTCACTGAGAAAAACAACTTGATGTGAACCTTTGGAGATTTTTTTGCACAAATGGCTACATAACATTACAAGTAAATATCTGTGTAATTTGAGAGAAAGTATTGACACTAGTAATGAATAACGGCCCACTGTTAAAGCAATTATAATTAACATCTCTGATCGATTACAAACTAGACCCCTGTGGTTAATGTGGAGAGCCAGAGAGAGCCTGTGCTTAGATCAGTGTGCTCTTTCCTCAGAAACTGGGCATGTTGGCTCTTATCAATGAGGAGAGCAGATTCCCTAAAGGCACGGACTACACCCTGCTGGAGAAACTCCATAGCCGGCATGCTGTAAGTCCTCCTTTTCAAAACACTCAGACATACAGTACACGTTTTCTTCCCCCCATCTCATTTCAGATCACAGAGAGTTAATCTTTAAACTCGCTGATAAAGACCAGCGCTGAGCCAATAGGCAACACCCAGTCACACCCCCACAGCCTCTCACACGCACATTCACAATACGGTAACGTGAGCAGGCTTTACTCAGGCTGCAGGAACAATGAGTGTGTCCTCGGAGAACCCACATACAGTCTGCCTCGACTGAAGTACCTCTGTGTGTGCTCACTGCAAAATATAATCAATATGAAATAATGTGTTATGTGTTTCTGTCTCGGCAGACAAACCCTTACTATGTGAAACCAAGAGTGGCAGATCACCAGTTTGGTATTAAACATTATGCTGGAGAGGTAATTACATCAACAAGCAGTGTTATTTCAGTATGATTTATATTCTATTTTAATATTTATTACTGTTTTGAATTTATATTTTGTTTTAGCAATTCTGTGTGATTGTAATTTTTTTCTAAATATTCAATTTAGCTTATTTGTATTTCAGTTTTAATTTTAGTAAGTTAGTGAAGTTTAATTTTATTACTTCAGCTAAATTTAGTTTGTTACCAAGCCAACATTTCTAATTTCCATTAAAGCTTTTATATATTTTTTCTATTTAAATTTTTGTAGGTTACTATTTATATTAAATTTTATTTCATAAGAAATTTTTAATAGTTTTACTATTAGTAAACGATAACCACACTGTCAACAATTGCCTGTATTAGAGAAACAAACACTTTTTTTAAAATACAGCCTAGAATTTATAGTGTGTCTCGCCAGGTATGTAGAGAATATGTTTTACAGTATTGGTTTTGTGGTGCATTATTTGTGAGGTTGGAAAGAATTTATAAGGTCTGCCAAAATTTAGTACAGTTAAAATGCATTTAATTGACATCAGAGATGGCAGACTCCAAACACACACAGTCTGGTTCAAACTTTGAAGCAGTTGTTGCTGATCTACATTTCTGCTGATATGAATGATGTTTGTGAGTGATATTGTCTCTATATTATGTGTCTCTCAGGCTTGACTTCATCTATGACCTGTTTGAGCGGGTTGGTAGCAGGAATGGAGATGAGACGCTGAAGATGGGCACTGCCCGCCGCAAACCCACCGTCAGCTCTCAGTTCAGGGTAAGACACAGAGTCAATGATCTGAATGCACCATCTGATGTTTTTATACAACTGTGTGAAACTATATTTTGAAAGAATCAGGACAAGAGTATTGAGCCATTAGATCATCAAACTCTATAGAGTGCAGCAGTCTAAATGACCCTGACTGTTAACCCTTAAAAGACAGACCAAAAAAAAGAAAAGAAAAATCCGGAACCAAGGCTGCTAAAAAAGTGGTCGGCCACTGTTACACTCTATTGAAATCAGTTGTTAAGTCACACGTGTGTGAAGTCCTTTTTGTTTGAAACGAGGAATTGCAGCCTATGTAAAATGCTCAAAATCAGTAATTTACTGGGTTTCATGACAGTTACGATGCTCCCTTAAATGATAGCTGCCTTCTCTGTTGAAAGAAACAGCATATGCTGGTTAGGTATGTTTTGACGCATGGCAGCTGGTTTAAGCTGGTCCTGAGCAGGAGCTAGTTGCTTAGGACCAGCACCAGTTTAAACCAGCTCATAACCAGCTCAGGACCAACTTAAACCAGCTCAGGACCAACTAAGGACCAGCTTAAACCAGCTCAAACTAGCTGCCGTGCTTCAAAACATACCTAACCAGCATATGCTGTTTTTTTCAACAGAGTTTGTGGACAGTAGTCAGTGAGGCAGCTCAGTAAGTTTTGAAACAGAGATAATATACTGTATGGGTGTTCTGTTCTCATGTGTGGGCTTAATATTTTGGGTGGACATTCCAGGATATGAGTGAAAACCTAGCAGAAATGTTCATTTATTTTTCTGCACTTGTGTGACTGTATGTGTACCTTGCGTGTGTGTGTTTAGTCCTTTTGTCTGTGTCCCTGTATATCTGCCCGTTTGCAGGGTTACGGGGCTTTACATGTCATAACTGCCGTGCAGGGGATTTGGCAGCTGCCCCTGTACTGTGGCTCTCAAAGCCAGGGGATTACCCACAAACCGGGCACAAGGGTTTGACAGGGTCCATGCATGTTCCCCTGTTCCCCTGTCATTAAAGCCGGCCTGGAGCCTCTCAGTCTAAGACTGTGGGACAGAGTGCCAGGTTGAAGGGTCCTTGGTGTTACTGGGTAAATACTTGCCCTGTCACTGCCCTCCTCAACAGGAGATGTGGGACGGACAAGCAAATAGCAACTGTGGTTGCTGAACGGCAGTTTTGGTGCTGTTACTTTCCTGTGCAAGGGTGTAATTTAGTGTTATTGTGACTGTGTGTTTCAGGACTCTCTTCATGCACTGATGGCCACTTTAAGTGCCTCCAACCCTTTCTTTGTGCGCTGCATCAAACCTAACATGGAGAAGGTAGGATTGACACTTTGTACTGTCTATATCACACTCAAACCATATTTACTTTCCTTATTGAGTCAAACAGACAATAAAATCAATTTTCTAAAAAAAAAACTGTCAGATGTCATTTTCAGATGAGTAGTTCACCCCAGAATGAAAGCCCATCATTGTTTATTCACCCTCAGGTCATTTCATAAATATTTCACTTTCTTTCTTCTGACAAACACGAAAGAAGAAATTTTGAATGAATGTTCATGCTGTTCTTTTCCATATAATACAATAATCAAAGAGCAACTTAAAGGAATAGTTCACCCCAAGATAAAAATTTGCTGAACATTTACTCACTCACCGTCAGGCCATCTAAGATTTATGTGAGTTTGTTTCTCCATCGGAACAGATCTGGAGAAATGTATCATTACATCACTTGCTCATCAATGGATCCTTTGCAGTGAATGGGTGCCGTCAGAATGAGCGTCCAAACAGCTGATAAAAACATCACAATAATCCACAAGTGAAGTTAAAAGCAGCTTGTTCATAATAAACAAATGTATTATTAAGATGAAAATAGTCCATGCAGTTAATGCAAACCAAATTTTTTAATTCTTCTGATTCACAGTCACATTTACCATTGCTCTGCAGAATTTTGCAGGTGAAATCTAGTGATTTCAGTAGGAATTAATCGGGAGTTTCATATAAGGGTGAAAATGTTCCCCACACACGTTTTGCTCATGTTAATGTTGGCCATGTGAATTTGCTGCACTGACCAACAGAAAGCTGCTTCGCTTGAAGGTGACTTTGATATAAGCTATGTTTTATACATCGCTACTCTATTGACAATAGACCAATAGTGACTGCACCTTTACAGTAGCTTTGTTGGTGGAACAGACGCAAATTTTATTAATTCACCAATAACTTCTAACCCTTCCCCTGTAGCTCCAGAATCATATTCAAGCCTGTGCATAGTCAAACCCGGAACATCAAGATGTGTTCCGCAATGTTTGAGGTCAATAACATTAAGGTCCTTGCTTGTCTCGTAACTAAATATTGATGCACCAAATTTGAATTTGCAGAAATGCAAATGAGATTCGAGAGCTTTCTCTGGTTACTATATGCTTTCATTGAATGGAAAATAACACCTTGAACCAAATTTGCATAATTTGCCATTTCTCCTTTTTTGTTAAATGATAAATTCCTAATGGCTTTAGAATGGTACGAGGGTGAATAAATGGGAATTTAGATTTTTAAGTGAAGTATTCCATTATTTAAACTTCCACCCTGCAAAAAAGAAAAATACTAAAACTACTTAAACTGTGCATTAAATATCTAAATGATGGATAAAAATGGTAAGATAAGACAAACAAGAAATAATGGATTAATAATAAAAAAAAATTATTTACCATGTTTAATTTTTTTTCTGCTGGAAAATGTCAAAAAAGACTGATTAGGAAATCATTATTAGCAGTGCAGTGGCCAGGACAATCTGGCATCATCACATTGTGAGAAGCTGTACAGCCAGCAGCCTGTCGTGTTCTGCACTCTGTACATAGAGTCTCTTTGTGCTGATCTGCTCAGATTGGAGCAGCCCATTCCCACTGCCAGCACATTCCTGCAGCCCAAACCCGCCTGTGCTGGGGTCAAAGGTTACGGCTGTCCGCTTCAGCGGCACTGAGAGGAGTATCACACTCCTGACCTGCCGCAGAGGAATGTAGAGATAACAGCCAGAAAATCACACAGAGCCTCTACCCTTCATTATATGATACAATTGAGCTGTAATAGCGCTCATTTGAGCTCCCGTATTACTGGAATTATTATGATTGCATTGATTTATAGAGGACTCTCATTTCAGTGGGCAGAGGATCAGGTTGGTGCTTCTGATGGGGTTGTTGTATTGTGATAACTGTCCTCAGGGAGGGGAATCACGGCCGTGGCCTCGTCTGGCGCTCTGCCTTGCTCCCTCTGACATTCCACACCTTTTCTTCTATCATTTATGCCACTTAACATCTCACCTCACTCCGGGCTCCTAAAGACAATTGTGATACTGCGTACTTCATGTCTGACCCAGGTTTACTGCCCAAATTACTGGGAGACCAGAAATATACCTCAGACTCTTGTCACATTAGCCTGACATGACTATTTCAGTTCAGATTGTGCTGATTGAAATGAAGGACATGGCAAAAGGCAATAGTGGAACACACCAGGTGTCCAGGAGTCCCGCTCCTTAATATAACAATCAAACGGCCTGATGAGACAGGACAGTGTGGGAGCAACTGAACACCAGGCACTGATGTTACTGATCCAGCTACAGATCCAGCCACTAAACATGACGCAACACCTCGCACAATAGACATAATCACTCCCAGTTGAAAGCTCCCATTGCTGGCGTTGGTGTTTGACCCCTTTTTCTTCCCACAGACATCTTTTGTTCTTTATGTGACAGATCAACACAAGAGCTATGATATCTCACTGTAGGTTATGGTTAATGTCAGAATGAAACCAAAATAAAAAATAAAATTCCTGGTCTCACTGAAAATTATTCATCTGGTGTATGTTATTCCAAAGATAAAATGTTTGTTTTTATAATCTTTCATCAACATCTGCGAAAAAACTTTTTTCCAGCTAACATCACCAAGCCCTCTTATTTTTCAGACCCCCCCTCCTTTGTCATGCACTGCAAAAATAATTTTCTTCAGTATTTTATTTCAGTACTTTTGCCTTTTTTTTAATAATCAAACTGTCAAGAAACATCTATTTGACTAAATTAAGATACGTTATTAAGATTTATAGTCAGAGAACGTATTTTAAGTTTAAGTATCACACCCAAATGTTGGCATTTTTTGTTGGCAAATTTTTTTTATTTTCTTTTTTCTTGTTTTTCTATTGTTTATCCTTTTTATTATTTAATAATGCTATTGAGACACTACTATACAATAGTGACTGACAATATGGGTAACTGTATGCAATTTTCTTCATCATCATCATCATTATATTTGTCAGCAACCAGGCTTTGTATGCCTTTATTTTAAGAGCAGGGCACCTGTGCGACCCATACTTCCAATTTATTTTCCTTAATTGACTCCCATTAGTTGTTAATTTATGTTTTCCACACTGCCCTGTGAATGATGGCTCAGTGTCCTCAATAAACTTCATAAAGAATAAAACTGTTTAGCTGAAGAACAGAACACATTTAATGTGTAATTCATTCAGAAATCCAGATATTTTCAAAGGGTTCACAAACTTATTCTTGCCACTATGGTACTCTGGGGGAATTCATGTAGTAAACATACAGATGATACCTCGATATTAGCATCAAGGAAGTGATAAAAGATGTATGGTACCTAGGGCTGGGCGATATTTCGATAATTATCACGATAAATTTTCGATATAATGTTTATGCGCCAAAAGCTGAACTAAACAGCGCGACTCATTTGAAGCGCACCACTCGGACGTTTATCTGCTCGTATCAAAGTTCAAACTGCCGCGCGGCGCGAGCTCACTAGAGCAGATGTGTTTACTCAGACATGCGAGCACTAAACAGTGCTGTGAGATCCAGTGTGAAGCGCTTATGGAGATAGAATTGTTGCTTAATTCCAAATAAATAGATTATGATCCACAAATAAATAAAATGAGATTTGCAAATAAAAAACATATTCACGAATATATATTTATGTCACAACCACAAATTTGCCTGGCATTTATTTGTGAATCGCGTCTTGTCCGTAATCTATTTATTTGGAAATAAGCAACAATTCTATCTCCATAAGCGTTTGAATTCAGCGATGAACACAAATGACTCTGTGATTTAAACTAGTTTAAAGCCAAACAGGAGAAACATTGTGTGCAACGAGACAGTCAGAATGCTTTTCAATCTACAAATCGCCATCATTTACCATGGATTTACTGAAGTAACACTCACTGCACCATGGCATTGTGGCAGAAATTTGGGATATTCACAGTGAACTTTATTAAAAGAATAATGGTGTATAATTGTAATATGTATTTGTGATTAAGATATAGCATGTGTGCATTTATACTGAATGTTTTTAGACTACTGTTTTTCATACAAATAGGCTACCTAAAAACCATATAGTTAAATTTTTACCATGGTATTGAGGTGCTGTATGTGTGGTTTTAACTGTGTTTATCATGATTTAAATGTATGCTACTATTGGAGACCAATGCTTAATGTAATAAATAAATAAATAAATAAAAACTTGGTCAGAATAAATTTAACCATATAAAACTGAGGTTGCTACAATTTTTACAGATGTTACTGATTTTGATAATGAACAAAAATGTACCTCTGCATCCTAACTCAAGCTACTATCAAATGTGCATTTCTAAGAGACAAAAAGTGATATTATTATTATTAATATTATCAGGCAACCCAAACCTGTTTCTTGATTCGACACAATATCACTCATTAGAAGATGCCGAAACTAAGAAATTCATTTTTCTATTTAGATATTTATTTTGTTAAGGAAAATTAATGGTCTGGTTTCTACAACTTTCTCTTTGGAGCAAAAATCTGGCTTTAAACTTGAAAGGAATAAAGATTTGACATTCATCGTGATAATTATCGATATCGACTGATATGAAAAAATTATCATGATAATTATCGTGATAAATTTTTTGGCCATATCGCCCAGCCCTCATGGTACCATTTTCACGGTAATGTTTTGAAACACTTTTGGACTTTCATGGGGGATGTTTTCAGTCTTGTGGTGTTTTTTCTGTCTCTCCTCTCTACATTCTTTCCTCTTCCTCTGCTCTCACCCCCTTCAAAAAACCCCTCTGCACATCTTGGTAAGGATTTTTGCGGTCCCTCACTTTACTGAAATGACTCATCCCGAACTAGCTGGCTTGCAACAAGAGCGCAGAACTTTAAGGGCGTTTGGCAACAGGAGCACAGCAGCTCTGAAAATAATACTTTCTGTTCTCTGTTCAACAGTGTCTATTCATTCTTATCTTGTAATCAGTCAATTATTCACTCTCCTTGGTCAGTCTCTACCACACATTAAGCACGGCAGTTCAGTCGAGCTGTTTTTACAATAAGTGGAGCTCTGAGGTTTTTGAGGAACAGGAAGGCACTGTAAATAAAAGGCATTCTTGTGTCCTTTGATTCAGACCACTTTTCTTTAAATTAATTGAATCCAGCGTGCTCTTTGTTATTTCCTTTGGGGTCTTGTGGATTCTGGCTTTCCTGAGAGCTAGTTTGGGTATCGCTTTATCAGGGGTCGCATTGTTAGCTTGATGGTGCCTTAATGTGGTGTTGCTGTGATTACTTGTGTTTAGGTTTGATTTTATTTGGAGCAGAGAAATTATCTCATAAATCAAATAACTTGAGATGGAAACAGTGATGACCTGTCAGTGCTTCTTTTGGTCATGAGATGCCGAGTGGGTCATTATGAAGGAAAGCCAATTCAAACCAAAAAATTAGATGACTTCAGTACACAGTTATCCTGTACTACGTAAGGATCATTATAGCAAAATAAACCCAGACACGGTCGCCAGGACGTGGATAAATAGTAACTAATTAATTTTTTTTATTTTTTTAAGAAATTAAAAGTTTTATTCAGCAAGGACACCGTGAATTTGTAAAATTGGTCTTTGTTATTTCCTTTGGGGTCTTGTGGATTCTGGCTTTCCTGAGAGCTAGTTTGGGTATCGCTTTATCAGGGGTCGCATTGTTAGCTTGATGGTGCCTTAATGTGGTGTTGCTGTGATTACTTGTGTTTAGGTTTGATTTTATTTGGAGCAGAGAAATTATCTCATAAATCAAATAACTTGAGATGGAAACAGTGATGACCTGTCAGTGCTTCTTTTGGTCATGAGATGCCGAGTGGGTCATTATGAAGGAAAGCCAATTCAAACCAAAAAATTAGATGACTTCAGTACACAGTTATCCTGTACTACGTAAGGATCATTATAGCAAAATAAACCCAGACACGGTCGCCAGGACGTGGATAAATAGTAACTAATTTATTTTTTTTATTTTTTTTAAGAAATTAAAAGTTTTATTCAGCAAGGACACCGTGAATTTGTAAAATTGGTAAAAAGTAACGGTTATGACATTTATTATTTCAATTTCAAACAAAAGCTATTCTTGTGAACTTTCTATTCATCAAAGAAAAAAAACACATTTCCACAAAAATATGATAATAAGAAGAAATGTTTCCTGAGCAGCAAATCGGCATGTTAGAATGATTTCTGAAGAATCATGTGACACTGAAGACTGCATCACAGGAATAAATTACATTTTAAAATATATTCAATGTAATATTCAACAAAACTGTTTTTACTGTATTTTTAGTCAAATAAATGCGGCTTTGGTGAGCATTAGAAAGTTCAATGATATGGCAAACATATATAGTAGTGTAATTGTAATTGATTATATTTAATAGTCATGCATCTTCTGGTGCTGCTAAAACAAATGTACCATATATTTTAAATATTATAGAAATAGTTATGCCTTTAAAAACAATTTCATATTGTATGTGCCATGAAATGCACAATACATCTGAATTCATCATGGCCTCAATAGACGATTGAATGTCATGCGATATTTCTTCTTTTCCTAGAATGTTGCTTTCTGTCTCCCACACACACATATGTATAAAGACACTGAACAAATGAATTCAGATACACTCACTGGACACGCAGTCTCGCTCCCTGCTGAATAGAGTCATGCTTTACAAATTGTTTAGCTGTAAAATAGCCTCATTGTTCTGAGTGGTGGGGTCAGGGCTGGACAGCTCCAATTTGTTCTCAGCACGTCAGAGCTCCAATGCACTTAAGGTCAGCTACTCTGTTCTACTGCTTTCACTGCTCTACCAGGCTCCACGATCATACTTGTTAAATAGCCTTTTGCACTAATGGTGGTGAAAAAGAAAGAAAGCTGGTGTCCTCATGACAGAAGCTGGACTAATGGACCATGCACAGATCTTATCCCAAAATGCATGTGTATGACATTTCACCCAACATAGTCCTTCACTAAAACATTGCGTGCATCAGGTCCCCACAGTTACCAGTTGATTATGTTTATCCCTTTCTGAAAAGACCAGGGTAATTGGCTCCCAGCATGTGTTGTGTTTTGCATGCTGTGTTTTTGGTGTCCACACAGGATATCTTACCTAGTTTAATGACAACTTGAATTACCATTCCTGACTTATTTTGCTTTAATAGAAACAAGACACTCACTTAGGAAAAAAATTTAGGTCATAACCTGGTTTGTATTAACTTGATGTTGAAAAGTAAATATTTACAAAATATAGCCTAATCTATGGGAGTTTGCCAAAAGATCTATTGGCGAGTTATTACATTTTGAATAAAGTTTATGGAAGCAAACAGTCCCTTTTAGGAATAATGTGTGCCAATTAATTGTTTGCAATAAGAACGGAACATGTATAGCAATGCTTCTCAACTTTTTGGACTCCAAGGCCCCCTTTGTCCAAGACATTCAAAGGCCCTGCTATCTAAGCTGATATGTACTTTATAATAAAAAGTCAATGGCTACTGTTAAAGGGGTCATATGATGTTGCTAAAAAGAACATTATTTTGTTTATTTGGTGTAATGAAATGTGTTTATGCGGTTTAAGGTTAAAAAAACACTATTTTCCACATACTTCCACATCGATTTTTACAAAGCTCATCGGTCTTGAAAGCGAGGTGTGCTCTGATTGGCCAGCTATCCAGTGCGTTGTGATTGGCCGAATACCTCAAGCGTGTGACGGAAATGTTACGCCCCTTACCATACTGTGATGCTGTCTCCCGGCACGACCAGACAAAACCAATAAAACCCATTATAAACGAGGCATTTGTTGCATCCAGTGGGGACATAATTACGGAATATAATGACTTATACTGTCTTTTTACACGCTGCGGTGGATCGCACCCCATAAACATAAAACCATGTCTGCATTTGTGATCGGAGAAATGACAAACAACAAGCGTTACTCTACACTGCTCAAAACTCGCGTTTGAATCATCAGTGGCAAATCCTTTAAATTCAAACGTACTTACAGTCTGTGAGTCAGAACAGCCGGCATTGTTGTCAACTCTACCAGGATCAGGAAACAGTCCTCCATAAAATGTGCTGCACACATCTGAATATTTGGGTTGAACTGTTCTGGAACAGTGTTGTAAATACAAATGAACTGATAACTGATTTCTAGTCGTGTCCTTCCAAAAGAGCCGGCGGCTTGAGTTTTTTTGGGGGGGGGATTGCGGCAGCCTCATGTGACGACCCCGGGCTGGACTCCGCTTCTTTCACGGTGAAAGCCGATCCGGCGATCCACAGCGCAAAGTTGATGTATTTCCTCAGCGACCAGCATGGATCAGCTTCAGGCATGACGAAGCAGATATCATCCTTTTTTAAAAGGCCAAACAAAGTAGTTTCGCTTTCACAACGAAACACACGGTAACAATAATACTACAGTGAGAATCAAAGTTACGCCTTCTTTCTTTGCGTAAACATTTGGGCGGTGTTATGCAAATCTTCCCACATCGTGACATAGATGTGTGAGAACGAGTCGTTTTAGATAGGCGTGGTTGACTCTTAACTTTTATAAAGAATATCTCTTTGGATTTGAGACTTTAGTCTTTCCAACTTTACAGATCTTCTTTATGCACCAAGAGCTTGTAACACTCCAAAGAGAAAGGAAAAATTTAAATCGGATCATATGACCTCTTTAACTGTTTGGTTACCAGCATTCTTCAAAATATCATCATCAGTTTTGTTGAGGAAAAGCTTGGCTATGCTGGTTCACCAGTAAGACTTGCACCAGACCAGCTTAAACCAGCATGGGCCAACATTGGTAGACACATAAAAAATCTGGCACTTGTATTTAAATAAAACAACCATATTGAAGATCCAACTTGTGTTCTGTTGGGAATGGGTGGTTGTGTCCTTTTTGTCTTTTTCAGTTAGAAATCTACAGAAAAACCACAGTCAGAGTCAGGATTCTGGACCAGTGTCATTGTAGGGCCAAATGAAGTGTTATTAGCAGCAGACATCAGGCAGTGCTGTATGGAGGTTGTTTGATCAGTGTTTACACATATGTTCCACACATGCATTTCATGTTTCTGTATAAATACAGTCTCTTGTGTAAAACAGTTTAATGTATTCCAGCAAGTCTTGGTGGAATCTAGTTTGGGAGTCAAAGCTCCAGACAGTGACCTATGACTGTGTCCATCATTGCTGTATGTGTTCAGGGATCCGCTATGGTTGTTATCATGGCTCAAGGACTGTTTTCTTTTATGATTTCATTCAGGAGTGCGTGATTGTGATCCATAGAGAATGAGTGGTGGTGCTGGCTTTTATTCGTGGTGTTTTTTTGAGTGTCAGATTTGAGGTGGAGGTGAGAGGAGGGGTGTCAGATCGAGAAAGGGGTCTGGGATTGTGTTCCCTTGCTCGAAACAACACAACCTGTGTGTAATTATATCCATGCTGATTGTGTGTTGAGGAAGTGTGATCCCTAGATCGGGGCTCAGGGTTTTTTGCGTGGGATGGGGGAAGGATGTGGATGAGGAAACTTCCTCCTCTGTGTGTGTCTGCAGCTGTGCGACGTTGATTACAGGAACATCTGGGTCGTCGGTTCCAGGAAATCTCACAACAAGATCTGTGGGAGGCCAGACATGATGCTATGTGTATGGGTTGATATTAATTGAAAGGACCTGATTCTGGTAATGCCACCACATACAGACTGTACAGAATGTACATTATAGTACACAATTTATATTGAATGCTGCTCTCCTGGTGTTCCCACCAGTCTTCTTTACTAGCTTAACCCATATGAACCATCTCCACTTGAAGACCACACTAGTTGAGAAGTTCTGAAGTTCTGTTATTTCAACATAGCAAAATACATTGAGAGCGGTGGACTGCACAATGCAAAATTAAAACAATGTTGAGTACAGTCTTTATCACATGTGAATGACACCATTGTAGTAAAAGACAGGTTATTCCTTAAAGGGATAGTTCACCCAAAAAATTAAAATTCTGTCATCATTTACTCACCCTCATGCTCTTCCAAATCTCTTTGAGTTTCTTTCTTCTGTTGAGCACAAAAGAAGATATTTTGAGAAATGAGGGTAAAACAGATCACAGTAGATATTGACTTCCATGGAATGACTTCCAAGTCAATGGCTTCCGTCAAGTGTTTGGTTACCCACATTCTTTGTGTAAATCAAAATCATATGTTGTGTTTAGCAGAAGAAAGAAACTCAAACAGGTTTAGAACAACATTAGGGTGAGTAAATGATGACAGAATTTTTGGGTGAACTCTTGTTAAATTAGTTTACATTAATTATGTGTAAAACTTGTTAAATTAGTGTCAAACTACTCAAACTACTGCTTTACATGTCCAGTGCTGTTTAGTATAAATGTTATTTTACATTTAAGTTTGAGGTTTCTTTTCAATGAGTCAGCGTCAGTGAGTAAAGGGTTAAGCCTTCATGTCTCCTGTCTCTGAGACAGAAAGAGAGTGAGGGTGTGGCCTGCTCTTTGGCCAAGAGCCACTCTTTCTCCCTCCTCCTCTCTCTCTCTCTCTCTCTCTCTCTCTCTGTCCATGCACGTCAGTCTGTCTGGAATAGCCCGAGCAGCAGCAGTAACAGGAAATCAGAGCGCTGTGGTTTCAGCACAATGGCAGAGCTCCACAGCTCAGCTCCCTGTAGCCTGTAGCCTGCTGAGAACACTGGAGTCGTGCTCTTCTCACCACCTGGAGAGAGTTACCCATCAGTTTACCTAAACCTACCCTCTTCCCTCTCTCTCCTTGTCTTTCTTCTTTGGTGCCTTGCAGGTGTTCCTGAAAGAAGCTTTGGAGCAGAGGCTGGAGAAGCAAAGAGAGGAGGTGCGCACAGTGGCTGGTATGGTGATCCGGGCCCACATACTAAGTTATGTGGCAAGGTTAGTGCAGATTTGTGTGTGTTTGTGTGTAAACACCCTCTGTTGAATTGGGTTGGGTGAGTTACCAAAGACTGTCGTTGTGACTTTAGTTGCTTTTTATTGAGTTGAGTGGATGGATTGCCTTAATCGAGCATGTGAATGAGATGGAAGTTTGCATCACAGAATGATTTACCAGGGCTGCGTGAAGCAGTGAATTGAGAGCAATGCAAAGTGGATTAGATTCATTATGAAAGTGCAGGGAAACAAATGAGGGATACACAATGAAAAGTCATAAAGAGTCTTTTCACTGCAAATACTGAATATTTTGCACTACATGCAAATACTGAATATTTTGCACTACATGCACAAGCTGAATTAATTTACATGCTGTTTTTTTTTTATAAATCAGGGATTTTTTTTGCCAGTTTTGAGGGATCTTGGCATAATCAGGGGTTTTATGTTGGTTTACATGTAACTTTGAGTTTCAGAAGTTTTTTTAAACTAGCTACACTGCTAGAAGAAAATTGCTTAAACTGTGCTGGTTTAGTTTGAGTATTGAGTTTTGCTGGTTTTTAAGGGGTTTTGTGAAATTGTCTACTAATCAGGCTGTGAGAACATCTGGCTGACCAACTAAAGATCATCTGGGAAAGGCTTGGAGACCAGCTTAAACTAGATAAGGCCAGCAAACCAGTTTATGATGTTTTCAGCAGGTTGCTTTGATACCACTGTAAATCAAAAACGACAAACGTCAAAATATCAACATCTGTTTTGTGTGAAGGGTCTGCTGAGACACTATGTTGGTTCCTGGCTGTTTAGTATTCATTTGCACCTCAGTCCTGATGTTATTTATGGGGTTGATGAAGTGTCTGTTTTACCTTCATTTTGTATAAAGGTCAGCATCCACAAATTCACATACATATAGACTCTTTCTGTCCAGCATTACAGGTCAGATGTGAAATTTAAGTGGCCTGGTATAAATGTATGAGAACTGTGGCACAGCTGCTCACTCAGATCAAATGACTTTTATTATCACAGACACCAACTAGCCAGAGTATTTTATATTATTGACCCTATTTCATATTTGTCACACTGATTGCTTTTTAAATGAGCTACTGGTGTGTTAATGACAGAGTTGTTTATTGAGTAATTGCTGTAATATACTCACAATTACTGTAATATCCCTGTCAAAGAATCATTATTGAAAAGCCTCAAGGGCTCACTCTCTAATGTTGTAACTCTCCCTCTCAGAAAAAACTATAAAAAAGTCCGGATCAGCACCATCACTATCCAAAAGAACTACCGCGCTCACTTCTGGAGACAAGCTTTCCTGCGTTTCCGCTCTGCTGCCGTGGTCCTCCAGAAACACATCCGCGGACAGATCGCTCGACAACTCTACCGGCAGCTCTTGGAGGAAAAACGGAGTAGAGAAGAGGAGGAGAGAATCAGAAGAGTGGAAAAAGAGAGGAGACGACAAGAGGAGCTGAGGAGGCTTGAAGAAGAGAGACTAAGACAAGAGGAAGAAAGAAAGAGGGAAGAGGAGGAGAGACAGAGGCTTCAAGAAGAGGAACGGAGAAGGAAAGAAGAGGAAGAGAAGGCTTTACGGATACAGCAGGAAGAGGAAGAGTCAAACAGGAGGCAGGAAGAGCTGAAGAACAAACAGATACTGGAGGATAGAGAGGCAGGGCACAGCAGGTAAAACACAATCCGGGCAAATGTTTGAGTTTTAATTTAGGTCATCCAAAATCTGTGTTGGCTGCTGGACTGTGCTTAATCCCTGTCTAAAAGGATTCCTTCCTGTTTTGCCTCATATTAGGAGTCTAGTGGAGAAAAATCATCACAACCACAAGGTATTATTTCTATTGGACATTTGATTTTATATTCCTGAGAGATTTTAAATCGGGAAATGATATATCTCTTGTATTGTCCTAATTTCTGTCTTCACTTACAAAAGGTCATAGTATAATAGTCATAGTGCATTGGTAAGTACAATCGTAATGCCATGGTACTGAGCTATATGGGCTATAAAGCCTCTTGAAAAGCCTAATGAGTTTGTAAAAGTAGTTTAGAAAAACTGCTTCACTGAATATTTATATTATTAAAACCAATTATTATATTATATTATATTATATTACAGTATATTATTTAATAACTTATTATATGGTGTGGAAATGTAGACACATGCAGAGAAAAAAAAAAGATATTTGATATCATAGAGACATCGGTGTCAGTAAGCCTCTCAGAATTTGGATAATATGGTCTTTTCAGGATATGGTGAGGTTAGTTCAGGTTGTAAAATGTCATGTGGTGCAACTCCCCAAAAACGTAATACTTTTATTTACATTTACATTTATTCATTTTTAAATGTAATTTATATATTATATATATTACTATTATACATAAATTTATCCATTTATGAATTAATAATAAATTACTTAAATTAAGACTTCATAAGTTGTTTTTTTTTTGTAACTTTCTTTTTATTTTTTATCTTTTAGAAAAAAAACATACAATCACATCTAAACAACAGAACAGTTAGTTGGTCACCTATAGATTCTTACAAAAAACATATTGATGGAAGTATATCTCAGATGATACAGCAGACAATAGCCATGTCAAAGAATCATAAACACAATCCATTTTTCCCAATACTGTAAGTATTTATCCATCCTTAAGTTTAATGCGAACGTCATCCTCCCCATGTTTTGGACACTGTTCACAATGTCCAACCATTCAGTCTTTGTTGGAGGTTCTAATTGTAGCCACTTTCTTGTTACAGCTTTCTTACTGGCTGCTAATAATATCTTTAAAAGGTATTTATCTTTCTTCTTCAAATGAGCTGCTAAATTGCCCAGATAAATTGTAGAAAAAGAACAATCAATTCCCTCACCGAAAATGATATGTATTACTTGTATTACCTCCTGCCAATATGACTGAATGGCTGGGCAGCTCCAGAATACATGAAAATGATCTGCCAACTGTTCCCCACATTTCCTCCAACACAGACCACTTCCATTCTCGCCAATCTGAATAGATTTTAACTTGGAGGTTGCAAAGTATCTAATAATATTTCGTCAGCAGAATTCTCTCCACATACCCGAGCTGGTAGAAGTGCATGTTAAAGCATTGTGCTTTTTGATTGGAATGTTAAAAATTCTGAATTGACAGAATGAACTGTGTATTATTGATGTGCGTCCTCACTATCGCTCCCCTTTATTCCAGAAGGACGTGTCCCACAGCCTGTGCCAGTACTCGTCTGAAGAGGAGAGTCGTCAGATGGAGGAGATCCTGCGGCTGGAGCGAGAGATTGAACGGCTGCAGAGACAGAGAGACGAAGGGGTGTCCTTGCTGAACGGTAGCTCCAGAGACGAAGTACGGCAGAAGAGGGACGCCGAGATCTACCGCCTGGAGAAAGAGGCTTCACGTGTGGCTACTGAGTTCCTGGAGATGCTGGACTTTGGAGGATTGGAGCAGTCGCTCTCCAGCGAGGAGAACCTTCATGACCCGTCAGAGACCACCGCACCTCTGGCCGAGGAGGAGGTGGATGAAGGCTTCCACGCGGACGACGAGTGTATCCCACTCCGTGACTTTCCTCTCCCAGCTGCCGTGCCCATGGACAAAGAGATTCTCTCCAGTCTTCCGCCTCCACCGCTCGCCTTTGCTGAAGGTCTGGTGGCCACGTCCTCACCTGCACGGATGGAGAGGCCAAAATCCAATTCCTCCATCAAACAAAACAGACTTTCAGACATTCCCCCCCCTCCAAATATAGCTCCACCCCCTCCTCCGCCTTCACTGCCATCAACCACAGGAGATTATGGAGTGGTGTATAAAAACGCTAGGAAGACGATAACAGAGATTGTACTGCCAGTGGAGGAAACCAGCTTCAGTATTCTGCCTGACACAGAGTCAGACTATGACCAAGAGGAGTTTGAGGAGGCGCTGGGGAGTTGTGGGGATGCAGGAAGTACTAATGACGGACACCTCACTGATGAGGAAGTGCTACATAGATCTTCCTGTACCTACAACAGCACAGACTCCTTTAGAGGAAGTTCTGACTCAGTGAGTTCACTATTTTCACACTTTGACAGTGCATTCACACTGAGAGTGACTATATTTCACTATATATAAGTATATTTCAGAACTATATTTAAAGTGCTTTTGTGAACGAATGCGAAGTTTCAGGTGAATGCAATAGTTTTGCAAGAGAATGCAAAGGTTTGTGAGCAAAAGCATTGAAACGTATTTTTCCCATCCCATCTAATTTTTTTAATCCATAAAATGGAAACCTACACTGTAAAAAAAAATGGCTGTATTTATGGTAAAAAAAATGGCAGCCTTGATTGCCAGAAATGTGATGGCATGAGATGGAATTGTATATTTTATATGCAATAGACAAAACACACACACACAAAACACCATCAGGGTAACACATGATACTAAAATAATTAATTATATAAAATATAATCATATGTGAGGTCACACAGGGACTTCTGGGCATGTCCTTTTACGGTTTCTCATAATAAATTATATGGTATTTATACATTTTATTTGGGAAAAAATGCAGTAAAATTACATATAATGTATAATGCTAAACCATTTATGTTTTTTACCATATATGTCAAGGTAACAGTCTTTTACTTTAGCTTTTTTACTTTTAGCATTTTCTCTGTAAAACGTTTATTACAGTGTATGTATTATGCATAACAACTGGATCATTGCTCACAGTTGGTCAAGAAATTGTCTTGAAATTTGATTTTGAGTTTTCCACTTTGTTGCAATCCCACTCAGGGCTCTCAAAATGTCAAAATGCCTGGTAGCCCTTCAGGTAGGCACTCTTAAGATTTTGGTTACGGCGGTACACAAAGTAGCGCTGCGCTCATAAATGCTACTTTATCAGGCGTTACAGGAAAAATGTAATGAAAATGCCATCAAAACTTTTCTGAAGACAGCCTATAATATTTAGGCCTATTCAATGAAATCAGCCTTTTGAAGTTCAGTCGCCATATTAATCCGTATAGCAATTCTTGTCTTTCCCTCCTTAAATTTAAGACCCCTTGAAATTATAATAAAGACTTTTCTTATACTATTTAAGGTATTTAAGACTTTAATGGCCTTAAGTTTGATACAACTAAACTGAAGACTTTGTAAGGACTCGCGGGAACCCTGTATTTATGATAGGGTGGTGATGCATTTGGTAGACCGACTGGAAAGCACAATAGCCCCGGGATGTCGGGCTAGTGATTTTGCGAGCCCTGCCACTGCTTGGATTACCGTAGCAGCAGATTTTAAAGACAACATCTCAGCATGTTCATCTCAGTGTCCCTCAAAGGGACTGCTGCTCAAAAATATTGATCTTAACAAATATGGGTAACTAGTTGACCTACAAACCTGTCCGTTGTTGCTTGTAGTGTTTCTACACAATTGCTGTATCAGCTGGTAGATCATGTGAGTTTCACTGTCTGTACGTCCATTAGTAGTCACTAAGGATTTGCATAAAGTTGAGGTCTGCTAATCTTTGTGGCATCTCCAACGGTCACTTTCACTCATATCGCCTTTCATTTAAAATGAGTGACTTCCAGCTGCTTTGTCACTGCAAAGTGTGAACGCCTCATAAGGCATTTGGCATGAAAGGAATATGCATTTCATCACATTTATACAGTTCAGTGTCAGGATAGTGAGATCCGGTATTGCCTGAAGCAAAACAAAAACACTCAGCACTTTGTCCTAATTCTTTCAAGACCTTTAAACTTGGCATAATACCGTAATGAATGCACTTTCAAATGCTTTATTGCTTTGGATTTCTTGTAGCTACTCATGTTTTATTTGCTAAAGCAGCATGAGGGGGGATCAGGTGAATATGATTTGATATACGTATATTGAGTCTTTGTCCCTCGGGGTATTCCCAGACTGTGCAGCGATTAGCCAATGCTTGTCACACCTGCTCCAAACACAATCCTGCAACAGCTTGATTGTTGACTCTTGGAGAATATTTGAACTCAAGAGACCTGATTCGGGTTATGTTTGGGTGTAATGTGAAACTTGACATGACAGTTAACAATGGCAGGACATTTACTGATGTCATGCTCTTTTTGTTTGGATTAACTAGTAGGATTAGACCGTGAAATGCAGATGTCCTACCGCAGCAAACACAAAATGCTCCAGAGTGTATGGTTACAGTGTAAAGAAGAGCTGTTTTAGTAAAAACATACACTGGCATTCAAACGTTTGGGGTCAGTAAGACTTTTAAAATGTTTTAAAAGAAGTCTCTTATGCTCACCAAGGCTGCATTTATTTGAGCAAATATACAGTGCTAACAGTAATATTGGGAAATATTATTACTATTTAAAATAGTAATAGTTTTCGGTTTTAGTATAATTAAAATGTAATTTTTTCCTGTGATGCGCAGCTGAATTTTCAGCATCATAACTCCAGTCTTCAGTGTCACATGATCCTTCAGAAATCATTCTAATATGCTGATTTGCTGCTTAAACATGCTTTCCACAAAAATATGAAGCAGCTTAACTGTTTTTAACACTATCAACGTTAAAAACATTTGTGCTGCTTAATATTTTTGTGGAAATTGTTTAGGATTCTTTGATGAATAGAAAGTTGAAAAGAACAGCATTTATTTGACAGAAATATTTTGTACCAATGTCGAAGTCTTTACTGCACTTTTTATCAATTTAATTAATCCTTGCTGAATAAAGTATTAATTTCTTTAAAAAATAAAAACTACAAACAGTGAATGAACAGTAGTATAGTACATTCAAAAGCCTTTTATTGACATTCACACTCCTTTTCTCCCCACAGTTCATTGACAGCAATGATGAGAATGATGGATATGTGGATACAGACGAGGAGGTGTCCAATGGTAGAGTGCATTTGCTAAACGGAAGTGGACCTCCTTATTTCCACAGCTACCTGTATATGAAAAGTGAGTGTTTCCTACCATTTACTTCCTTATTGTTTAGTTTATTCCTATATCACTAGATGATATTGCTCAAACTGAACATATCAATGGATAGAATGAGGTAAAAGATTAATATTTCATTGCACCGTGTCTTATCTTTCTTCTTTAAGGTGGACTGATGATCCCGTGGCGCAGGCGCTGGTGTGTTTTGAAAGACGAGACTTTCATGTGGTTCAGGGCAAAGCAGGATTCTCTCAAGTCAGGCTGGCTGTACAAGAAAGGTGGAGGAATGTCCACTCTGTCCCGCAGAAACTGGAAGATGCGCTGGTTCGTCCTTCGAGACTCTAAACTCATGTATTTTGAGAACGACAGTGAGGAGAAACTGAAGGGAACCATTGACATTCGAGCTACCAAGTAAGAACTCAGTGCCCAGATGTTGGTTTCACTGTAAATGACAATACATAGCTGCTGCTGCAACTGGCTGTCTGCCTCATGTTTACAAGCAAAACACCAATTGATGGAGTCCAGTTGGAGCGGTTTCCATTCTTACTGTTGCATTTCTAAGTTTTAATGATCTGTGGTGTTTCCCATAGGGAGATTTTAGACAACCATGAGAAGGAGAATGCACTGAATATTGTGACCGAGGACAGGACTTACCAGATCTATGCAGAATCTCCTGAGGATGCTAGGTACAGTTAAAATGTGTATTTATTTTATTCCAATGTGCCTGATCAATAGAGTTTATTCATTGTGTGTAAATTTAATATTCATCTGTTGTGCCCCCTAGTGTTGTAATATAACGCAACTCATGTCATATTGACTAATACCTGTCATGCTTGTGTTGCAGTGGCTGGTTCAATGTGCTGAGCCACGTCCACAGTGCCACTCCAGAACAGCTTGTGCAGATGCAGCATGAACAGGCCAACCCCAAGAACGCAGTCGTGAGTGTTCAACTCTTGCAGAAGTTAGCAAACATCTGAAATCACTTTCAACACCTTTAAGTGTTGTAAAAGTGACATGTACATTTGATTTTTACATGATGTTTCATCCTCAGGGAACACTGGATGTTGGGCTTATCGACTCTGTATGTGCCTCTGACAGTCCGGACAGGTAATGTATGATATCATGAGTGTTGAGCTTAACATTATAACATTGTATGCGTTTAATTTATTCATTTGAAATTTAATGTATAATTTTTTTTTTAAGTATTCATGATATAATGGTCGTACAGTGCTGTACTCATAAGATTTATTTTCCTCAGGCCAAACTCATTCGTTATAATCACTGCTAATCGTGTGATTCATTGCAACACTGACACGCCAGAGGAAATGCACCACTGGATCGGCCTTCTGCAGAAGCCTAAAGGAGACTCAAGAATAGACGGCCAGGAGTTCATAGTGAGAGGTGAGTCAGACCGGTCTGTACAGGATACAGAGATTTACCAGCACTGTACTTGCAACATCACTGAGGTCATAACGAATCATTGTATAAAAATGGGTGCCATTTGTGTCCTTCATACACCACTGCGGTTTTTTAAAAGAAATATTTTTACTCAGCAAGGATGCATTAAATTGATCAAAGGTGACAGGAAAGATGTCAGGGTGTCCGCGGGTCCTTAAAAAGTCTTAAATAACGTTTTCCTAATATAAGGCCTTAAAAAGTCTTAAATTCGGATTCGATGGGTCTTAAATATTTTTGGTCTCATTACCGCTAAAATATCTTCAGTCTGACGGACCTAATGACTTTACAATCATTGGACAGATCGAAGATTTTTTCTTCCCCGCAGTAAGTTACTGCTTCATCAGAGAGAATTGCAGTAAGTTAGCAGAATACAGAACACAAGCTCGCGCTGAGGCTCACTCTGTTTGTCTCGGAACAAATGAGCGTGACAGCACACATAAACGCAGAAGAAACACACTGAGGTAAAAATTCAAAATGTTTAGTTTATTCATAACATGATATAGTTAAATAACACCATGACAAGTGAGCTATTTTACTCAATATTCTCACAGCGCAAAAAAACAAACATTCAAAACAGAGTGCACGCATTACGTGAAGTCTAGTGCGCTCTGCCTGATCACTGCATGATTCAGTCTATTAAAATACATTCAGAATGATCACAAATTCAAGACATGGGGCAGAAAATGTGTATATTTATACTCCAGTTCACACGGAAGAGTGCCTTTTTTTTCTCCAAAAATTACTATATACAAATGTGATATTGATTTTTTT
>NW_015505341.1:232374-252554 GCF_001515645.1 Sinocyclocheilus grahami | reverse complement strand
TTTATAAAGGTAAAATGCCCATAAAAGGTAAAAATCTATCTTATTCTTAACTTATCTGACCACCACACAGAATATGAAGAATATCAAAAACTTTAGGAGTCAGCTGTCCACGAAAGTCCTTAAGATACCAGCATGATAACACACTCAATCAGTTGAATGAATGACTCAATGACTCACTCATCATGTGACTTACCGCCACTTACTGGTCGTTTAGTTGAGAAGTATGTTGAAAAGTATGCGTTTTTCCCCTCAACATTTCTTATTTGTATATTCATAAATGCATTTAAAACATTAATCTCATAACATTATTTATTGCAGTTGTAATTATTGTTATTTGCCGTGTAAATTATTTAATCTGACTGGTAGCAGCCCTATAGTGTATATTGAATTTATTGATAAATTGTAATAATTTGACATGTAAGATGATGCATACATCTAAAAAGGTTAAAAATAGGCCTTTGTAAAGGTAAATATGCAGATTTAAGTATGTAAAAGCTGATAGAACACTGATGAAAATATTGCTTCAGAATAAATTGTTTACTCCACCAAAAATCTCAGTGATGCAGTTATTTTGCAGGGATATTTTGTATGGAATATTGTCTGCTGACATGAAAAGTTCACTGTATATCGTAGTAATAAATACCATTTATTACAGCATTGATATTTTGTTTTCTTTTTAATTTATACACATTAAATATTACATGTATGTAATAAAATGTGCATTTCCATTACAGGTTTAGGTCTTAAATTCCATATAAGGTGGTATTAAAAAGGTCTTAAAAAGTCTTAAATTTAACTTGTTCAAGTCTGCAGAAACCCTGGATGTTTAAAACGTTACAAAAGATTTCTATTGCAAATAAATGCTGTTCTTTTTAACGTTTTATGAAAGATTTCTAAACAAAAAGGAATGTGGAGTAATGACTGCTGAAAATTCTAATTTGCCATCACAGTTATTATAAATTGTAAAAATATTTCACAATATTACTGTTTTTACTGTATTTTTGGTCAAATAAATGCAGCTTTCAAAAACAAAAATCGTACCAACCCCAAATGTTTTATTGTACTGTACATTTGTGTAAAAACATTCTTTAATCAATGAATCACTGATGCCAAATTTTGCTGTGCCTCTTTGGTATATTAGCAAATATGCATGTTTAAATTGCATTGTGTCTGTAGAGATCTGTAGATTTTAGTTGTTATATTATTAAAATACCTAATAATATTAATGTCAAGCCTGTTAGCAACCCTTTTTTAAGTGATTAACTAATCTATAACTATTATTTAAATCTTCATTCTTTTAATTTTATGGTCACTAAAATACACACGGGCAAAGTCATCTCATACTCTCTTGATTCTAATTTTTTTCCTCTTTCAATGTTTTTATCAGGTTGGCTGCATAAAGAGATGAAGTCCAGTGGGAAGAGCACATCTCTCAAGCTCAAGAAACGCTGGTTTGTTCTGACCAATAACTCACTGGATTATTATAAATCATCAGAGCGCAGCGCCTCTAAACTGGGAACACTGGTGCTCAACAGCCTGTGCTCGGTTGTTCAGCCTGATGAGAAAGTTTACAAGGAGACAGGTGAGTTCACACATTTTTATGCAGAACACATTGTTAAGTGTGAAAATGAGATCTAGAGAGATTTCTTCAAATGTTCTTTGCACCGTTTCCAATACCTCCGTTCACCACAGGTTACTGGAACATAATAGTCCATGGGAGGAAGCATTCTTACCGTCTCTACACCAAACTACTGAACGAAGCCATGAGATGGGCTTCAGCCATTCAGGTGGCCATTGACAACAAGGTTCCCATAGAAACGCCTACCCAGCAACTCATCCGAGATATCAAGGTACATTTACCCTAAAATATCGAATTGAATTCATGATTCCATGTGGAATAAGTTTTAACATATAATTTTTCATCTGATTAACAATCATGTTTCAGTTGTGGAAGCCGATACCTCTCGAACCCCAACAGTCCCTCAGGGTCAAAAACTGTAGTGTTAAGTGAGGTACACGGATGAGTGCTCTGTGTGCTGTTCACTGTTTTCTCCTATTTTTTTCTCATTTCTGTATTTGTTTGATTGTTTCTGTGTGCTTCTGTTCTACATCTATGCAATAGATTTGAGTCAATTTGAATCGTAAAGATTCACTCAGTAGGGATGTAACGATTAACCACGAGCCGGTTGAAAATCAATTCAAATATGTGACGATTCAAATCGGTTGAGATGCTAAACAAATCACGATTCATTTAGGGGTAGGAGTTTATATGAATGCATGTCTGAGGGGAACTTACGGTCTTTAGAAAAGTTTAGATGGTATTTTTTCTTTTCATCTTGCCTCTGTATAATGCATATTAAAGTTCATAAGTGCAGTGCTGCTTTGTTTGCAGCGGAAACCAGGAAACGCTTTAAGCGCCGCCTGCTTGCAGAGAGTGAATCTGCGTCTCATTCAGCTCTGCTGTTTCTGTTTCATGCAGATGTTTTTATGTATAGTTTCACAAAACTGAAGAACCAACAAAAGAGCAATAATATGCAAGTGCTATATTAGTATATTATTATTATTATAGTGTTATATTTCAATTTCACAAAGAAATGTGCAGCATTTTGTCCAAGCAATAATAAAAGGACACATTTAATTTATAATTTGTCTTAAATCTCATTTTGTAAAAAAAAAAAAAAATTTTTAATTGTGAAATCAAAATCGTGAATCGAATTGAATCCTGAGTTGAGTGAATCGTTACATCCCTAGCGCTCAGTCATGTCGTTTTGTGTTCTGCTGGACGCCATAATGACATATAGTGGCGGTGAAGCCTAAAAGACATTTTCAGTTACCGGTGCCATTGTAACAGTAGCCTATGCTATTCGCCATGATTAATGTATATCCTGAGCAAAAACATACAGTCACCGCTGGATCTGTATGAAGTCAGTAGTATTAAACTGGTCATGTGATCTCAACATGGTTAAAATAAAAATGACTTTATTTAGTTATATGAATGTAAACCAATTTTTCAAAACAAGTGGTAAACCCATAATTTAATGAGTGGGGAAAAGCATTGAGTGCACCTTTGTCTTGCAAGAAAATCCAGATAAAACCAGATTCTGATAACTAGTTTTACATGTCATCTGGTTAGCTGGACTACTAGCTAGTTTAGGGCCACCTGTTGAGCTAGTAGAGCTGAGGTGGTTAATTATGTTGAGTTGATCATTTATGCTCTGAAACTTGAATTAATTGAGCACCTTTGACCTAGTTAATCAAGCAGGGTAAAAACAGCAAACCCTTTGTGTGCTGTGTTTCCACCTCCAGTGATCTGTGGATGTACACTATGTTAAATGAATATAAAAAAAAACAAATGCCATCGTTCTTTTCATGGTTGTGCAGGAGAGCAGTCTTAATGTGGAGGCTGTTGAGCAGATGTACTGGAGGAACCCCATCCTGAGATACACACAGCACCCACTGCACTCGCCCCTGCTGCCTCTGCCGTACGGAGAGGTCAATTCCAGCTGTGAGTCTCTCCTTTACACTGATCTTGATCTATTCCTGTGTTTTCAGGGAAATGAGACTGTCTTTATTTATTAAATGTCCTGGGTTGTAGACAATCAGTTCTGTTATTGTTAAAACTGTTACTGTTTGAGCTACATTCCTGTAGATTAAACAGTTGAGCATGGTGGTAGCAAAGCCAAGGCCCAGAGAATGAACTGACAAAATGTTTACTTTGAATACAAAAGTATCCAAAGTCACTTTGGATAAAAGTGTCTTCCAAATGCATAATTGTAAATAAATGGGAAATTTTGGTAATTTAAATAAACCTAAATTAAAATACATGAAAAATATTAGATTAAAAACTAAAAATTAATTAAAGCAATATAGAAATATAAAAAAGCTAGTAAAATAATGAAAGCAGATAATAAAATTACTTAAACGTAACTAAAATTCAAATGAAAACTGAACATGTAAAAATAAAAGCTAATTCACAATATAAATAAATACTATAATAGTAATATTAAAATAATACTGTAGACAAATATCATTCATTCATTCATTATTTTTATAATCATGTTCTGGGTTTAATACAAGGTTGTGGCATGGATTCAAAGCATGCAAAATTGTGCAGTTGTTATTTGAAATACTTATTAAAATTATATATATGTGACCCTGGACCACAAAACCAGTCTTAAGTCGCTGGGGTATATTTGTAGCAATAGCCAAAAATACACTGTATGGGTCAAAATTATCGATTTTTCTTTTATGCCAAAAATCATTAGAATATTAAGTAAAGATCATGTTCCATGAAGATATTTTATCAATTTCCTACCGTAAATATATCAAAACTTAATTTTTGATTAGTAATATGCATTGCTAAGAACTTCATTTGGACAAATTTAAAGGTGATTTTCTCAATATTTAGATTTTTTTGCACCCTCAGATTCCAGATTTTCAAATAGTTGTATTTCGGCCAAATATTGTACTATCCTAACAAACCATACATCAATGGAAAGCGTATTTATTCAGCTTTAATATAATGTATAAATCTCAATTTCAAAAAATTGACCCTTATGACTGGTTTTGTGGTCCAGGGTCACGCACACACATATACATACAAATAATACATACAAATAATAGTCCTATAGCATGACCTGTTAATTTTAAAATATTAAAATTACAAATAATAAAATAATTTGTATTGATTTTTATATTTGTTAAATAAAAGTGCACATATTCCATACTCAAAACTCAATTAATTGGAGGTCATATCCAAGAATTTAGAAAAATGTCTAATTGCATTTTATGTCAACTACCCTTTTACAAAATCAATAACAAAAAAATTGTCTGTGCTAACTGACAGCAGACCACTTATGCTGTTAATAAAGCTTAATGTTTATTTAACTCTGGACACTCCTTTATTATTCGAGCCAAAGCATGCTCTGCTGTTCACATATTTTGGCCCCATTGTTGAATTGTACACTGATGATTTATTTGCTCAGTTATGCAGTTTTATCATTTGAACTCTGGATTTGGATTGGAAGGATGATGGATTTAATCTGTTGTGTCTGTGTCCTTTTCTCCATCTGTCTCCTTTTCCTGTCCTACTTCTTGCAGTGCAAAAAGAGAAAGGCTACACTAGCCTGCAAGATGAGGCAGTCAAGATCTTTAACTCATTACAGGAGATGGAAGCTGTGCCAGACCCAATGCCCATCATTCAAGGCATTTTACAGACATGTCAAGATCTGCGGCCGCTCAGAGATGAAGTCTATTGTCAGCTGATCAAACAAACCAATCATGTGCCTCAACCCAACAGCTCTGCCAACCACGCACACTGGCATCTGCTCACCTGCATGAGCTGCACCTTCCTGCCCAGCCGCGGCATCCTCAGATACCTCCGATTCCACCTGAAAAGGTGTTGTAGCTACTCCTTGAATATGACATCTACTTTCACACTGTTAAATCATACATTTTCATAGACTTTTTTTCTTTTTTTTCATAAAATGTAGTGGTTTATAACATAAATATGAAGGACTGTGGTGCACTTTGAGAATAAAATAGAGGAAATGTTTAGAAAAACATCCTGGCCCAAGCCCTTGTACATCAGCCAAAATAATCAAATTCACTGCATCCATTGAAAAGTGTAACAATGACATAGCCCATCCTGGCTTTGTGTTGGGTGGTCTTATTTTGACAGATTAATTATTTGTAAAAATTTGAAGTTTAATATTTATATTTAATCTCAGCTTTATTTCAATTACTTTATTTTCTTTATTAGTTTTATATTTAGTTAACAATATCAACACTGATTCTGAGCACAGAATATTTTGCATTTGGTGCCATTAATATTTTCTGATATCAATGACTTTTTAGGATAAAGGAGCTGTTCCCTGGAACAGAAATAGAGATGTTCGCTGTGTTCATTGGCGAGTCACTGAAAAAGACAAAAGTGCGGGAGTTTGTGCCTTCGCAAGAGGAGATCATCGCCCTTTTGCACAGACGGGAGATGACGACCACTGTTTACTGCCATGGTGGAGGCTCCTGCAAGATTTCAATCAACTCTCACACTACTGCAGGAGAGGTGAGGGATGCTGACAGACTCTGTACTGCAACTATATCATAAAAACATAATAGCACAAGAACCCAGTGTTTAAAGGGAATAAGCAGAAATTAGATTATTCAGAATTGCACTCTTGTACCCATAAGATGTAATAATAAAAATGATCCTTTTTCATGCCGTTATAAAACAAACAATGATATAACAAATAAAGATTTTGGCTCTGGCCAATAGGGGACATGAAAGCCTACCTGTGACAGAAAACTGCAGATGCCTAGATATAGATAATTTTCCTCTTAATCAGGAATCCGTGGTGTAATAAGCTGATGGAGAAGTGTTTTGTTTCTTTTCCATGTGTAGGTGGTAGAGAAACTGATCCGAGGCTTGGCTATGGAGGACAGCAGGAACATGTTTGCTTTGTTTGAGCATAGCAACTTGATCGACCGGGCCGTTGAGAGCAGGGTGATTGTGGCCGATGTGCTGGCCAAGTTCGAGAGGTAAAATTACGCCACAAAGCTGCACCTATTCACTCTCAAAAAATAAACACTGTTCTTACAAAACGCTGCCAAATGCATGTGTCATCGTCACTTGGTTATTAAAGCAGTAATGCTCTAATAGAATCTCCAAAGCTTCTAAAAACACTGAAAAAACTAAAAAATGATTGTTTGCTGTGGTGCTTGTTTCTCAGGCTGGCAGGAAGTGAAGTGGAGGAAGATGGCCCATGGAAGCTATACTTCAAACTGTATTGTTTCTTGGATGTGGAGAGCATGCCCAAGGAAGGAGTGGAGTTTGTCTTCATGTTTGAGCAGGTCAGTAATTTATAGTTTCATTTCTTGCCTCTAATTCTGTTCAAATTAATCGAGGTGTGTAATACCTGGAGAAACTATTTTAGCAACTTAAAGGTGGGGTAAGCGATTTCTGGTAGCCAATGTTGACATTTGAAATCACCAAAACAAAATCGCCCCTACCCCAAAAGGGTCTCGTCCCTATTTTGATAGCTCCGCCCCACACATACGTACGCAACCCTAGATTATTCAGAATTGCACTCTTGTACCCATAAGATGTAATAATAAAAATGATCCTTTTTCATGCCGTTATAAAACAAACAATGATATAACAAATAAAGATTTTGGCTCTGGCCAATAGGGGACATGAAAGCCTACCTGTGACAGAAAACTGCAGATGCCTAGATATAGATAATTTTCCTCTTAATCAGGAATCCGTGGTGTAATAAGCTGATGGAGAAGTGTTTTGTTTCTTTTCCATGTGTAGGTGGTAGAGAAACTGATCCGAGGCTTGGCTATGGAGGACAGCAGGAACATGTTTGCTTTGTTTGAGCATAGCAACTTGATCGACCGGGCCGTTGAGAGCAGGGTGATTGTGGCCGATGTGCTGGCCAAGTTCGAGAGGTAAAATTACGCCACAAAGCTGCACCTATTCACTCTCAAAAAATAAACACTGTTCTTACAAAACGCTGCCAAATGCATGTGTCATCGTCACTTGGTTATTAAAGCAGTAATGCTCTAATAGAATCTCCAAAGCTTCTAAAAACACTGAAAAAACTAAAAAATGATTGTTTGCTGTGGTGCTTGTTTCTCAGGCTGGCAGGAAGTGAAGTGGAGGAAGATGGCCCATGGAAGCTATACTTCAAACTGTATTGTTTCTTGGATGTGGAGAGCATGCCCAAGGAAGGAGTGGAGTTTGTCTTCATGTTTGAGCAGGTCAGTAATTTATAGTTTCATTTCTTGCCTCTAATTCTGTTCAAATTAATCGAGGTGTGTAATACCTGGAGAAACTATTTTAGCAACTTAAAGGTGGGGTAAGCGATTTCTGGTAGCCAATGTTGACATTTGAAATCACCAAAACAAAATCGCCCCTACCCCAAAAGGGTCTCGTCCCTATTTTGATAGCTCCGCCCCACACATACGTACGCAACCCAGGCAACGATTAGTTCTGTGAAACAAAGCAAAACCAATTTTACACTGTGTCTACACTGAACGCGAGTGGCGCGGCACAACAAAATACTATGGAACTCATTATAATCAGTGATGCTGTCTACACTATAGATATACGTATATACATATCTATGGTCAACACTGGATGCGGCATGGCAAGACACGACAAATCCCCGACAGAAAACTGCTGCTGCGTTCTAATCATGACGTATTGACACAAATTTGAAATGATTTTCAACGGTCGCTTTGTCGTGTCCAGTGTACTAGACAGACTTTAGCTGTTGCGGCGCAGACTCGGTGTTACTCACCTATCGAGAAGAAACAAAGCAACCTCGGCGTCTGATCGCAGGCCTTCCGCTCCTTGAGTTCTCTCCAGCGCTGGAAAGCTGATCCGATATTTACACAGGTCCTACTTCTTGCCTTAAGCTTTTTTTGTTCCGCAGATGTTTTCCTCTTTTGGGTTTTATCCGCCATATCTATCTTTCTGTCACTCGGCTCGCTAATGTCCGTTCAGTGCAATGAATGCTCTTTCCTTCACATCATGAGTAGACACCCCCCTTACTGCTGATTGGATACAAGTTTGTTTTGCTAGTCGGCCCGAATCAGTTTTCTAAAGCGTTTTTGAAAAATCGCTTACCCCACCTTTAAACTTACTTATTTCAGTTAGTTTCCAAGACAGCATTTCTCATTTTTAAAGTTTATAAGACTAATAATTATATATTTTATTTTATTTCAGCTTTGTTTTAATTACTGATACATTTTTATTAGTTTCAGTTTTAGTATCAACAGCAATGATTCTGAGCATGGAATATTTTGCATTTGGTGATATTTTCTGATATCAGTCACGTCTTAGGATAAAAGAGCTGTTCCCTGGAACAGAAATTGAGGTTCTCTGTCCATTGGCAAGTTGCTGAATTTAGAATTTATATTTTCAATTCTTGCCTTTAGTGTTTTTCATGATCAAAAATCTGATTCTGAGTGGTCATCATTGGAGAAAGATACTTGAATTGTGTGGATACAGCATCTATCAGCAACAATGCTAACTAGCTAACAGTGATGACTAGCTAAACCGTAACCCCTGTAATTAAGTTCTGTTTAATTTACTGCACCATTATTTTTGATTTTAGACTATGTAGCTTTGTTCTCTTTTCAAAAATGTGCCTATGCGAGCATGAAAAACACAAAAAACTATCATTTTCAGACTTCAGACGAAGTCAGATGTGAGTCTCTATCTTATTCATCTCTCCAGGCTCATGAATGTTTAATAAGCGGTCACTTTCCTGCCCATGAGGACACCCTCCAGCACCTGGCTGCTTTGCGTCTGCAGTACCTGTATGGGGATGTGTCTCGGGTGAACTGGAGCTTGGACAGCGTCTACCCCACCGGCCGTTTGCGCAGCCGCATACTTCAGTTCACCAAAGTAGGAGGAGCAGCCGGATCGGGACAAACCCTGGAAAGGAGGAGAACGAGCTTCCTGGACGGCACACTGAGGCGGGGGCTGAAGACAGGCACCATGAAGAAGCAGCGCAGCATGCAGGAGGAACAAATGATGGAAATGTGGATCAAGGAAGAGACTTCAGCCACCAGGGCCAACATTATGGAAAAATGGAATCGGCTGCATGGACTGGATCAGCACCAAGCCATGCTCAAATACATGAACATCATTAAAGAGTGGCCTGGGTATGGATCAACGCTGTTTGATGTGGAGGTAAGAACCGTGGATGAAACATGAGGATGTAAGATGATTACATTAATTGAAATGGTCAAAAATGGTCAAGTCTCTGTGACCCCGCTTTACACTTGACATTTACATTAACATGCATTTTGAATCCAGGATAGTATCTGGATACTTTTTCGATTGGCTAATCTGACACTTCTTGTGATTCTGCGTGCAGTGTAAAGAAGGTGGTTTCCCTCATGATCTCTGGCTGAGCGTGAGTGCCGAGAACGTGTCTGTGTATAAGCGAGGAGAGGCCAAACCTCTGGAGACTTTCCCCTATGAACACATTGTCTTCTTTGGAGCTCCTCACGCCAGCACATACAAGATCACCGTGGATGGGAGGGACATGTTCTTTGAGACACCTCAGGTAATCAAATGTCATTTTACATTTAGATGGCTTCCTGTGTTACTGTTTATCTGTTACTGTTCCTTAGGTTCAGAGAATGAGGAAAAGTTTTTCTGCCTGTCTTGCCATTTTCATCCATGCATTCTCTCATGTATTGTGCATGAGGGGCTATTCACACAGAGCGCGTTTTTGCAGTCCACTGCACTGCTTTTCCATTGATGTATTTCTATGTATATGTAAACATACGTTAGACGTGCCGTGTCTTTTGTCTCTTACATGACACAGCGTCCTAAAAATGTGGCACTCGAGTTAAAAGTTTTTTAAAAAAACATGTCTCTAGACCCCGTGTCTTGCATTTTTGGATTCCACTGTGCTGCATTTCCAAGTAAACAAAACAGACGGAAGTATTTGGTCCTTAGGGGCCATTCACAGAACAAGTTTTTGTGTTTGAAATAATTAATTAATTTTAAAAAACTAGAAATGTTTTTTTTTATTTTAGAATGCAGTGTTGTGCAAGACACCACAAAAGACACAGGACAAACACAGCAGTCAAACATGTCCATTTAGCACATTTACACAGAAAAACAATGGGAAAAATGTGTCGTGTGAACGCCCTCTTCTGGGTTAAGCTCAGGTACAGTTTAAAGACATAAGCAATATCTCAACATTTCAGTGCAGTGTTGCACTTGTTATAGCAACGTGATCTGACTGGAAACTGGTGGAATACCGCTGTACTGATATTTGCAGAAAAGCTATGACTCTGTGCTATTTCAAACAGTAGGTCAGTTGTAAATACTTTCTTTCCAGATAAATTGATGCATTTCAGTTTATAGGTCAAACCTTTTTTGAGACAGATGTTTGGAATATGCTTGTCTTTTTTTCTTAAGAATGTTTTTTAAGGAAGCCTGCATACTTGTAACTGAAGGATGACTTTGTGTGCCTAAAAAGAGAGTGAATAATTATGGGTGGGCTGGGTATTTATTCAGTGTTCGTGTCATTGTATGGATGGTGATGTTGAGTTGATGGCATGTCGTGTACAGACTCCCTACATCAGTGATGTAACACAGTGATAATATAAATGGAGGATGTCACGTTTATGTGGTACCACAACCTCATTCAAAGTTCTGTTATTGCTCCATTAATAAATCTGGTGAGCTGCTGGTCAGTTCACTGCCAATGTGCGTGTCATCATCTTTAGTTTAGCGTCAAAATATTCCAGTTTGTGTAGAGGATGAAAATCAACCTCTACACAAAAAATTTTATTTTTTTTTTTGTAACTGGATTTACAAAATGCTTAATAAATTATTTAAATTCCAGATTGGTGTGGATTATTTAAATGCTATCAAATCAACTTATATTTTTCTTTGTGCTTCGCTTTTCCATATAAAATTCAATTTCCATATCATATGCATATGATATAAAATAATAAATTACAACTTGCATTCATTTATTTTATCTAAGTTCCCTTGTAATATGAATATTTTTGGAGATTAACTGTTTGATTTTGTTTTTGTTCAACTTTGTTACAAAATATATAAAGATGGAATATATAATATAGAGATTAACAAAAAGGTGCATTGCTGTGGATTTTAGTTTCCCTATGAAGGCATGGTGGTCCATTATCAGCATGTTCATCGCCAATACCTCAAAGTCCTGAATGCTTCAACATGCTCTTTTCTGCTTTTCTGATTTTGGCCAATTTCAGTTTCGAACACTCTGTGAAGTGAAAAGATCAAAACACGGTCTTAAATGTTACACACAAAACAATGTTTTGTTGAGAGCTTTCAAAGACTAATAGCCTGAGGTGATTGCACACATCGAAGGCCTCAACAGCCATGTTAAAACTTGTCCATTTGCCTTACTCCGCACAAGGGCTGGTCTGTGCAGATTTGTGCCATTTAGATGGCTTCCTGTGTTACTGTTTATCTGTTACTGTTCCTTAGGTTCAGAGAATGAGGAAAAGTTTTTCTGCCTGTCTTGCCATTTTCATCCATGCATTCTCTCATGTATTGTGCATGAGGGGCTATTCACACAGAGCGCGTTTTTCCATTGATGTATTTCTATGTATATGTAAACATACGTTAGACGTGCCGTGTCTTTTGTCTCTTACATGACACAGCATCCTAAAAATGTGGCACTCGAGTTAAAAGTTTTTTAAAAAACATGTCTCTAGACCCCGTGTCTTGCATTTTTGGATTCCACTGTGCTGCATTTCCAAGTAAACAAAACAGACGGAAGTATTTGGTCCTTAGGGGCCATTCACAGAACAAGTTTTTGTGTTTGAAATAATTAATTAATTTTAAAAAACTAGAAATGTTTTTTTTATTTTAGAATGCAGTGTTGTGCAAGACACCACAAAAGACACAGGACAAACACAGCAGTCAAACATGTCCATTTAGCACATTTACACAGAAAAACAATGGGAAAAATGTGTTGTGTGAACGCCTGCATCATATCAGGGTGTTAGAGATGGACTCAGGGTCCTAAAGAGTTAATGTGTCCACAAAGTGTCTTCCCTTCAAATATGATAACTGCACAGGTTCAGTCAAAGATTTGTTTTAGTGTGCTTTATGAGCAACAGCACTGCATGTGGGCAGTACATTCTGAAGTCATATGTTTTACTCAAATATAACCCCCCGCCTTTCCTGTACGCTCTCTCCTACACACAACATACTTTTTAGCTGAATGAATTACAGCAAAAAAATAAAAATATCAATGCATAAAAAATAGAAAGCTTCTTGATATTTAAAAAAAATTAGTCATTTCAGAGGCAGAACATGTTATTGCACTGAGCCTAAAAGATTACAAATATTTGTTTTACCAAATTTAGCCATTTAAAAAAGTTTACAGATCGGTTCAGGTGTATTCCAAACTCATGTTTTATTTGAATGGAGCCTGATATTTACTTTGAATAAATCCACAGTATTGCTCGTCAGAAAAACAACAACTAAATCAGCGCTTTAAATCCTGCTTAACCATAAACCACTATTTCTAAACTCGAAACTGGGAGGTTCTTGAAAAAGTCGTCGTTCAGTCCTTCCAGCAAACACATGAGCAGCCAGGCCTGAAATCAACACAGACCCGCTGCGTTTGCCATCATGATCCAAACTCGGCCTTTTTTACTGTCTTTTGTTTTCTTTGCCTTCAGTTTTGTAATAGTTTTTGGTGAGACGACAAGTCCAGCAGTATGGCTGAAAGTAAGTTTCAGCCATACTGCTGTGTGTTTACAAGAGTTTTAACCGTATATATATGGTAAAACAATGGCTTAGGCTTTACTTGTCGAACTCTAAGTTACTTGGGTCGCATTTTGCACAATCGGTTCAGATTCAGAAGTCGCTCATGATGCCCAAATGCTGTCTGTGTAGGCAGCTCGCAAGGTTTTTGAAACGCAGCCGATGTTTTTGCAGTTTGTCTGGCCAGCAGACATTTACTGAATTAATCGTCCACCATATCGTCTGATTTCTTAGAAATCGTAATGTCTTTATAAGAAGTCATGTATAAGCATAACTGTTGAACGACGATACTTGGAAGTGACTTAGCTGTGATCATATGACTCGGTAAGTAAAGCAAATCGCTTGAACACTGGTACTTGTCGAACTCTAAGTTACTTGGGTCGCATTTTGCACAATCGGTTCAGATTCAGAAGTCGCTCATGATGCCCAAATGCTGTCTGTGTAGGCAGCTCGCAAGGTTTTTGAAACGCAGCCGATGTTTTTGCAGTTTGTCTGGCCAGCAGACATTTACTGAATTAATCGTCCACCATATCGTCTGATTTCTTAGAAATCGTAATGTCTTTATAAGAAGTCATGTATAAGCATAACTGTTGAACGACGATACTTGGAAGTGACTTGTGATCATATGACTCGGTAAGTAAAGCAAATCGCTTGAACACTGGACCACCACGAGCACTGTTTTACTTTTTGACATTCCTTTTAAAATATGACTACAGTTGTGTTTCAAAATGTTGTTGCTTTTAGTAAACCATGGCATTTTATTTGCTCATTTGAATGTACTATTAAAAGAGTTTTCCTTCTTTAGGCAGAGAGCCTTTTGTTTAAATCACATGATAGGCTAGACAACAAATGAATATTGTTCAGTAGAAGGCTTTTAAGAGGTCAGGGATAATATTTAATATAACTGCTATACGAAAATATGTTTTATGTTCATCCATGCCGATTTCTGAGAATATATGGTTCAGAATTCAAATATTAAAATCAATTTTAGAAATGTACTTGTCTTAAAACCTTTGAAGTGTCTAACAAAGAAAAGGTTCAAATAGGTTGTCACTGATGTCAGACTTGCCCCTGTTCACAGACTGCACGTTACAATCCAACACAACTTGTGAAGCATGTCTGAAGATCGTTTCGGTAAGATATAATGTGTTATTCAGTTGTGGTCATCAGACTTCTAAACCCTGTGCTTGTTATACAGACAGCTGTAATTAGTGAAACATTATAAAATGTGTTCTAAAAATGTGTCTAATATGTGTTTGTGTTATTTATCTCTATTTCAGTGTTTGTGGTGCATCTCAAGCCAGGAATGCATCGACTATCCAGTGAAGAGCATTCTACCCTCTCACAGTGTGTGTCCGCTCTCAGAAGCACGATGGGGAGTGCTGGAGTAAGACTCTCACATTCATAGTGCATAGTTTATGGTAGCTTTAACTTAATGACATTCTTGATTTTCACTTTATAACATTTATACTCTTGTAAAATGTGTCAAGGCCAGTTCAGCCTTCTACATTAATTGCCTGTGTCCGAGAACAAGCTGCGAATATTGTACAGGAATGATCAGATCTGTTCTGTGTTGTTTGAATCGCAGTGAATTTCCAGACTCTCATCATTACCATCTCTGTGATCGCGGGGGTGATCATCATCGCCATATTTGTCTGCTGCTTCTGCTGCTGTAAATGTGAAAACATTGGGTAAGATGAAAACCAGCATGTGTAATTAAAGTTTGTAATATTACAATCAGCCAATAATTTGTTCATATTTATCTTGATCATGTATTCTTATCAATGCAAATGATATATATATATATATATAGAGAGAGAGAGAGAGAGATTCACTGCTATTAATTGTTAATAACAAATCACTATAACATTGGAACACATAAGAAATGATTACATTTAATTTCCCCTGAAAATTCGAAAGGTCTAAAAGGCGTGATGAGCGAATGGAGAGACGAGCTCACCTGAGAAAGTTCAGCCAAGAGGAGAGGTACGGTTTGTTTTGAGAAAATTGATTTGATTATTTTAAGAATTCTGGAGACCAGTGAGTCTTGTCTTGATGAAATAGTGCTCAGTAAGAAAAAAAAGTTCTTTATTTGATTGCAGGAAAGCAGAGATGAGGCAGAGGCATGAAGAAATGAGAACGAAATACGGTAAGACTTCTCTTTCATCATAAATGATATCAAATAAATAGTATCTTTTTAGTTCACTGTAGTTACACTGTGTTTCAGAGTTTTATCTGTGCTCCCTCTGTTTTAGGTCTGAAAAAGGATAACCCGTACTCCAGATTTGAGAATAGCTAAGAAACTTCTGATGATGCACCACTGTTGTCTTTTCTTTTACCTCGCACCTGTCGTAAAAAAGAACATATTTCCCTGCATATCCACCACTCCATTTTTCTTTGAGTTAGAAAGATCCTAAATATACCAGTTACCAGCTGATCGCACGAACATACATTGTTGCCTTTGGCTTGAAATTTAATTCATTCACACTTGGATTTCAGTTAATCTTCCAGCAAACTGCAATTTAGATGTTGTAGTTATGAAGCCTTGTAAGTATAGTACATTAATGACATTTGCAAATCCAAATAAGCGTCAAACAAATTAAGCAAGACATGTTGATGATTGAGTCTGCGTTGGACTTTGCCTGTTGATTGGTTGGCTGTACATGAAATTCATTTTTTATTTAGCCTCAGCAGATTTTAGTCGTGCACTCTGATTAAACTAGGACTTGTCTTTCATAAAATACACCACGTGCTATAATCCAGTGTGCTTTATAGATTTATCTCCTACACATTTCATATGCGTTCTAAAGTGAAATTGATTTGTCTCTGCCTTTGCTAGTTTGTTGGCATACAATATTCAATATAGTTTGCCTGTGTGCTGCATTTTTCAGTGTTTTGATTACTAGCTTATTAAAAGAGGTTCATTTGTCAGTGCAATTTACAAAAGGCAAATAAACTGTGAGAAGGAAAACAATAAAAGTGAATACTGTACATTTGTTTACTGTATATGATATAAATGTACAACTTTTGACCTAAATCGTATTGGTTGTATTGCTAGTAATTTTGTGACACACTAAATATCAACTGTACAATTTTTTCATGTTTTTTTTTTTTAGGGGTGATGTAAGTTTATTTAATATGTAATTTTATATTTTTATATAGTTATTTTATATGTAGTTACATTTGAAATATGTCATGTTTAATCATGTTTTAATTTTTATACACGAGACCCCAAAGAAGTAATGTAATATTTTCATTAAGCAAAAGTAATACACGTTATCATGTTGAAAATATGTTCACAGCTGAAAGTAATTTGTAGTTAAAGAGCCTCAGCACATGAGGATTGGTCACGTGGTGCTATACTGTCCAATAAAATGGGCGAGTTGATTTTGCGCGTTTTCGGGCTACGGCGCCCTGCTGGGAATCACGTGGTTTTACCCGGGCCAATCAAATGAGGGAATCCGGTTAGCGCGTCCTTGCAGAGCGCGGGGAGAACAGAAGCGGGCAGCAGCGCTCTTGTGTTAGCGTCACATCCACATTACCGGGAGAATCCTGCATTTCTACTAAAATGTCGGAAGAGAAGCCAAAGGTACATGCATGTCTCTGTGTTCTGAGCTCCAGCAGCACGGAGAGGTGTATTTTAATGTGATTATAATGCATGAATTTAGATGTCTGGGTCCTGCACTTGATATGTGGGGAAACAAAGAGGTTTTCAACCAAGATTTTGCGCATTTTCCGCATATGGTCATGAAACTCAGCCATCCGTCCAACTACATGGAGAATTATAACATCTCTTGTCGTTAAAAATGAACCGGCAGTATTTCGCTTCGTTTCAGCATCAACGAGCTACTCGGATTGGCTTTCTTTCATGGCGGATAGTTGCTTGAACTTTGCGCCAAACGCAGTTGCACCGAAAGCGTCGCAGCCCTTTTTTTTTCCAAGCAGTGTTTTAATAGATGCTGATGGTATAGACTCAAGTCTGGTTGTTTAGCGCGTTGTTAGTCGCTTAAAACAGTATCATAATATCTTCTGTTGTGAATACAGGGACTGCAGGTGAAGCGCAGTGTGGCTTTAGCTCAAATCAACGATCTGATGTGTGTAGACCCTTCAGTGTGATTAAAACAACACCGTGCTTGTTCATGATTCGTCTTTATTTAACACACACTCTGCATGTTTCATTTCAGGAGGGCGTGAAGACAGAAAATGACCACATCAACTTGAAAGTGGCCGGTCAGGATGGATCTGTGGTCCAGTTTAAAATTAAGAGGCATACCCCCCTCAGCAAACTGATGAAGGCCTACTGCGAAAGACAGGTGAGACTGCCGCTTGAGCTCCTGTGATCCTGAGATCTGCACACATCATGAAGCTTTGTACATTTGATGTTACATTCATATGCAGATCTAACTTGAATTTTTTAAATTTTTTTTAGGGTTTATCTATAAGGCAAATTAGGTTCAGGTTTGATGGTCAGCCAATCAATGAGTCAGACACACCTGCACAGGTTTGTACTCTTATTTTTGAATTTGGTACAGATGTGAGCAGCTCCTTATGGAAGTGTTAAAGGGATAGTTCACCCAAAAATGAAAATTTGATGTTTATCTGCTTACCCCCAGGGCATCCAAGATGTAGGTGACTTTGTTTCTTCAGTAGAACACAAACGAAGATTTTTAACTCAAACCGTTGCAGTCTGTCAGTCATATAATGGCAGTCAATGGGCTCCACGGCTTTGAGAGTAAACAAAAACAAAAAACGCAGACAAAACCAAATTAAATCCTGCGGCTCGTGTTGATACATTGAGGTCTTAAGACACGAACCGATCGGTCTGTGCAAGAAACTGAACGGTATTTATATCATTTTTTACCTCTGATCCACCGCAGTGTCCAACTGTCCTGAGCGCATTCACAACATCCAATGAGTGACGTGTATATATGCGACAGATCGCTTCCGCTCATGCGTCTACTATGCCTACACGTTCCAGATATTGTGAACGCGCTCAGGACAGTTGGACATTGCGGTGGATCAGAGGTACCTATACTGTATATAGAATACAGTACCAGTCAAAAGTTTGGACACACGAATGGGAAGTGTGTCCAAACTTTTGACTATACTGTACTACAATATAGCCTACACAAAGAATATCGGCCGGTATATCAATATCTGTCTTTTTTTACTCCCCTGTATTGGCATCAGCCCCCAAAAAACCCATATCGGTCAGGCTCTAATATTTAATCAGCTCCAGATCTCTTTAATGATGCAGTCTCTGTCAAAAAAAATGAAGCTATCCATATGAACAAATTCAAGGAAATTGCATTTATCTTAGTGTATTTGCAAACCTGGAGCTTGGCACACACAAATTGTTATAAGGCCTCAGATGGAAAAAGTTTCTCAATTAATCTTTTCGTGTGAATTTTCAGCTGGAAATGGAAGATGAAGACACTATCGACGTATTCCAGCAGCAGACGGGAGGAGCCTGCTAAATATGAGGCACATGTGAATGAAGCTGGTTTATTTGTGCTCATCTTCACTTCCGCTGCAGTTCAGGGCTGAAATTGAAAAGGTTTTGGAAATCTAATCTGTTTGTTAATTATATTTTATTTTTGGTTCCATTTTTAATCATCCAAAGACCTCATTTCCATTTTTGCAATGTTCTCCCTGAACTAAACTGGAAATGACAGTTAGTAATGTTGACACCCCCCTCCCCCCTTTGGAGTTTATTGTATGCCTGTTGTATTATGTATGTTTGTACCTCCCCCATTTATTTTTATATACAAGGAGGAAAAGGATGTTTGTGGTTTTTTTTTGTATGGTCTCAGATTTTCTTTAATGGCAGTAAACGAAACTTCAAGACTCCTTTTTTATGAACCGTTTCAAATGTTGACATTGCAGCATTGTATTTTTCTGACACCTCAAGGTTTGATAAAGCTAGATTGTTTGTTGAATACAGTTAGCCATTTTTAATTTTAAAAGCTTTGATGCACATGTCTTTAAAAGTTTGCTGTTTGCTTAAGTATGAATTTCATGAGATACAAATTAAGTGTTCACTTTGATTTTATCATCTCATAGTTTGCCCTTTCTACAAATGTGATTATTGTAACGTCACTCTCATTTAGCCTTTCTGGCATATCAAGAGTATTAAACACTCCTGGTGTAACTGCAAATCCACATTGAACTCCTGCCAAATCAACATGTGTGAGTGTTGTAGTGAGAATGGCAGTGAGTGTTTGGGAGAGCAGAAGATCCTGTGTTGGCCATTTACTACTGTATATAATAAATATAGTTTAATACTGATTTGTATTTGTCTGGTTCTGTAGGCTGTATAAAGGTCAGTTAAAGATTGAAATGGGTTGCCACTAGATGGAGTAACTGTGTTTATGGTGTTTTTTTGTTTTGTTTTTTCTTTCCAAGAGATTCCATGCAGTTATAGAATATTTTCAACTGTAAATAATCCTAAAATTGTTGGTGCTGCATTTAATGGATCAGTATTGATCTGAGTCTCTATTGTTTGAATGAATTAAGCACACTGATATTTGGTTTGATTTTTAAAAAATTCTTAACCACCATAACACATTAAAACCGTTTTTAGCACTTTAGTTGTCTATTTACGTCTGTCTAATGTTGGTTCATGCTTGAGAAAACTGCTCTGAGAAACTGCATTGAAAAGTTGATAGCGATTTTACTGTGATGACAATTTTTGACATAGCACAGAATAGATAAATCTAGTGAAAGAGATCTTTATTTTTTTAAGTCTGCCCCATAATCATTATAAAACCAGTGTGATAGAAGTATATCGGTTGAGTCACAGATTGTCATTTTCATGCCTCAGGGTAATAAGTGTTTACATTTCATATATCAGATATGAATTTGTTTAAGCACTGATACCTGACTG
>NW_015505341.1:208105-232255 GCF_001515645.1 Sinocyclocheilus grahami | reverse complement strand
GTGTGTGTGTGTGTGTGTGTGTGTGTTTCGGTCTCTGAAAGGTTTGACCCCAGAGTCTCTGGTGCTACTGCGGTAAATTGGAGAGTAAGCTCATGGTCTGATCTCATGGGGAATGCTGTTCTGTGTGAGCTGATGAGCGGTTCGCTGGTCTGATTAAAGGCTCCCACCGCTCTGATGTCTGTCACGTGTCAGCTAGACAGCCATCAGTCTGGACGCAGACATAAACATGTTGACCTTATTTCAGCTATTGTGTCATGCATTCAGCAAGCCATTTAAGACAAGAGTGAAAAACAGCAGTGCATGTGGGTGGCGGCGTTTTGTGTGAGACTGAAACTAACTTGAATAGCATTTTTATTGAATTTAAACTGTCTGTTTTGAATGCTTGTTTTAATACATTTTCTGGTAAAAATGGGGAGACAATTACTGATCCAAAGAAATGCTTCAGTGGGAATTTCTTGTAACAGAATAAACATTAAGTAGGGTACACATTTCATTTTTATTCACATTTATTTTTATATGATTTAATTATTTAAAAGTGCAGTCAGTAAAAGATTGGACTGCCCAAAAATGAAAATCCTATTTTACCCTGTAGCTCTCAGATCTCATTCACACTTGTGAATATTCAAAATTGTCATGTTGAGTTTGGTTAAAAGACACATGAGAACCAATGTTGTACATCTTCCTTTAAAAACTGTATGGGATTCTTGAATTTCCATTCCATGTCAACTCAACCAGAGGTTCCTGGCTAAATACATAAATGAAGAATTATGTAAATGAAGAAGAAAGCAATGGATGAACTGACCACTTAAAATGTGTACAGTTGAACAATTTACTCATGTAGCTACATTGAGATCCCAATATCTCTTGAACTGAACCATTTGGGCCTTTAAAAATGAAGATACCCAAGAAATGATTGTTAAGAACCAAAATTTGAAAGGATATCAAGATAGCTTTAATACTTCTGAAGTTACAGGCATGCAAACTTTGGAAATCAAACTTCAAGTTAGATAAAATAGTGTATTACTCAGTAAATATTCTTCCACGACTTTTAATATTTTGGCTTTCATTACACTTAATGTTTGGCTTTCTTCAGAAAAAAATATTAACAAAATTTTAGCTTGGGAAGTTTTTGAAATTTGGTTGATCTGACACAGAATGAGCTGAGTAAATTGCCCTTTAAGCTGCACTGTACAATTTGCTCTACAAACCAGTGTGTTTATGATTACCAGAACCAAATACCAGTTTGCAACATCAAGCAGCATAACATAATGTTTTTGCACAGTTGCAAAACTGGAACACCGAAAGCCTTGCACATTCAAGGTAAAATGGCGAGGCCTGCTCTTATTTTTAAACTGAGTTGAATAGGTTCTTCAGGTCAGTGTATTAGTTTCTTGGTTGTTTAAAGCACCAGTATATAGAAGGTTTACAAAAGAACTGGAGACATTCTTTGTGGAACTCATAAAGGTTCTGTAAAACCCCATTTGAAACTTTTTAAAGAGTGATTCTTAGTTACCCAACTTTATCTCTCTTATGCTCTGGGCCATAGTGCTGCTGATAGTTTTTGATTGTTTGTGACTCTTTGGATCAGATGACACTTTAAGCTCAGAATACAAAAGAACCGATCACACAATGAAGCCACGGACAGAGATGTTGCATATCTGATACATTTCCCCTCCATCTGTACACTGGATACTACATGGGAATACATGTGATAGACACAGGACACAACTTGTGCCAAAACATGTTATTTTAGTCTTTGAAAAAAAAAAAAAAGTTATACTAGTAGTGTCCAAACTTTTGTAAAGTCTAACATCCTGTGTGTTAAATTAAATAATAAATTGAATAATGCCATGCACAAAATCTCTCTCTCACTGACTTCAAAGAAAGACAATCATGCATGTCAATATAAATGGAATGTGAATATTTCTCTGATGTCTTTATATCCGCTGTGTTTCATATTATGTACCTACCTTATAAGAGTATGACATCATCATGCAGTCATGGGGTCAGGCTCAGCTACAGGTAGGCGTGTTTTCTGAGGTCAGGTGGTCAGTTGGAGGGTTAATCAGTAGGTGAGATGTACTGGTTGAGGCAGAGAGCTATGAGGGAGCCTGTCCCTCAGTAATGACTGGGGCTGCTTCCCTTCCTGATTACAGGCTTACTGCGAGTCTCAATGTAGCCGCCCAACTATTAGCTGCCCCTTTACAATGTATTAGAGTGAAATATCACAGCCAGCTGACCTCACACAGCCCTCGGGCTGAATGATAAATGCACTGTTTGCTTTTAATAGTTTTTGTCACTATGTAAAGAAAATGATGGAGAACTTGTGAGGGGTATTCTTGAAGTTTGGTTGGAATTTTTTTTTTTTTCAGGCAGCTTGATATTTTATTTTATTTTATTTCATGTCATGTCATGTCCAACCTGTAAAATAAGAACACAGTGATGTTAATTTTTAGATTGTGGATGTCACAGTTGTAGGGTGTTCCGCTCCAGAGGGCAGAAGATGTTCACATGCAAACAGTACCTGTCATTTCTCACATGCACTGATTAGTTATTCACCGGCCCAAATATGCCAGGATTCTTCCTCACACTGATAATGAAACAAAAACAGAAATGTAAGATCTGCTACTTCCATAGAAAAGAAGAAATGAGCTTCATTACTGCTGCTTTTGATATAATCTCGTAAGTTTTTAGTTTCCTGTCAGGAATTATTTAGGGTTTAACTGCTGTGACTTTGTTATCACTGTGACACTATTTGACATATGTTTACACGGCAGAGTTGTATCCATTAATGACACTATGGACACGGTCCGTGTCACTAGTTAAAATTGCTTATTTCTCTGGATTTAAACATTCTTCGAAACATTTGGGATAATCCAAGTACACACGTCAGCAAAATATATAACACTGTTCTAGTGGTTTTTGGATATTTTAATAAAAAAATCGTACATATTGCGCCTTTAAGTTATGATTTTGCTCAGTTTAAATGCATATCTATTTTATCTCTTGGTGGATAAACGGACACGTGAATCACAGATACTTGCTGTTGCTAGCAGCTACTGTACATGATTACATCACTGTCAGGTAATTGTAATGTTAAGTTATGAAACAACATCTGAATTATGTATGAATAAATTGAAAGCTTGAATCCTTAAAATGCACAGTAAACATTATTAAATTCTAAGACTTAAATTAAGACTGATTTATCAGCTGATGATTATATTTAAAAAAAAATGGATTTAACAAATATATACAATTTTTTTGTCAATGTCTCTTTTTATAATATTTTTAAAAATTGTAATGCAGGCTTGCCAAAGATGACATATGTGTACAGTATGTGAACAGTACAAAAAAGTACACACTATCTATCTGTCTGTCTATATATATATGTATATATACAGTATATATATATATATGGTGTGTGTGTGTGTGTGTGTGTATGTGTGTTTAATATATGTATATGTACATATATTAACATTAAATTGACAAATGCTGTAAAAACAATTGTAAATGTACAGTTGTAGTATAGTATATAGTTGTTAGTTTGTGAGTTTCAAAATATTGCTTCAGGCAAAATTACACATCTCCACTTTCATTCACATACTGTGGTCTAGAGTGATACAAACATTGAAGTCCCAGTGCTGTATATTGGACTGTATATCAGCATTTTGGACCACTAATCGGCCAATCATATCCAAGGACTGGAAATTAGTATTGTGCAACATTTGTAATGTTAAGTTATGAAACAACATCTGAATTATGTATGAATAAATTGAAAGCTTGAATCCTTAAAATGCACAGTGAACATTATTAAATTCTAAGACTTAAATTAAGACTGATTTATCAGCTGATGATTATATTTAAAAAAAAATGGATTTAACAAATATCTAAAAAAAATTTGTCAATGTCTCTTTTCATAATATTTTTAAAAATTGTAATGCAGGCTTGCCAAAGATGACATATGTGTACAGTATGTGAACAGTACAAAAAAGTACACACTATCTATCTGTCTGTCTATCTGTCTGTCTATATATATATGTATATATACAGTATATATATATGGTGTGTGTGTGTGTGTATGTGTATTTAATATATGTATATGTACATATATTAACATTAAATTGACAAATGCTATAAAAACAATTGTAAATGTACAGTTGTAGTATAGTATATAGTTGTTAGTTTGTGACTTTCAAAATATTGCTTCAGGCAAAATTACACATCTCCACTTTCATTCACATACTGTGGTCTAGAGTGATACAAACATTGAAGTCCCAGTGCTGTATATTGGACTGTATATTAGCATTTTGGACCACTAATCGGCCAATCATATCCAAGGACTGGAAATTAGTATTGTGCAACCAATTTGAGTTGAATTATTGAAATAAATGAACTTTTCCACGACATTCTAATTTATTGAGATGCACCTGTACTTAATATTTCTGTGGAAATCATGCTACATTTTTGTCAGGATTCTTTGATGAATAGAAATTTCAAAAGAAAAGCATTTATAATGTGTATTATTATATATATATATTATTACTCTACAGTCTCTTTCTTCTCACATAATGCAGTCATTTCAGCTTAAATCAATATTTTATGTCTATTTATTTATTAAATTGGTATTTTATTGCTGCTGAATGTACATAATCCCATAAAGCAAACAGTATAAAAAAAACTATTCTTTTACAGATCTGTTACCACTGGACCTCCTGTCCCGGGTACTTCCTGTGTCCGGCAGGGCTCGGGATGGGATACGTATGGTCCAGTCCAGAGGTGCTCGTGGATTTCAGTTTTCTGGATCTCCACAGCTGTTCAGCTTCCCTGCATCTCAGCTCTTTATTAATTGTAACTTCTTTCCCGCTGAGTTCTCCATCGTTGTCACACTGAAAATCCCACAAATGGCTCCTGAGGTGAGAACAAAAAAAAAGATAAAGATATTGTTGAGGTTTAGTTTGAAAACATCAAAGAATCTTCCGAAGCCTTTCCCTCAGAATATGCTTTAGATATCTGAATAGCGATAGTGATCAGTCTTCACTCTTTGATGTGCAGAAGAGTGAATACATCTTCACACTGTTGGAGGGAGATTCAGATGAGCCGCTCCTCGGCCTGCGTCTGTCCCAAAACAAGTTCCACTTCTTGCAGAAGGGTCACGGTAGCAGGAAACGCATCACTTTTAAGGCAGTAGGGCTGGATGATAACCGCTGGCACACTGTGGTCTTGGCAGTGACAGGATGCTACACAATTCTCACTGTGGACTGTGGCACACCTCTAGAGCTGTAAGACTCTCTTTGGGAATGCTGTAGATGTCAGGTTATAATGATATATGAGTCAAAATGGAAGATCATTTTTACATTTATGTATTGAACTATATAATTTTGTTGCATAAACTTATAAAATGTCCTGTTTTGTCTCAAACAGGGAGCTTGAAATACCTTTCCCAGATAATCTTGATACAACTGGTTCCACATTCTTCATTGCTAGCAGAAGAAGATGGAACGGTCTATTTTCTGTACAAATCTCATTTCAAGGCTTTTATCATTTTAATAAGATTCACAATGCACTTGAAATCTAAATGTATTCGTTCATTCCACTGTTTTTTGCAGGGTCTGATACGGCAGCTAGTTTTGTTACCTGGTTCAGATGCTACCTCACAAATTTGTCCCTCATCTGAGCCCCGGCTGTCTGCTCTCTCAGTTCCTCAGGCCCTTTTACACCTGCCAATCAAACCATCATCCACTGACCTTCCCCTCCACCCTTATGGTGAGACTACTAAACCGTCAACACTAGAATCATAGCCTACATGTCAATATGCATACAAATCACTAAAGGTATATACTCCGCTGGCACATATTTGGAGTATGTAGAAAGAAGAGACACACTATCACCTTGACACCACAATATCTGTAAGAATCTAAATGTAAGCTAATCTTCAAAAGGTGCAGGTGTTATAGATTGGTTTCTGTGTAGGTAATGCCCACTAAGGATATCTTTTAGTCTGCAGGAGTCTGTCCTATAGGAATGCTGTGTGTTTTAGCTGTAAACACAGGACTGTGATTGTATGGGGATGTGAGTAACCCTATCTCACAGGTCTGTTACTGATCTGCTGACATTGACTGACAGCCTTGTGCTTTGAGTGTCTCTGTGGCTCAGAAGAAGTGCTGGTGTTTGAAAGCAGGGTGTAGTTGTGCAGGGCTCACTGCTATGCTTTATACTGTGGACCTGTTGAGAGACATGACACAGGGCAGAGAGAAGCCATGTTTGATTTATTCCCCCTTTTATAATGTAGGCAGATTGAGGCTGCAATATGCAATATCTATCTAGGTAAGGTATCATTGCAGATTTGTTTGATATTTTCAAATACCTTTACATACAGTTTTATGTGGGACTTACTATTTCTACAATCGCTTGAACACATTTCTCAATACTTAAGTAATTTTTTAAAACTCTTCACACAGATCTCACCTACCAAAAAACTTCATACATGTCTCATATCAATTCATTTTTCCATAAAAAGCTTGTCACCCAACACACACACTTTTTCATTCATAAAACAATGACCTGACAAACACAATAGGTAGCATTACACAGTGTTTACTTCTGTAAAATCTGTTTGCAAAACAAGAATGACACTCTATACTGTTAGAACTGAAAGGATTGTTCTTCTAAAAACTACATTAAACTGCACTAAATAATGAAATTATGCATTCTACCATTCATCTATGGAAGCTGTTAATATACTGTTCATCAATACTGATGACATGATTTCTAAAACTGAACATCTCTTTTAATTTTACACAGAGGCAGAGGTTCGGGTGACTGCGGGTATGAGTCCTCCCTGTGGACACTCAGAGGAGGGACACCTGTGGTTTAACACACTGAAGAGAGGACTGTTTCTCTGTGATGGTATTGTATGGCTCACTATGCTGCAAGGTAATTTGGTAACAGTAATTTGCAACTGCAGTTTGTATGAGTACACTGATATGGTATCTAACTATCACATTGCATCTCTGCAGTGAAAGAGAAGCTGGACTACGTGGAGGATCACCAGGATTTATTTACCAACTCTGAGACATTTGACATTGAGGTTTTCCACATCCCTTCCGTAGGACTTTTCATGGCAACCGCCAACCGTGATTCCAACCTCGGTTCAGGAATTTACAAATGGACAGATGGGAGGTTTGAACGATATCAAAACATCAGCACCTACGATGCACAAGCATGGCAATACTTCACAGTGGGCAAAAAGGTGTGTGTGGACTACCAACAGAATGTGATATTGCTTTTATACAGTAAACGAATAGCCAATACTGAGTAACTTACATTTTAGTAAGCGTATTGTTGGTTAATTTGTCTATTTTTGCTCTGACAACAAAATAGATTCAAACAAAGTTACATCTTAGTATGCCAAAAGCACCAAAAGTTGGTTAAATGACCATGGTGTTGGTGTGCTTGACTGGCCAGCAAACTCACCAGAGCTGAAGGCCACTGTCAAAGAAACCTGGGCTTCCATACCACCTCAGCAGTGCCACAAACTGATCACCTCCATGCCACGCCGAATTGAGGCAGTAATTAAAGCAAAAGTAGCCCCTACCAAGTATTGAGTACATGTACAGTAAATGAACATACTTTCCAGAAGGCCAACAATTCACTAAAAATGTTTTTTTATTGGTCTTATGAAGTATTCTAATTTGTTGAGATGTGAGCCAAAACATCACAATTAAAAGAACCAAAGACTTAAACTACTTCAGTCTGTGTGCATTGAATTTATTTAATACACAAGTTTCACAATTTGAGTTGAATTATTGAAATAAATGAACTTTTCCACGACATTCTAATTTATTGAGATGCACCTGTACTTAATATTTCTGTGGAAATCATGCTACATTTTTGTCAGGATTCTTTGATGAATAGAAATTTCAAAAGAAAAGCATTTATAATGTGTATTATTATATATATATATTATTACTCTACAGTCTCTTTCTTCTCACATAATGCAGTCATTTCAGCTTAAATCAATATTTTATGTCTATTTATTTATTAAATTGGTATTTTATTGCTGCTGAATGTACATAATCCCATAAAGCAAACAGTATAAAAAAAACTATTCTTTTTATATATATATATTATTACTCTACAGTCTCTTTCTTCTCACATAATGCAGTCATTTCAGCTTAAATCAATATTTTATGTCTATTTATTTATTAAATTGGTATTTTATTGCTGCTGAATGTACATAATCCCATAAAGCAAACAGTATAAAAAAAACTATTCTTTTACAGATCTGTTACCACTGGACCTCCTGTCCCGGGTACTTCCTGTGTCCGGCAGGGCTCGGGATGGGATACGTATGGTCCAGTCCAGAGGTGCTCGTGGATTTCAGTTTTCTGGATCTCCACAGCTGTTCAGCTTCCCTGCATCTCAGCTCTTTATTAATTGTAACTTCTTTCCCGCTGAGTTCTCCATCGTTGTCACACTGAAAATCCCACAAATGGCTCCTGAGGTGAGAACAAAAAAAAAGATAAAGATATTGTTGAGGTTTAGTTTGAAAACATCAAAGAATCTTCCGAAGCCTTTCCCTCAGAATATGCTTTAGATATCTGAATAGCGATAGTGATCAGTCTTCACTCTTTGATGTGCAGAAGAGTGAATACATCTTCACACTGTTGGAGGGAGATTCAGATGAGCCGCTCCTCGGCCTGCGTCTGTCCCAAAACAAGTTCCACTTCTTGCAGAAGGGTCACGGTAGCAGGAAACGCATCACTTTTAAGGCAGTAGGGCTGGATGATAACCGCTGGCACACTGTGGTCTTGGCAGTGACAGGATGCTACACAATTCTCACTGTGGACTGTGGCACACCTCTAGAGCTGTAAGAAACTCTCTTTGGGAATACTGTAGATGTCAGGTTGTTTAATCTAAATGATATATGATCTAAAATGGCCGATAATTTTTATGTTTATGTATTGAACTATATCATTTTGTAGTATAAACGTATAAAATGTTCTGTTTTGTCTCAAACAGAGTGTTTGAAAGATCTTTCCCCGATGATCTTGATACAACTGGTTCCACATTCTTCATCGCTAGCAGAAGAAGATGGAATGGCCTATTTTCTGTACAAATCTCATTTCAAGGCTTTTATCATTATATTAAGATTTACAATGTACTTGGAATCTAAATGTATCAGTTTATTCCACTGTTTTCTGCAGGGTCTAATGCGGCAGCTAGTTTTATTACCTGGTTCAGATGCTACCTCACAAATTTGTCCCTCATCTGAGCCCCAGCTGTCCGCTCTCTCAGTTCCCCCGGCCCTCTTACACCTGCCAATCAAACCATCATCCACTGACCTTCCCCTCCACCCTTATGGTGAGACTACTAAACCGTCAACACTAGAATCATAGCCTACATGTCAATATGCATACAAATCACTAAAGGTATATACTCCGCTGGCACATATTTGGAGTATGTAGAAAGAAGAGACACACTATCACCTTGACACCACAATATCTGTAAGAATCTAAATGTAAGCTAATCTTCAAAAGGTGCAGGTGTTATAGATTGGTTTCTGTGTAGGTAATGCCCACTAAGGATATCTTTTAGTCTGCAGGAGTCTGTCCTATAGGAATGCTGTGTGTTTTAGCTGTAAACACAGGACTGTGATTGTATGGGGATGTGAGTAACCCTATCTCACAGGTCTGTTACTGATCTGCTGACATTGACTGACAGCCTTGTGCTTTGAGTGTCTCTGTGGCTCAGAAGAAGTGCTGGTGTTTGAAAGCAGGGTGTAGTTGTGCAGGGCTCACTGCTATGCTTTATACTGTGGACCTGTTGAGAGACATGACACAGGGCAGAGAGAAGCCATGTTTGATTTATTCCCCCTTTTATAATGTAGGCAGATTGAGGCTGCAATATGCAATATCTATCTAGGTAAGGTATCATTGCAGATTTGTTTGATATTTTCAAATACCTTTACATACAGTTTTATGTGGGACTTACTATTTCTACAATCGCTTGAACACATTTCTCAATACTTAAGTAATTTTTTAAAACTCTTCACACAGATCTCACCTACCAAAAAACTTCATACATGTCTCATATCAATTCATTTTTCCATAAAAAGCTTGTCACCCAACACACACACTTTTTCATTCATAAAACAATGACCTGACAAACACAACAGGTAGCATTACACAGTGTTTACTTCTGTAAAATCTGTTTGCAAAACAAGAATGACACTCTATACTGTTAGAACTGAAAGGATTGTTCTTCTAAAAACTACATTAAACTGCACTAAATAATGAAATTATGCATTCTACCATTCATCTATGGAAGCTGTTAATATACTGTTCATCAATACTGATGACATGATTTCTAAAACTGAACATCTCTTTTAATTTTACACAGAGGCAGAGGTTCGGGTGACTGCGGGTATGAGTCCTCCCTGTGGACACTCAGAGGAGGGACACCTGTGGTTTAACACACTGAAGAGAGGACTGTTTCTCTGTGATGGTATTGTATGGCTCACTATGCTGCAAGGTAATTTGGTAACAGTAATTTGCAACTGCAGTTTGTATGAGTACACTGATATGGTATCTAACTATCACATTGCATCTCTGCAGTGAAAGAGAAGCTGGACTACGTGGAGGATCACCAGGATTTATTTACCAACTCTGAGACATTTGACATTGAGGTTTTCCACATCCCTTCCGTAGGACTTTTCATGGCAACCGCCAACCGTGATTCCAACCTCGGTTCAGGAATTTACAAATGGACAGATGGGAGGTTTGAACGATATCAAAACATCAGCACCTACGATGCACAAGCATGGCAATACTTCACAGTGGGCAAAAAGGTGTGTGTGGACTACCAACAGAATGTGATATTGCTTTTATACAGTAAACGAATAGCCAATACTGAGTAACTTACATTTTAGTAAGCGTATTGTTGGTTAATTTGTCTATTTTTGCTCTGACAACAAAATAGATTCAAACAAAGTTACATCTTAGTAGAAGTTGGTTGGGTGAATGATTCAGTGACTTGCCCATAAAGCCAATCGCTTGTTTTGTTCCAGAATTAATCAGTTTGCTTGAACGAAGCAATTTGCTAAATGACATAAAGACTTTTTGCCATTTTTCATCACCTACTGGCATATCTGTGTAAAAAATCCACACCACTAATACAAAGACTAACAGTATATCTGAAACAAACATAGACAAGCGGAATGGTACAAATGGTAAAAACTCTTAGTGAGTGCTGTTGGACTGATATATCAGCACTCTTGGAACACTGCTAATCAAATCAAATTTGAGGACCAGAAACCTGTGATATTGATGGAGCTGCCAAGCAGAACAGCTGATGGGCCACTATCACAAGATGGTGCGGAGTACAGAACGTCTGTTTGCTCGTCCCCAGCTGTTCTTTACACATTGGAGTTGTTTTTGATGTGGTTTTCCAGTGGGAGAGGGGGTGGAAACCTGGCTCTCAAGTTTTAATGTTGTAAATCACATGTGCATAATAACAGAAATTAATTTTGTCTGATGCTGTATCCAAAATTTACTGCAGACACCTCCTGCTTCCCTTCACCGTAACTTACTGCATAATTACAGTCAAGAGTTGGAAAGCCTCTGTTAATACCTGCAGTACAATTATACATATGTTTTTCTTCTTGGAAATCTAAGATAAAATGATGATTCATGTTCAATTTAAAGTGAAATAGAGGGGCGAAGCCTTTGTAATTGCATCAGTGACCAGTTATTAAAAGATAAATCAATGCACCATTAAACTGAAGTTCAGAGCTAGTCAATTCATTAAAATATTTCCATCAGCACAGCTTTGAAATCCGTCTGGGATAATTAAAAGCCTCTGAAGATGCAGAAAACACCTAAAATTATGAAGTGCAAAACTCATTACAATATATTCTGTTTTTCATCACAGTACCCTTTAATTTAGTGAAGCTGCTGACATGATTTCTTACAATTATTTTCCTGTAACAGAAGTTCCTGGTTGTTGCTAACTGCAGAAGTAAGGATGCAGGGAACCAGGAGCAGTCTGTGATATATAAATGGAGCTCAAGGAAGCTGAAATTTATTCACTATCAGACTCTGATCACACACAGCGCTCGTGACTGGGAGGCTTTCAGCATTCAAGACGAAACTTTCCTCGCCGTGGCCAATCATAGGCAAGGTAATCTTTATCAGAACAGCTCATTGGATGTCTGTCATCTCATGTGCCGTTGTTGTCATTTTAAATTGTATAACTCAACAGGTTTTATCTGCTGAACAATAACAGGAGGAAGTTCATTTGTATGATTTCTAAAAAAAGATTCAACTTGAATTCCATACAAATCTCATACAAATCTATGGTCTTTGAGGCACACAGTCTGAACAAAAAGACCATCAAGAAAATCTTTTTAAGGCTAAAAGGTCTCCTTGTTTATGTGGTTCACTTTGATTCTGCTCTTGAAGTCTATTCGCTTATGAGAGCACACTGTGCTCATCCGTTCATGTGAAGTTCTTATGTGTGCCTCTGGCATTGATCAAAGCGGAAACACAGGCATAAAAGACACCTTTCATAGCACTTCATAATCATACAGGCCCCATCTAATACACCTGCATCTGCTGGAACCGAGCCATGTTAACCCATGCAGATTTCTCTGTTAAAATTTGGCTGAAGAACTGTTTCAAGGTTTCATATATGTTATTTTTTTGTCCACAGGGGGGAGAAACCATAATATTGACAGTGTAATCTACAAGTGGAACCCAGTTGCTCAGTTTTTTGAGGTCAATCAGACAATCCCGACCACTGGTGCTTATGATTGGGAGTTTTTCACCATCGGCCCATATTACTTCCTTGCAGTCGCTAACACTTTCAATGGAAGATCTACAGTCATTGATTCTACCATCTATATCTGGCTGGGAGGGATGTTTCAGCCTTATCAGTCTATTACAGTGAGTGAAATTATGTTATTTTATATTCTCTCACCATGATCATCATCACAATGGAAGCACCAAGGGCACATACACATCCCTTGTTCTCTGATCTGCAAATCAACTACAGTTCACCAGTTTGGGGTTTTTTGTGTTTTTAAGACAGTCTGTTATGCACACCATTTTTGATCAAACATGCAGTATACTTTACATTATAAATGTCTTTACAGTCACTTTTAATCAGTTTAATGTACCCTGTCTGAATAAAAGTATTAATGTCTTTCAAAAAAAACAAAAAACCTTTAGACCTTTGGGGCGATAGACTGGGAGATGTTCCAGATTGAAAACAGGGTCTTCCTGGCTGTGGCGAACAGCCAGATGCTCACGGAGGAGGGCAAGATTCTGTACTCTATCAACTCCACCATCTATGAGCTCAGCATGACATCTCAGACCTTCATCAAGTTTCAGGAGATTGAAACGAACAGGTGAATTGTGAACTGGTCTTCATTAGAAAAAGCCTTTACTTTTCAACTTTCATATTTTTATGTAAGGAACACTTTGTTGTCTGGGTCTTTTAGTGCTTTGGACTGGGAGTATTTTACTGTGGGAGATGACAAGTTCCTGGTGGTTGCCAACTCCTATGATGGAAACTCATACTCTCTTAATAGTGTTATATACAGGTACGGCTCTCATATTGCACCAGGGTTATTGTAGTCAACTAAAAGCATAAAAAAATTGTATTAGGCTACTTGAAATAAAATAAACGTTAACTGAAATAGAATATTAAAAAACTTAAACTTATTTACTCATTCTCATTTTTGTTTAGTTTAACTTGACTAAAATAACTAATAAAATAAAATAATACAAAATAAAATAATAAAAATACAATATACAAATACAACAAAATACACATATTAAACAACAAAATTATCAAAACTTGAATTATTTAAACTGAAATGTAGGCAAAAAAATAAGAAATATCAAAATGAAATATTAACAAAAACTATAATAGTACAGAAATGTTGTGTTTTGCACACATTTCAAATCAATGGAATAGTTTTCTATAGATATACAGTATTTCTCATGTCTGTGTGTGAAGTATTTGCTGAGTTTTGGTTCTGAAGTCGATAGAGTCAGCAAAAGTCCATTTTGAGAAAAATCTAGTTTTCTGAAGGTTCCAAAACAAAATCATCTAGCGTCCATACCTTAAAATCTGTGTGAATCTTCACTTGCCTCACGATTCGATTACGATCCAGAGGGTAACGATTAGACTATAAAACGATTCTCGATGCATCTGTTCCTCCAAATCTTTTCTTAATAATAATGATCCAAATATGAAAATTCTGTCATTATTTCTCAGCTTCATGTCATTTTCCCTTTCATTCATCCATGTAACACAACTGGGGGTTTTCAACTGGGGGTCTGTACGATACTGCTCCATTACGACACTACCAAGGGTAATATAGATGTTTCTTCAAAGACATTCAAGTATTCTATATTTAACAACGTAATTCTAAAAGAGTTCAATTTGTCCTATAGCTTTATTCAAAATGTATGGTCAAAATAACCTCTTATGTCATCTCTCTGTCAGGCATGGCAAAAGATGTACAGGCAAAGGTTTCTTTGAAAACAGGCTTCCTAAACACAGACAGTCCCACACCTGATTGCAGTTCTGTATGATGCTGCTAGTAGTGTTGAAATGACACTGTAACTTGAGGAGTAACCTGATGATCTGACAATGCAATGCATTCTTGCCAAATGTTTTAATAACGTTGTAAATGGGTGTTTTGCAGGTGGCAGGGTTATGAGGGGTTTATCCCGGTGCACAGACTGAGCACCAATGGCTGCAGAGATTGGGAATATTTTAACACAACCGATGGCTCCTACCTCATCTACTCCAGTGCCAGAGCTGCTCTTTCTAAAGTCCTTAAATTAAGGACCATCTAGCGGCACTGGACATATGGACTGTATCTGCTGGGAGACTAGCTGACCGAAACAGCAACTCAAAGCATGAACACAAATAAACCCCTAAATCAGATGTTCTTCAATGAAAATGTAATCCCAAACTTAAATCAATTTATCACATGATGACACTTTAACACATGCACTTAATGACATACCTTGAAACCAGCTGAAGGATGAATCTCACCACTAGCATTCAAAACAGTCCACTGACCTCCTGAACGATAACAGCACATAGACAATCACAACGAGATGTTCCTAACACATGTCAAATCATGCACTTCAGAAGACTTAAACCTGCACTTTTGTTGCACACAGATTATCAGTATGCTTTGTTGATTCAAATGTCATTATGTCCTGTGGTTATGCATTATTACTCTGCGCATGAAGACGGTTAACAATTTATGGATGACTGGAAAAATTGTTTATCAGCCAGCAAAGCCACTGTATTTTAACTGTACTGTACTGTCTGAAAGCTAATGATTTAGATAGATAATGAGATATTTCTGATTTCTGAAGATAATGATTTTTATTAGAAGCCCTTTAAATTGAAGTGTTCAAGCATATGCAATAAATATATAAACAATTAAAACAATATTTATAATATATAAATAGTAATAAAAAATGACAATGAGGATTTCAATAATACACTGACTATTTTCTTTTTATATTATAACTATAACTTATTTTAAACTTGATTGTGTTGTAAAACAATGTTTCACAACACTTCTCTCTCATAATTATAAATGGGGGTGCGTATTACTGCTATAGAAGTCACTACTGATTAAATTAAACATTTTACATTTTTAAATTTTAGTATGTTTATTAAGCTTTTGAGTTTGTCAAGAAATGCAGGCCACATATTCATCCAGTCTTGGGAACAAAGGCTCAAAGGAAAATAATTATCTTGTGCTAATACACACACAGTGATGCATTTTTAGTGAAGATCACACTCTACATGTGCTTATTTGTTTGTTGTGTTATTGGATATTATAAAACGACACTCTTTAGAAGTTCATGATTCATGATGTTAAGGAGATGGCAGAAACTACTCCTGTCGCTCATTAAAATGAATTACACAAAAATGCAATTTTGTGTCTTAGCCATCTACTTGAAACTCTGGTATGACTTTTGTTCTAGTTAAATGACATTTAGCAGCTACTTTAGAGTCTAAAAAGTGGCTACATTTAAAAAAATCATCATGCAATAGCCTATTCTTATTCTCACGGCATTATTTATATTATCAATATACAAATGCACATGGGCTTTTCTACTCGCCAAATGTAGCAACGTGGAATATTCTACAATTATTTTCCACTTTAATGTAATTTAATAAAAAAATTATTTATAGAAAAACACTAAGAATACGTGTGTGTGAATTTGGTTATGTAGAATAATAATAACAAAAAGATACGCTTTTTGTTTTTATTAGTAATATCCACATCTGTTTGGTTTCACCACTGCTTTTTTTTCTAAAATAGGAGTCGAGTAAAAAAATGACATGTGCAAGTTTACTGTTGCGTATAAAACAAAACAAACACTAAGGCAGCAGAATGGTTATTTGTAAGTGTAGCAATTAAATAAGTATTTGAGTATACCTCTGCTCCAAACAAAGTCAAGTGAAGAAAACCGCGGGAAATACAAACACAAAAATGCAATTTTGTGTCTTAGCCATCTACTTGAAACTCTGGTATGACTTTTGTTCTAGTTAAATGACATTTAGCAGCTACTTTAGAGTCTAAAAAGTGGCTACATTTAAAAAAATCATCATGCAACAGCCTATTCTTATTCTCACGGCATTATTTATATTATCAATATACAAATGCACATGGGCTTTTCTACTCGCCAAATGTAGCAACGTGGAATATTCTACAATTATTTTCCACTTTAATGTAATTTAATAAAAAAAATTATTTATAGAAAAACACTAAGAATACGTGTGTGTGAATTTGGTTATGTAGAATAATAATAACAAAAAGATACGCTTTTTGTTTTTATTAGTAATATCCACATCTGTTTGGTTTCACCACTGCTTTTTTTTTCTAAAATAGGAGTCGAGTAAAAAAATGACATGTGCAAGTTTACTGTTGCGTATAAAACAAAACAAACACTAAGGCAGCAGAATGGTTATTTGTAAGTGTAGCAATTAAATAAGTATTTGAGTATACCTCTGCTCCAAACAAAGTCAAGTGAAGAAAACCGCGGGAAATACAATTCAACTCACTGCCATGCAGCAGTTTTCCATTCATATATTTTCTAGTGTACTGAACGCGGGAAAAATTACTATCAGTGCCGTCCAATCGATGTCTTGCACAGATATCCTCTATTATATTTCGGCCAATCAGCTCCTTGCTTACTTACTGAGTAGTAAAGAGTCTTTCTTATGAAGAACAGCCACTCCGCATTGGATGCCAGCAGAGCCGTTGACAGTCGGATCGGATTTGTTCTGGGGATTTTTTTTAACCTCTGCTCTATGTAAAATGAATTGAATAAAAGTCTGTTTGTGTAAGACACATGTTTATTACAGATGTATGCTTTGAGAAGCTTTTACCTGTGTGTAGTATTTCCGACGCCCTCTTGCGGCCGTTTCTTGGCCGCGCGAGTGGGAGTGCTGGTTTCTAAAGCCTCTACGACACGCCCGAGGAAGGCGTTCATTACCAGACGGTCGATCTGGTTGTGCGTCTGGGCGTTCTGTTTGTGTTTCACTATCTGTGCTTTCTCTCACAGCGTTACCATTGCAGCGCAATACATACTAAACAACAATGAGTGACGCTGAGAAGGAATTCGTGGAGCGGGTATGTAGTATTTTTACAGTCTTTTCTTTTTGCACGCGCCCTTCCATGTTTCTTCTAGAAATGGCCTCCATGTTGTATGCTAGCCAGCAGGAGCGAGTCAGACAGGCTTCATTCATTGTGTAAAATCGGATTACTTAGTATTGTGCTAATGCAATGATGGACTCTATGCCTTTACTTTTATAATTTCTGAAAATGTCATAAAATTAAATAACTTGATATGGATTTGTGTCGAAATCAAGCAACCAGTTAGCCAACTTCAGTGCTAGCAGACAGACTACGTGCTTCAGATCAGAAAGACCTTTATTTGCCTTTCAGTTTCTGCTTTTTCACTAGTAAACTAAATATTTAACTGTCTCTACTAAGTGTTGTTTTTTTCCTTGCATGTTTTATTAAATCGATATAACCTGTCTGAGTATTTCTTGCTGCTAATACATGAGAGAAGGTCATCCTGAGCCTCAAAGCTATTCATGTATGCACAAAATGCAAATTAGTTTCAAAATCACGTGCACTTTTAATATTACAACGACATTACTCTTTTATTAGTTTAATAACATAACAGTAGACTTGATGTGTGTATGCATATCAGGATCGTCCTTTAACATCCTTCTGGTTGGCTTAAATTACTGTAAATATGTAAGTATTTGTTTGTAATTGCTTTTGCGTGCATGCATAAGGCTCAGGATGCACCTGAAAGTATCTTATTGTTCTTCATGATGGATATTTCAGCTCACTTTTCATTTCTGTTGGTTCATCTATAATGTTTTTCCCACACTGATAAAACGATAGGATTATTGGTTGTGATGTCCAGTGTTTATACATTCTTCATCCTTTTCTTTTTTGTTAAGGTTAAGGTTGGAAGAAGAGAAATCTGGACGAAGTCAAATGTCAAGTTGTTAATGCGAATAATTTGAAGCTGAATTTTCAGTGCATGCTAATTTTTGGAGCAAAAGAAGTTCCCATATAGCATTTATGGGCAGTGAGAGAAATGGGGGAAGAGGAATGAAGTCAGAAATGAAATTGAAACTGAAGAAAGAAGAAAAGATGTGTTATGAAGTTAAGATCAGAAGTTATCTGGGATAAGATCGCAGCGCTAAGTAACTCTTAGTATGTTTGTACCATGCGTGCATGCATAAATATTCTGTTGTCCATTTGTATTGCAATAGTTACTATTGTCCTGTAGCATGACAGATTTACAGCTAGTTATTTTCATATAATCTGATGCATTACATGTCAAAAAACTGCAAATTCCTATGTTGTAAGTGCTTCAAAGTAAATTTACACTATTAACACTAGTTCATGAACTTGCAGGGAAAAGGCCATCATCACTGCATATTATCCTAGTCTAGAATGGTCTCAAACTCACTTATATGCACACAATAATTAGTTCTCAGTATTCAGCAAATATTCTCAGTATGACCATGTTTTCTGGCTCAAACATGATTTGGATGTGGTTGGTTTAGGAGTCCCGTTCAACCTCTAGGAGCCCAAGTCCTAGAGGATCTGCTAAGTCAGCCAGTCGCTCGCCGGAACGCTCACCTGCTCGGTCGAAAAAGGGATCCCACCACTCTCGCTCGAAGTCCCGTTCTCGCTCCAGGTCCAAGACTAGGTGAATATTTCTAGTCTTTTTGAGATCAAACAACCTGCATGGGAAAGCAAGGGTCTTCATCCTTGTTCTTAACTAATAATAAACTTGTATAGAACCTTGACACAAAGTGATTTACAATATAAAAAAACTACTACAGGAAAGCAAGTAAAAATACTAGTAAAATTTATATTATTGTAAAACTGTATTATTGAGTTTCTTTGTGTGTCTTAAAAAGCCTTAATTCACCCTTCCACAATTTAAAGCATTACAAAGGGTCTTAAATCAGAGCAGAACATTTTAAATTGATAAATGTAAAGCATTAAATGTTGCATGCATTGCAAAAAAACAACTATACCTTTTACTATACATTTTCTTGGGACATAAAATCATTTACTTGGAAGTGTAAAATGAAGTCTTGAAAAATTCAATAACATTGGGTATATTTAAAACAAGAATAAATAAAGGCGTATGAATAACAAAGGCATATGAAAACTTGTTCCCTTTCAAGTAGATTTTTATGAGTCAATTGGCAGATATCTACTTGTTTTAATAAAAATTTTACTTAATTTTGATCCGCTTTACCGTAAACGAGACTGAAATGGATTCGTATCATTAGATTTTAGGGGTATAAGAACTATTGTATTTGAAAGATTTTTCTTTTTCTGCACAAAATGAGTGTTTGTTCCCCCCCCCCCCCCCCATTATTTCATTCATGTTGTGTGTATATATATATATGTATATATGTACATATGTACATGTATATGTTTGCAAAAGTTTTTTTATTTTTTTATTTATTTATTTTTTTACATAGGGAAGCAGTTGTGTTGCTTTTGATTAAGTCCAAAATTGCATGTCATTTGAAACTCTTGAAATGGCCTCGTGGCTCAGCTACTAGTGGAATTCACAGTACTTCGAGTCGGCAGAGTGGAAGTCACACCTGCTGCTTTCCGGTTAAAAGTAGAAACGGTGTTTAGGCCAGATATAAAAAATGTTCCCCCACCCAGGACTACAATTTTAAGCACTCTGCAGTTTGACATGCGTTAGTGGGAACTTGATATATAATGAAATTGAAGCTGGAGGTTCTGGTCTAAGAGAGAGAGAGCGAGAGAGAGAGAGAGAGAGAGAGAGAGAGAGAGAGAGAGAGAGAGAGAGGGAGAGGGAGGGGGAGAGGGGGGAACTCACATCACAGTGGAGTCAGCTGTCTTAACCGTGGCTTGTGTACTGCACACATACCAGCTTCATCACTGTGTCTGTCACGCGACTCTGTTCCCCTTTCGGGCTCTGTCTTTACATTTATTTTGAAAGATGAAGCTCGCGATTGCTTGCGGTGCTCGGCCAATCACAATGCACTGGGTCAGCTGGCCAATCAGAGCAGACTGTGCTTGTCGGAAGGAGGGACTTTGTAGAAAACTAAGCGTTTGCCCTAAGAGGTGGGGCATAGAGGACCTACAATAATGTACAGTATTTGAAAAAGAATGTGTTTTTTGAACATTAAAGCATGTCAACATATTCTGTTACACCAAATACACAAAATAATGATCTTTAAAAAAGCATCATATGACCCCTTTAAGACAGGACTCATTAGTTGGTAACTTGATAGACTCCAAGTCTGTTGCCTTTTACGTTGCTCTTTTTCATTTTACTCCATACTTCTGCAGGTCTCGTTCCCATCGGAGTTCTCGCCGACATTACAGTCGTTCCCGTTCACGCTCTCATTCTCGCCGGCGACGTTCACGCAGCCGCTCATACAGCAGCGGACACCATCACCGCCGCAGTCATAGTCATTCTCCCATGTCCAACCGGAGACGTCACCTTGGAGACCGGGTGAGACAATGAGTCAGTTCCATACCTGATGTTTTTTGCAGTATTTTTGGAGCGCTGTATTGTGATCTGTAAAGTTTTCTTCACCTTTAGACAAACCCAGACCCAAACAGCTGCCTGGGAGTGTTTGGCCTGAGCCTGTACACCACAGAGAGAGACCTAAGGGAGGTCTTCTCCAAGTTTGGCCCTCTGAGTGATGTCAGCATTGTGTACGACCAGCAGTCTCGACGCTCCAGGGGTTTTGCTTTTGTCTACTTTGAGAACAGAGAAGATTCAAAAGAGGTGAATTTTCCAGCTGAATAGTAACATGCAATTTAGCTGCGAAATATGATAAAGTTAATAAACTGCAGCTGTCATTTGTATGAATTTCCATAAAGCGAAAAGTTGTTTTTGTTCATACAAGAAATGAGAATGCTCTGCCTTTGCTGAAATCACTAATTGACAGTTTTAAAGGTTTTTCCAATTGCTTGATTCGGAAGGTTAAAGGAATATTTCACCCAAAAATACGAGTCCTCTATCCATAATACTGCTTTCTCCAGTAAAAAAGCTGTTTGAACTTTCATTCTGATGATTCTGATTCACTACAATGTATCCATTGGTGAGCAAGTAATGCTAAATTGATCCAAATCTGTTCTGATGAACAGATGAAGAACTCCTCTAGATCTTGGATAGCCTATAGATGAGTAAATGTTCAGCAGATTTGAGTTAGTCACTTGTATGCTTGTGTATTGATTGTAGTATGCTGCATAATTGAAAACACTGGTTTGTCAGCAGCAAAGTTGCATTATTTTTTTTTTGGTACTGTTTTGAATGTACTGTTCTCGCAGCTGTTTTATGTCCACCATTAGAGACATACCTGGGATTAATGTCCTTAAGCAGAAAGAATATTGTTGTGTGCTCAGTATGGGTTATTCTGGTCTCTTTTGGTTTTAGGCTAAGGAGCGTGCAAATGGTATGGAGCTAGATGGCCGCAGAATCAGAGTCGACTACTCGATTACCAAGAGGCCACACACACCTACTCCAGGAATATATATGGGCAGACCAACATAGTGAGTCAGATTCCTTGCGGTCTGTTTAATCACACACTCAAATAACCCATCTGAATGTTCTAGATGATAAACACTGATAACTGAATATTTCTCTCATGGTAAATAGTCTTGATCAGTGTTGTGTATTTCAATGATCATCTTTTTCTCTTGTGCAGTGGTGGTGGCCCGAGTGAAAGCCGTCGCCGTGATTCCTGTGATCGAGGCTATGAGCGTGGATATGATGATCGTGACTACTACAACAGCAGGTCATACAGGTGATCCTCTATTGTTCAACAGTCTGTATGTGTTTGTAGTGACATCCTGCATGGCTCAACAATGAGTCCTCTCTGCTGGGCCAGTAGATTAGATTTGTGCTTAACCAGCTGATTGTGTTACTCATTTCACTACAAGACATTTGATGTTATATATGCAGTATAATGTTAAACACACTACCATGCCACCATTAAACTATTTAGTTGTGTGTGTTTTTTTTTTTTTTTTTTTAAAGTAATTCTTTTATTCAGCAAGGATGCTTTTGATTGATCAAAAGTGATTTATAATGTTACGCAATTTTCAAATAAATGCTGGTCTTTTGAACTTTGTTTAGTAAAGAATCCTGAATTAAATATGTTAAGCAGCACAACGGTTTTCAACAGTGATAACAAATTTCTTGAGCAGCAAATCATTTCTAAAGGATCATGTGACACTGAAGACTGGAGTAATGGCTGCTGAAAATTCAGCTTGGTCATTACAGGAATAAATTGTTTTAAAGTGTATTAAAATCAAATGATTTAATATTGTCAAATAACATTACAATTAAAATGTTTTTAAATATTTTTGATGTAATAAATGCAGCCTTGCTGAGCATAAAATACTTCTTTCAATATACATTTTCTTTGCAAACATTGTATGATACATTTATTTAAGGTTTTTAATTGGTAGTAATATCTGGAGGCTATGCAGCTATAAATTCATAAATCTCTTTTGCTGGTAAAATTTTATTTTTATTAATTTATAATTAGTAAATGCTTACAGGAATACCACAAATATATATATTTTTTTACCATTTTGACCATGCTTATCCATGTTAGAAAGCTAAATATCAGTACGATGATAACTTTTACAGAAATTATATTCAGTAGATTTTTAGAAAGACACAAATTAAAAAGTTTGTATGGCATATAAAACAATATGTATAAGATAATTCAAAGTAAAGTGTAGAGTTGATGAGCACCACTGGTCAAATAGGTCAAGTGACAGTCTATGCAACTAGCCTGAAACACTCACACACTTGCCCCAGAACATCAGCTTATCCTTGCTGTTGAGCCCTGGTCCTACAGACTGCATACTACATCAGTTCAGTTCATACAGCAAGCTATTTTTTCACATGTAGCATATGCTATATGCCTTTTAACTTTTAAAATGTTTTGCTATTGTACAGTTTTGAATGCCGCTTCTTTGTTGTGATCTGTAGATGCTGGCGTTTCCATTAAATCTCAGCTTTCTGTTCACAGGAGAAGATCCCCCTCTCCCTACTACGGCCGAGGACCATACAGGTCAAGATCACGCTCTCGCTCCTACTCCCCTCGTAAGTACTGCACAAACGCTACCACAAACTTCAATGAAAGTCACTTGTATGGTTTTCCTGGCTTTATGTTTGAAGAGTGCTTAAGCTCAACACAGTGTAAGTGCTCTGGTGATTTGTGACAAATGTATGTTAAAAAAAAACAAGAACAACATATTTAGAAAACCTTTATTTGTTTTTACAGGTCATTACTGAAGTGATGTATGACTCCTCTCGCCCTCTATGAAGATGTTGATGACGTAGATGTTTATTTCTGGTGGCATGAGTTTGGATGGACTTTAAACTCAATCCCTTTGATTTCTTGCCTAAAGGTTTCATGTCTTTGACCGGTCTGGATGTTTCAGTAGTTTAAATATTTTTGCACAGTTGAATTTTTTTTTTTCCCCTTAAGTTTCTGATCTAATGCTGAACTTGCATTTATTTTATATGATACAATGTCCTGCTCACACAC
>NW_015505341.1:196899-208067 GCF_001515645.1 Sinocyclocheilus grahami | reverse complement strand
TTTCCCCCCCCCCCCCCCCCCAGATGTGAGCTTCTGCTTGAATCACTTAAAACATTGAAATCTGTATGTTTCAAACCTAAATAATTGAAATCCTTGTCTTGAAATCCACCACTGCAGATTTATGGACAGCGTATTTATGTAATGCATACAAATATTCTCTCAAGGCATTTGCCTTGAATGCAGTGAACTTAATAGACCTATTGAATAGGAACGCTAGAACACCATTGCCTGAGCTCCATTCCAATTTGAGTCCCATTACCTCAGAGAATATATTGTTGTTAATAGGATCATCTGAAATACTTCTCCAGTATGTGTAAAAAAATGTAGTTTAAAGTGCTCGGGGATTTAACATTCATTTGGACATGGTGTGGGTGTCTGCTTACAGCTGACCCTTCTGGGATTCCCTACTTTTACTGTACCTGGTATTTGGAGGGATTTTAATTGGGTTTCTGAAGTTCTGAAATCAGTATCATTAATATATTTAAAGTGTTTTTAAACACCACAAACTGACGGTAACTGGCCCCAATTTAGACCTAGATTGTTATGAGTAAAGATTAAGCTGTTGTAACGCATTGCTGCATTTGGAGACCTGCAATGTTCTAGGGTCTAAACTGGAGCTCTGATAAGTAATGTTTGAGACACTGGAGAAAAAACCCCAGTATACTGCAGTACAGAGCAATCCTGTACTGATGTATAGTCACTTTAAACACAGAAATCAGCAGAAGTAAAGGGGGCAAACATTTCAGACCTAATGTGAGAATCCCACCCAGATTAACTTTATGAATACTATAGCAATGAATGAAATCATCTAGATTTTACACACACACACACACACACATATATATATATATAGACACGCCTATGACAAAAATGATTTGAGATTTTGCTCAAATATCAGTCATCTTTGGAAGTCTCTTACCACAGTCTGCTTAAGTGGAATCAATGCATTATATTCATATATAACATTCAGGCTCCTCCTGAATCATAATTCCATAAGGTTTTTCCACATTCCTGTTTCTTTTCCATTGACATGGGCGTTCCCAGAGAAAGTCCCATTATTCCCACAGCAGCTAGCTCTTTGGAGTCTGTGCTTAACAGTTTTGCAGTCCCAATTATTAATCGTAGCTTAAATATCGAATCAAACTCGGAAGAGTGTGAACGAATATAAAACAAACATCGAGTTATTCTCACAAGTGACAGAGGAAAACGCCCATCAATCCACAACACCCTAAAGATGCCAATCAAGCTGTCATTCACACATGTACATAAAAACTGCCTTTGAAAGTGATTTAAATACGCATACATCCGTTTATTAACACAAGCTGAAGGGCTGTATGATCTGTCATTACAATATAATATTGACTTGAACACATTCTTTCTCTGTAAGTGGATTTCTATGAACTAAACCCTCCAGTGTTACTCACGGAGTCTCATCATTATGCTTTATCCGATGATTCATGCTGGCAAATTGAACAGCAGACACCAAGTAATTCATTTCTTGTCAGGGTTAACGAGCTCGTGATTTTTGCAGTTCATCTTAAGCATTGAAACTGGCACAACGTGGCCTCAAAATACGCTGTTTTGCCTCTAAGTCATAAACTGTAAAAGCGCTGTCTGATTGAATCAGGCGTAGAAAAGAATACTGATATTGGGTGTTCCCTTGCGTAATCTTGCACAGATTTTCCGTTTTAGAAGCTTTAAGAACACGCCGTGTTTACGTGCAGTAGATCCAGGTAGTGAACGCAAATATGGAAATAAAGTTTTAACCGAAACATATCTGAAATCTGATATTACGCCCTTTTCTTATGCTTGAATTGTACAAGAGCAAGATCATTGTGCATGACCTCATGGCGCGTGTTTAGGCCCTTCCGTGGCCCACGTGATTTCCCCTATAGGCCCTGCGTTTGTGTTCCACGGGAGGGCGGCATAGAAATGGCCAGAGAACAGCCCACAACCTTGAGATTTAAGGGTTTATGTGAAATTACATGCACAGACTTAGTTTATATCAAAAGCACGCCTGTTACGGCGTCTCCTTGTCAGACAAGGCGTCACACACAACGCTCAAATCGAAAAATAACCTTTCTGTAAAGGTGCAAAAGCGTTATTTCGGAAAACATATTAATTGCTGGTCTCTGGCGCCTCAGAGGGTCGCATGTAACTCGGGGAGTGTGTTGCATAAAGTGCGCAGTCAAGATGGCCAGTCTTTGATTTGGAAGAGTCGGCCATGCTGCTGCTAGAGTCAACCTAACATGACTGAAAGCAGCATGTACGAGCAGAACGCGTGTGTGTGTGTGTGCGTGCGCGCAGCTCGTTCTAGAACGTTTCACGCAGTTCTAGAATGCTTCTAGAATCTGAAGTGTAATCTGAAGCGAACTGGAGCGGCTCAAGTTACAAATGTGCGATATCTGGACGCATTTATGTCGCAATATAATCTTCACACACAAGGGGCGTATGTTCGATATGGTACTGCAGCCTCTCATGTCCATGTTGGCCGTGATTATAGGTATTTCAATGTTGTTGTTGTTTTTACCTCAGTGTTCATTTTACAGTGCATGGTTTACTGAGTAATGCTATTATGCAGCATGCATGTGGCGTAGATATTCTGTGGAGCAGTACATACGTTTGTTATTGCTGTTGTGATTAATTACATTAACCTGAACACTGAAATGAGAGGTGTTGTCGATATTTCACTGAATCCTTGGTGTATTCTGTGTTTAATGCTGTCAAAGGGTGTTTAGTAACGGCTGTTTTAATTTCCATGCTTAATTTATATATGCATACTGTGAAAAATTAGCTTAGAGAAGACCTCGTTAAAGTAAATGAATTACGACTGAAATATATATATATATAGACTATTATTTTTTTTTTCATACACTGACTTGCTTGGTGCAGAATTGTTGCCTTAAGTATAATGTTTTTAATTAATTGTTTTATTGTTTAACACTGGGATGCTTTTTTCTGTAAGACACAATGACATTAAATAGTTTCTGTCTGAAGAGGCTAAATTAAAAATGCAAAATTAAAGAGACTAATTTAGCCCACATAAGTGAAAACATAGTTTTAATGTGCATTATGGGATATTGCATTTGCTGAACAGACTTTACAATTGACAGAATTAATTAAAAACAAACATGCTTTTTATGCAGCTGATTTTTTTTTTGTGTGATTTGTATTAAGTAGTTATATTATGGCTGTTTTTAATAAATAATATTACATGTAAATGCATTTTAATATTGCATGTAAAATAATGTTAAAATATAAATGATCACATGTAGGCTAGTGAATGACAAAATAGATATGTTTTAAATGAGTATTGTTTTTGCCAAATTGCCATATTGCTCTAAGTTATTAACCATTGTATGCCAGTGATCCATTATGTTTTCTGTGGCCAATTGTTTTTTATATTTTCACAGATCAAGCTGTAAAACAAGTCAGAATTGAATGAAAAAATGCTTTTAAACTCTTTACCTTTTACATGAACATTTAGTCAGCTGTCTTAAAAGTTAGCCTATATACTTTTACATATAATTTTAACAAGTCAATTCAAAGTAGCACATAGGGAATTTGTAAGAATTATCAGACAGTTTATTTTCACAGGTTTTCTTATTTAAAAAAAAAAAAAAAAAATGGTAGCCTATAACTTGAATATTATTTAAAAATATATATTTTTAAATTGGTACTGAATATCTTTTTAGAACAGAAATGTCCCAGTATTTTTTCTGTGCATTTTGTAAAAGATCTATTGCAATGGTTAAACAAAGTCTTTTGAATAGCAGCTGTACTTTCCCTTGATGTATGTTACTTTTAGATTCTTAAATGTTGGCTTCCATCAAGCAGTGCTTTACTGAGCAGCCTGTGCTCCTTTCAGGATTCTCCCTGTTTTCATGTGATCTTTTGTTATGGAGTCTTGTGTATTTGCAGTAAGGGAGTGGAAGCATGAAAACATAGAGAGCAGAGCAGAGCTGGATGTATGTAACAGATGAAATTTAATGCTGCAATAGTTTCAAATGTGTCTCCAGTGCTTTTAAAATATTGTTTTGGTCTATAATTATAACCTGCTTAAAATCATTCATTTATACAGTGCATTGATAATGTTTTAAGCACATTATGGCATTTTTACAATTATTCGGAAATGTCGACCAAATAACTACCATTTTTAAAATTATTTTTAAATATGCTCACAGGTTAGATATAATTTAATAGCTTCTTTTTTATATATATATATATATAGCAATTAACCATAAATCTTTAATTCATGTTCTTGTCATTGAAGTGACTATTTTTGTGTATTTGTTAATCTGGTTTCTTAAAGGTTTAAAAACATTTTCTGTTTTCTTTTGTCATGTGCTTGTGTGTGGTGGCAAGCCTGATATTTTAATGATCTCGTTTGTTAGGAATAATTCAGCTTGTTATTGATCTGATAAAATGATTGTTATTTACCAAACAATAAAATATGATTTTGATGCTTGCAGAGCAAACATTCATATTTAAATTGTAGTGTAATGAACAGATATAAATTGATTACAGAACATTTGGTTAAATTCAGAACGATAATGCATTTTATTTTATGAAGGATGATTTATTAATTTAGTTTTTAAATTGAGTGAAATTGTTAGTGTATTATAGTGATGCTCTTGAGTTTTACGTGATTATAGTTTCTACAATCAGATTATTTGTTGTGTAGGAATATTCATACTCTGTTGAACGTAATGGATTTTACATTTTACTTTTACATATGACAGGCAGATTAAAACAAGCTACTCCTTTTGCTTTAATTCCCAATATCTCTGCTTATCTGTTTTCAGTTTAAACATTTATTTAAGGGTGTCTGTAAAAGGATAGATTGTAGATTTGATAGTTATATCTGGATGGCTAAAAATGATCCACCCAGTTCAAATGATTTTTCTCTATTGGTTCGTGAGTTGAATAGATTGAGATGAAGGCTAAGAACAGAGCTGTAGCTGGAAAAGTGGGTTATGAAGCTGAACTCTCAATAGAGAACTAGTCACAATCACAAAGCCCAGGGGCATTAGGATCTCAGAGATGAGGTCGGTTCAGTAATACCCTTTCCCCCAATCACAGCGTTATTCATTGTCATTTATGGCAAACAAATGACCTATAATACTCTTTGTAAAATCATTGTGTGAAATCCTTAAAGATTATTAGAATGACTCAAGATTCTTTTTAAAGTTTGATGCACGCTTGAGTGTTTATTTCCTGAAAATAATATGCAGTGGATGTGATACTAAAAATTCATATTCTTTCAAATGTGTTCTTTATTTAGGTGCTTTTACGTTTAAGGCATCAGCCTTGACATTATTTGTTGTCATAAACGCATCAGTAATGTTTCAACTGGGCAAATGAAATTCATTGCGTTGTGCTCTTCTCTTTTCACACGATCTGTAAAGCCGTGCTCAAATAGAATATCAAGTGATTTTGTTCTCTTTGAACTCAGTATTTGTCCAACTTGAGGTTTACAACAGGCATATTGGTTTGTCAGTACACTGTCTTACCTTGAGAAAGTGATTAGAGATGATCCGTTTTGTTAATCTAGATCTTTTAAACTTAAAAAAAGAGATCGCAGAAACTTTATGCACAGGTGTTTCTCCCTTAAAAGAGGGTTCCCTATTGTGGATAGAAATACACTGCCAATCAAGTGCAGTAGTACAAATAAATATATTTAAAGTTTTTTTTTATTGGAATGTTACTGTACTTGGCTTTCTTCTATGCCTTCTGTAACCTTGCCTCACTTAAAATTAAAATACTGTAACGCATAATTCCTCATTTGTTAATCCCTTTATCGCTATAAAGGGGGCAGAGTATATCATAAAGAATGTGAGAACGATTGTTGTAGAAGCTTTTATGCTGTAATCTCCTCTTTGGCTGCTCTCTTCACTGGCTCTTATCAAGTGTTTGTTTGTAGACTTGCGGGCTAATGATAATGTTTCTCATTCGTTGAGTATTATTAAAGAGAAGGTCCGGTTTGATTTTTTTTGTGTCGATGTTGAAACAGGTGTGTTTTAGTCATGTTGTATTTTCGTCAGTGGAGTGGATTCTGCCCTTCGAGTGGCAAAGGGCTGACAGTTAGTGGTTTGTAGTTCATTTGCTAGCTGGCTTATTTGTTGTCATTTGTATGCATACCTTAAAAACGTTGTCTTTGTTCACATGGTGACGGGAAGCGCTTGAAAGGTGGTGGAATATAATCTCAGACTGTACAGGCTCTGTTCTTTTGCGTACAGTAAATCTTCAGATTTGATCTCTGTCTAGATCACTGCGTTAAGGAAAAAGGCTTCAGTCTGGTTAGTGTGAAAAGGCTTAATGTAAATGGATGCTGTTTCAAAACAAATCTGCAATCATTTCCTGCTTGTTTAAAGTTGGCATTAAAGGAAAATTCACTCTATTTATTTTCTAAATTCACATTGTTGGTTTTATTGTGAGTGATTCATCGATGCAAAAAAATATTAACCCGTTTAAAATAATTGACTTCGTCATCTTATCATTGTGATCATAGTATCATAATCCGGTCGATCATAGATCATCCGGTAAAATGACAGACTTCTCTCTGGTGACATATGTTGAACTTCTAATTTAGTCCGCTTAAACCTCTCCCCTTTATTACAATCGATGCAAGCTTGCATCAGAAGTGATGGATAGAACCAAGGTACCGGTCTACTTTTTTTTTTTTTTCTTTTTTCTTTTCAGATAATCCATTTCACTCATGTGTGTCTCAATACAAAAGAAAAGATCAGTCGCTACTTTAGTTTCACGACTTTAATTCTGACATTAATTTCCATGACATCTGCTCCTTTACACACACACAGATTTGTTTTTGTGAAAAGTGGGGACATCCCATAGGCGTAATGGTTTTTCTACTGTACAGACCGTATATTCTATTGCCTTACACCAAACCTACCCCTCACAGGAAACTTTGTGCTATTTCAGATTTTCAGTACACTCCATTCTGTGTGATTGATAAGCGTTTTGAAAAGTGGGGACATGGGGTAATGTCCTGAAAAGTCACCTTCTCCTTGTAATACCTATTTCATACCTTTGTCATTATACAAATGTATGTCCTCATTTGTCACAAAAACACACACACACACAGAATTTCTAACAAAAATTGTGGCTAGATTTTTCTCTATTTTTTTCTGATAAATTTCCAGCGCAAATGTCAAATTATAACATCTGTATTGTCCATCAGATCAGGTTATTTACAACAATCTTGTATAACATGCTTCAGTACTACATTCAAATTAAAATGTGCTTATATATTGTTTATCCACAAATCATTTTTAATTAGATACACGTGTGCTTGGCTTGATGGAAGCCTACCTTTGCAGAAGAGGACTGTGGGATATCTCAGCTGAGCAGGAGTGCTGCTGAGCGTTCAGACATGGCACAGTGGCACTGCTTTGGGGTTTGTCTTATTCTTGGGTGGCATGGCAGGCTGGGGAAACAGGCAGCTGAGAACCCAGCAGGTGCCACGTCTTGCACTTCGGCCCTGACTGGCTCACTCTATGACTGAGTGCCGTTAGTGTGTGTGTGTTGGAGCAGTTGTTAGCCCCCAGCGCTGGTGGGATGGTGTCAGGCTTGGTCAGTACCACCTGTCCAGTACAACCTATTCTTCTGCTAAAAATTCACACTTGTGATACTATTCTGTGATACAAATAAAGGTTCCTTTGTCGTCCACTGAAGATGCCGGTCAGTTGAACTCGATGGCATTTAATTTGTCCTTCTGCGCAACTGTCACAAGAAATATGTGTAATATAGAGGAGCTGTAAATATTTAATTGTGGCTGCATCAAGGGCACGCTGCCTCATCTTACAGCATTCAGAAGAGAGTGCACCATACTCTTAAAGGGAGCTTTTCCTCACCCAGCGGTTTTGGAAATATTATTAGTGCCCCAGCTGTTCTGGCAGAACAAAGTTTATACCCAACAGTGATTCCAGCAGAATAATCCTATGGTTACCATGGAAACCAAATAGGAGTGTTTCTTTTTTTTTTTCCTGAGAGGTCAAAGATGGAGAAAAGGATCCTGTATTATACATTGCATTTTGTAAAAGTGCATGTAGTTTTTCTTTCTTGGCCCAAAGGAAAATTGTATTACTCGGAGATTGTTCTGTCAAAGCTCAGGAGACCTGTGGAGTTTGCTGTTGTTATATTTAAATATCAGCTTGGTCTCACAAGTTTATTCTAAAACTCTTTTGGAGGATTCGGAACAGACACAACTGAGATAATTGTTGGTAAACTATGTAAGAATATCAAATTTAGCAAGTTTATAGGTTTGATTCTCATGGAATTTTTGAACTGAAAAATGTATACCTTGAGTTCAGTGTAAGTCACTTTGGATAAAAGCACCAACTACATATATTTAAAATGTAAATAAAAGGTTAAACGGCACTCATTTTTGTCCACATTTATTATTTTTTGTCTACTGTAAGGGGCATGTTGGTATTTCTGAATTTCAATTAATTGAGTGATCTGTCCAGATATCACAATGAAGAAAAAACAAATCTAATTAAACCCCTTATGAAATAGTTTGGAATAATCTTTTATTATTCCTTAAAATGTTTTTACAAAACTGCTTGATTGCTTATTACTGTTTGTAAAATGGCTGTCTGCCAAATTAGAGACATTTGTTGAAAAAAAAAAATATTCAAAGAAAAAATAATTTTATTTGATGGTTTCACCACATTTTAGAGTCATTAAATTGAAACTCTTATAATGGTACAAAAGCTTTTTTTTTTCTTTTTTTTTCTTTTTTTTTTTCAAACCCAACATGCATACAAAGAGTACATTTACTTGGCATATGTGCTTAAAACTGGATTTTGAAGACTTTTCTTTGTCTTTAATGTGGACACTATTAAATGTCATTGCTCTTAATGAATGTACATAACACAGCTCAAACAATTGGCAATTCTGAGCAAAGCTTGTGACATTATTGAAATCTTTTTCAAATACTTCTTGAGATTACCAGCATCTTTTTCTCAGAAGAAAACTGAAAATTGCTCTCTAGGGGAAACAGTTGGAATATTACGGGGATATATGATTTTTGTTTTCCTGTGTAATGTTATTCAGAAAGACTGTGGCTTTGTAGTTTTATTTGTTAAATTTCATGATACCTTATCCTTTTAAAACTTGTTAATAATTAAATTGTCATTCTCTATCCCTCAGGGTCCATCTGCATCTCTGCTTTTGGCATTTAGAGCACAATGTCTCACAATGTTTGTGGGATCTTCCCCTACGCAACTGAAACTTTGTCAGTAAGATTTTTATTCATGAATCCCACTCATGCATCGGCCATTAACATTTTGCCTCTCCATATGTATGATTGAGAGGGCATCAACAACACGTCCTCAGAAAGCCCTGAGCGAGTCAGCGCCCACCAGCTCCCTGGGCACAACTCTTGAGTATTGTTTTGCAGTGGTTGATTAGTTATGAATGAAAAGGCAGCTCTTCCTGTGTGGACTAGAGAGATGGAGTGATCACAGCCATCCACAGGCCTTGAGAACGTTACTAATGAGTTTTGATGGAATTGTAATGCTTAATTCAGTGTTCCTGTGAGATGTTTGCCTTATTTGATATATTATTGATAGTGGTGGAAATTTTGTTCAAATGGATGTCTTCTCAATTTTAGCAGTCATGCTGTTAGAGAAACATTTTCCCAGAGTATCTACCTGTAGAAATCAGAGTAATACCTTGAGAAATCGGCCTGTTAGCATTTCCATCGATCTCAATGGCAGTTGAGTTTGGGGTTGGTTAGAATTTGTAATGTTTTTGAAAGAGGTATCTTATGCTCACCAAGGCTGCATTTGACACATTTGACACAAATACTGTAAAACCGTAATATTGTGAAGTATTACAATTTTAAATGTTTTTTTCTTTCTTTTTTTATATTTTCAAATGTAATTTATTCCTGTGATGTATAGCTGAATTTCACATGATTATTTTTTTTTAGTATGATGAAACATTTCTTATTATTAGCAGTGTTATAAAACAGATGTGCTGCTTAATATTTTTGTGGAAACTGTGATGCATTTGTTTTCTGGATTCTTTGATGAATAGAAAGTTCAAAAAAGCTGAATTTATTTGAAATATTAATCTTTTGTAACATAAATGTCTTTACTGTCATTCTTGATGACTATGTCCTTGCTGAAAAAAATAATTTATTGAAAATCTTACTGAGCCCAAATATGCTAATTATAATAAATAGTTTTCATTTATTAAAAACATTTTGCATATTTCGCATTGAAGAAAGAAATGCCTTTGTTATTGGCAGGTAGGTATTTTGTAAAAAATATTCATTTAAATAAATGCTGAATTAATGAAGCATTAATAATAAGTAGTGCTGGGCGGTATGACCAAAAATTGATATCACGGTATTTTTCAAAATTATACCGGTTTGACGGTACATGACGGTATTTTTTTTTTTCATGCATGACTGGGTGTTAACCATATTTTCTACTGATTGAGAGGAAATACTGCAGTATATTGCCTTAGAATGCCCTATTTTACCAAAAAATACCACACTAAATAGTAACTAAACACGACCCCTTTTAATACATGTTAACCAGGAGTCACTCTCATTTATAATCACAGCATCGTCTGATAAAATCAACATGCATCTACACTAAAAAACGGCGATGCGGTTGTTTTGGCTATATTATTTTTTTGTCTCATGCAGCACTGCCTGCGTCTGAGTAACAAACTAAAAAAAACAACAAACAAAAAAGTGCATGTGATTATTAACAGACGAACTACGCTCATATTTATAATTCCAAACAATCAGTAAGCGACAGGCACTAGGAAACGCTGTTTTGTACTCATTTATTGACGAGTCGGCTACGGTGCGGCCAACTGAATGCACTGCTTCTCTGCCGCTCACTGCACAGAACAGACGCAGAGAGAGGTGACACTTCTCCGGGAAAGTCAGACCTCATGTTCGCAGGACAGCACTGGCAAAATCTTCCAACTGAACCATAGCTAAGGTTTATCCAAAAAAGTCGCTAGGTTTGTCAGTATGAATATTCTATGGAAAAAAGCCGCTAAAAGGGTCTGAAAGTTGCTAAATCTAGTGCTAAAGTCGTGCTCGTGTGTGTGTGTGTGAGACGCGGGAGCTGATGGCAGGGGGCGGTGGATATTTGTGGCGGTCAATGTGGATATTGTGG
>NW_015505341.1:168632-196889 GCF_001515645.1 Sinocyclocheilus grahami | reverse complement strand
TCTTTTTAAAGACGACGTTGCTTGGCAAACTTGACGTTACGTCTTTATAAAAACGATGTGGGTTTTGCTATAGACAACGTATCAGCCGGGCGTTCTGGATGCGGTCGTTACCTGGCGCTGGGTGATGGTCACGATCGCTGCCTCTCGTGCCTGGGGAAGCACGCTGAGGTGGCTTTGGTGGATTGCTCATGCTCCCATTGCGGGGGTATGACCATCTCGGAGTTGTGGACCGGACTCCGTTACCTGCAAGGGGGCGGAGTGCCCGTGCCACTGCCCGTGCCACTGCCCAGATCTAGGGTTCCCTCTGGTGGCAGCCGGGGGCGTCCTTTTTCTGGTGGTGGGCGGACTCACGGTGAGGAATTCCCCTAAGAGAGAAAGGGGATGCCCAAGCCCGCCGGCACTTCGAAACCAGCGGAGCTCTCAGGAAGAGCAGGCTGGACCCTTCCGGTCGGTACCACCTGTTTCTTCCGAGGCTCCCCCCGACGATCGGATGTCGATTGCAGCATCGGAGGGTGAGCCAGAGCTTTCTGGAGAGGAAGATTCGGCTGCGTTGCTCTCCTCCGGGACCGTAACAATGCCTGGATCGGATCCAGAAATAATGGCTAGCATCCTCCTGGGCGCTGGCTCGTGGCGCCTCGCTGACAGATATTTGTAGGGCTGCGGGCTGGGCGACCCCTAACACATTCGCTAGATTCTATAGCCTTCGTGTGGAGCCGGTATCCTCCTGTGTTCTCACCTCAAACGGGTAGAAGCACTGAGAGGCCCCGGCTTCGGGTCGGCTTGCAAAATCACTCCAGAGAGTCCATACAGTAGACCCTGTTGAGTTCCTCCGTCCCCTCGGCAGCCAGACGTGGCGGAGCGTCCGGCGCCAGGCCTTCACTCGCTGAATCCTCGAGAACCGGTAGAAGGCTGGGTTCCATATGTAAGACCTAAGTGGATCTCATATGTGTAAAGTCCACGGTATAGTCTTGAGCCCGTGTTTCCCCGGCAGACTTCTGCCATTCCAAGAGGGTTCAATCACCTCCATTCTTCCATATGCACCTAAGGGATGTTCATATGTGTATTGCTTCCGAAACCTCCTTCGGGAAGGTTCGAGCTTCCGTAACGCCCCTGTTCCAAGTAGAACGGGTACGTTTTCCTAGTGTTATCCAGTCTTACTCATTGGGTAGTGCCATTGCAGCAGTAGCTGGTCCTCTTGTGAAGAAGCCCTGGCCTACGCCAAAAAATAGGGGCGCAGGTGGCTTCCACAGGACACTGGAAGGGGCAGTAGCTGTGGCCCTTTGGTAGGATCCCAATTTCGTCGGTCCTCCGACGTGACGTCGAGAGTGACCGACTGAAAGGGAACGTCTCGGTTACGTATGTAACCCTCGTTCCCTGAAGGAGGGAACGGAGACGTCACGTCCCGTCGCCACAGCTCCTGTACCACCGCTGAGCGGCCGGGTCACCGGCTCGGCTCCTCAGCGAAAACCTGAATATGCGCTGCACCTGCTGCCTACTTATACTCACGCTGTGATCAGCAGCAGCTGGATGCAATAATCGCATGCCAATGTGCATTGGCTCGTTTAGTTTACACTCGAAGCAGATTGGTCCCTCTAAGCGAGATCCCAATTTCGTCGGTCCTCCGACGTGACGTCTCCGTTCCCTCCTTCAGGGAACGAGGGTTACATACGTAACCAAGACGTTCTTCTGTGTCTTCACGTTCTATTAGTTCTACAGCTTCAGTTTCGGAACTTTCACGCTTAGTAACACATACAGCTGTTCCCTCACCACAGTGCAACAGTGAAAAGGGACCCCTTTCAAACAGTGTTGCGTTCCGAACGTTGTTTAAGCGACATACACTGGTATTGCGGTATTTAAAAAATTCATATCATAACAAAAATAAACACCGGTATTCGGTATGAACCGGTATACCACCCAGCACTAATAATAAGTCTGCTCTTGGCACAAATCAGCAGTTTATTGTTAGAAAGGTTGCAACAAAATTCACCATCAAATGTCTGGGGTCACCATACAACCTCACATTCTGTACCAGTCAATTGATGTCAACATTTTGTTCACTAACAAATGAAAAGTGCTATTTGGTCAGACCGCTGTTGATGGTTAAATTCTCATTGAGTCTTGTTGGGGTAATCATTAGCTGTTGTCAACTGGGCTCTTGGTTAGCATGTCTGCATTGGCTCTGAGAGTCACTGGCGGAGGGCTGTGTTTCAGAGGTGATGAACAGTCTACCTGCTACACTATGTGCTGGTGACATATATATAAAAGCATTAGTAAGCCTAAAGGCTCATTTATACTTCTGTGTCATTGTCCGCGTCAACGTGCAGTACGCATGCAAACCGCTAGTCAGCAGTGTCCACGGGCATGTTGCTGGTGTAACCCGCAGTACCACGGCAAAAGCCGAAGAAGAAGCGGCTCGTCGGAGAAGCATTATAGCCGTGACGGCGGCAAATATATATCAAATCATTAAATCATTATTTAAAACTACAAAAAGGAGACAACAACGGAACAAGAGATGATGGTATTCTTTCAATCTGCACAAGGACTTGTACCACGGCAGATCAACATTGTTTGTTGCGGACAACTACTGATGTATAATGCTACGTAGTATAATAAATAAGACACTTGTTCTTAGCTTTGTTTTATTTTATATAAGAAGGTGTAACATTAAAATATATTAAAGTGCACATAAACGCACACAAAACTCAAGTACATATGGAGGGAGGGGTTCTTGCAGACCAATCACAGCGCTTGCGATCTACGTAGAATTGACGCGCTGTTAGATTTTTGGAGAGGTGCACGTCAGGCTACGGCGTATGGGTGTGCGTCTATGCGTAAGCTACGGCGTAGGTCCGACGCAGAAGTATAAATCGGCCTTAAGTCTGTTCTATGCCCTGTGGTGTACTCATAGGTAGTCTGTTGTGGGTGCAGTTCGACGACAACACCATGACAGCCACGTCTTTCAGTTACACCATTTTTGGACAGTGTGTCTTTGTCACCCTCTTGCTGACTGAAACGCCTCTGCCTCAGCCTTCATTGTGGGAATCGGTCAATGAGTACGTTGAATGAAACTCTCCCTGATAAATATTTAGCCTGTTCAACACAGACTCTGCAGGCTAGGCACAGAGAAAGAACTCCTTGAAATAATCATGCTAGCGAGAGGCCGTTTGCAATCATTGGAAACAAAACAAAACTGGAGAATGAGTACAATTTCATTCTTAGACAAAAATGTTCTACTCTAACCCCCGGTTTCACAGACAAGGCTTAAGCCTAGTCCCAGACTAAAATCTTGGAAAAGTCTGAGCTGTGTCAACTGAAAGAAACTTGCACTGACTGATCTTAAAATATATCAGTGCCTTTGTTTTGTCTCAAGATGCACACCAGTAATGTGTTTTCAAAGGCATGTTTATGAAAAATTACTTGGGCTTAGTCTAAACCCTGTCTGTGAAACCAGGCCTAAATGTTCTAATTTAAACAGGCTCATCATCTCCACTACCTTTTCATTGACTATGTTGGGCCCTATGAAATCTGTTTTATTTTTTCCCAAATTCTGTGTTTTCTGTTAATTTTTCTGGATTCTGTTTTAATGGTTTAATTGAATTTTAATAACTAAAAAGAATGTCTAATCAATCGAATTCATAAAAGTATAACAATGTATTAATTTATACAAATGTAATAATAACAGTGCCCTATGAAATGTTTTATGTATTTTTTTTATTTTCAGGATTTTCTGTTTTATGATTGCATACAATGTTTGTTTTTTTTTAATCACAAATGGTGGTAATACAATGAATGCATATCAATTAAACGATTTAATTAATCTTTTAAAATGTAATCAAATGTAGCAATTCCTTATATTTTTTGGAAAACAAAATTGCTGCTCAACAGAACTTTACAGTTTAAATTAAAACATGGATTAAAATTTGTGTGATTTGTTCCTTAAATTTTTTGTTATAAATGTTTTAATGGTACTCCAATAATCGTATTATTTTAAAACAAATACTTTTTTTTTACAGTGTATATTGAGACATCAGACACTGAAAACACCACGAGCGTCATGTGTTCTTGAGTATGTGTAGATGAAACTGTGCTTCTCATTCACATAGAGAGACATACAGAGCATGCAGACGTCATATTTCAATAGCAGTCTTTTTGCGGTTTAATATTCACAGGCTCTAGAACCATACTGCGATTAGGTTATGTATACAGCCTTACTTTTGATTTATTTATCCAAATTTTGCCAAATTATGTGGAATGGGCCCAAATTATGTCTACCAAAATATATGTGTGATCAGTAGATTTCTAATGGTTGATATGAGGCTTTTGAGCAGAGCAAAAAGAGCCTGTGCTTAAAGAGCTTGTGTCTTTGTCAAGCATGCTAGACGTAGGGTGACACATGCTGGTGGTAAATATCGAGCATGGTAAAGACTGTGTTATATAACGTTTGTAGGTAGCTGTGTTTGTGCGTCTGCGAGTGGGCAGGACTGCTTATTTACATTTGGAAACATGTATTGCAACAATAACGAAGGATGCGTCCCAAACAAGTCAAAATGAGGAATAACTTGTTATTATGGGGTGTTTGCAACAACAGGAAACCATTTTAATTTGATGAGCAAAATCAGAAACTTGTTTCATTAATATAGAATTCTTCTGGTGTGTTGACCCAGGTGTGAGAATTGGATAATTTTCAACAGCTTAAACTGCGACTCATCCAATCAGAATTTTTAATCAGAATTTTCCATTTTATAAAGTTAGTTTTTGTGTTTGAGTCTTGTTTTTATCCTATGTTACACTACAGTTTTAAAGTTTAGGGTCAGTTTTTTGAGAATGAAATTTATTCATTTGACAATTAAATTGATCTTTCTATTCATTCTGAAATCCTGAAAAAATATATAGTGGGTTCCACAAAAATATCAAGCAGCATTTAACTGTTTTCAACATTGATAATAATAAGACATGTTTCTTGAGCACCAAATCACCATATAATAGTTTTTAAATGCTACACTCATTCGTAAAAATAAATAAACAAATTAATTCATTAAATCTGATCAACTAAAAAAAATAATTTACATTTTAAATAAATTTAAATGGATTATACAAATATAGGTGTTATCACATGGTTATTTAATATATATATATATATATATATAATTTATTATTATTATTTTTTCCAGCTACAATAACTACATCTATAAAACAATTGGAACTTAAGTAATATTTTTTTTTATAATACTGTCAATGTATGTTAATAATTGTAATTTTATTATTTTTGTGAGTATAAACTACAACAATAATAAATAAAATAACTGTAAATGCGATATAAGGTTGTGGTCTAAATTTTTTGGTCTGGCTATGTTAATGTAGAATGCCACTGCATTTCCGCACTTATATTTTTCTGCAACAGACATTCAGGCGATCACTAAACAATATCCTTGATGTAAACAAAAAATGTTCACCAAAAGCGCATGATAATATTGCAGAGAAAATGGTTATTATTGATTGTTTCTTACATTTTTTTTTTTTTTTTTTTTTTTCAATCTGGTGAGCAGAAATATTTTTATGACCATTGCTGGTCATTCATTCAAATAAATGAATTCACCGTATTTTGTTGTCGTATGATGCCAGTTCCTTAAACTTAACTTATGGCGCTTTTCCACTGCATGGTACGGTTCACTTTTGGGTTTTTTTTCACTGGGTACAGTACCTGGTACTTTTTTTTAGTACCACCTCGTTTGGGGTTCCGAGTGAACCGTACCGTTACCAAAACGTGACGTGTAAACTCTGCTGATCATGGATTGGCCGGAGAAAGTCGTCACTACCTGCATCACTGAACTTGCGATACAAACACAACAGAACCGCTAGATTTAAATCAGCACAGCCAGCGAAGGATCGAATGCAACCGTTTTGAACGAGCATACCTTTTTTAACAATCAAAAATGGCTGTTTCGCTGTCTGTTGAGGAAGTACAGACATTCCTCTCGTTGATAGCCGAGGAGCGGATCCAGCGAGAGCTTGATGGGGTGATGCAGAATGAAAAAGTTTTTCAGGAGTCACGGCAGTAGAGGCGGCTCAACTATAACGACTTGTGAATAATCCCGCCCACTCTAAAACGGTACTAAACTGCAGTGGAAATGCATGCCGAGCCGAGCCGTGCTGTGCCATACTGAGCTGTGCCAAGCCGAGTCATACCACGCAGTGGAAAAGCACTATTAGTTTGATCTCTGTCACATTACACAACACCTGAGCCATTGAATGTTTTAGATGAACATGATAAGGAACCAAAATGGTATCCACAAACCTTGACCTTGATCAAATTCTCCTGTACTGACTTGTGGCTCTGCTGCTAAGTTCATTAAGTGATTCATTCAGAATGTATTGGGTCATGTTATTGACTCAATCCCCTGAGGAAAAAATAGTATGTGGACTTGTGTGGTGGCCTTGTGGACAGACTGAAGAAGTAAATTTGTTGAAACTCAAATCTAAAAAGACATTAACGTTTATTTGACCCATCTGTTCCGTCATTTGAAGTCTGTCTTTCTCTCTTTTGAGGGTGCAAATGGTGCTAACTGTCTCGGCGATATTGTTCACTAACAGACATGTTGCTAGGATATGAAATGACTTCAGTTAGCACTGAGTTTCAGTGCTATGAAAATGACCATGGTGAGTGAGTGGTTTGTCTTTCAAACTTTTACTGAAAGCGTATTTAGAAATAAATGCAATATTTGCCACCTATATTCTATCACGTCTTGTTTATCTGATAGTAAAACATTTGTTTGAGGTTTCCTGTAAATGTGTGACTGTAAGCAGGGCTCCAGACCAAAAAAAAAAATCCATGGGCTCCTATAAGAAAAACAAAATTAGGCAACAAAGTATTTTTTTTAAGTGCCACAGAATAAACATGTTTTATTTATTTATTCAATTATTTTTTAACACCCTAACATTTCAGTCATACCGTCATGCCTTTTTTGTCTCAACTATATCAGCATTTTAATCCATCTTGTAGATGTGCTGGGAACTAAGGTTCACTTAAAGTAGGATCTAAACATCTTTTCCAACTTGAGAACTGTATACAGTCACAAACTGTTTATTACACAGGATCTGTGCCAATATCACGGCCTATAACTATGTCAGCATCACTTGCCATTGAGTGTAGTTTGGGCTCCTCCTCAATGCATCCTATAAATGTTGTCATATGTCTTGCACACATCCAGTCTGTTTTTCTTCATTCATAACATGCAGTTATATAGGAGGTGTTGAATTTTATCTTTAGCTCCTTGCATTCTTTCTTATCATGTAGACAACAGATTAAGGGAAAATTTGAATATGCAATATAGCGTATATATTTAGCAAAATGCTCCTCTTTATAGTTATTTTTTCTAGCGGACTAATGATTTTATGGACGCCAAATGGTTTTGAATCTTATAATATTCCTTTTGATGTCCATTCATGTGTATTTGGTACTATAGTAGTAAAGAGAAAGATATGATGGGTTCAAGTGCCGCTTGAACTGAGGTGCTAAAGCGATCGCTCATGCCACATTTATATGCGTCAAAATGGTATTTATTGTTTGAATTTCATTATGAATTTGGCAGAATTTTAAAGCTGATACTTTGTTTATTAAAAGGTGACAGTGCACGGTTAATGAGCACGTTTTGCTGAACATAACACTTTTCATAGAAATCTCAGATTCAGTGCTATGAGTCGTTCTTCAAAGCTTGTTGTAACTCAAGGGAGCGGAGCGTAGCGAAGGGTCAATTGCTGTTCATAAATAAATGTAGGCAGGCATATGTTAATGTGCTGGTAGTTCTTTCATCATAACAGTGTTGCAGTCTTAATGAGCTATTTTTACAGCTTTTATTTCCATAGGCTAGGTAGAGCTTTGCATTGTAAACACTGGAGTACGTGTTCGTTGTGGAGCTAGGTCTTTTCTGTAACATCTCATGACACAGGACACAGCCTTCCTTTCGCAGACTGTCGAACTGTTAGATATAGTACTCAGAGAGATTTATTTGATTGAATTCGAAGGCCTGTAACTCTCTGTGCACAGGTGGATTGTGATGGATGTCACTTTATGGAGTGGAGAAACTGGTCTCTGTGCGCCAGAGCAGGCTCAGAAAAACCACAGGCCTGCCAAGGGCAGTTCATGCTATCATCAGCCCGTTGACTGTGCCAACTGGGTTTCAGATGAGCTGCAGTCTCTCTCACACATCCCTGTTTTGTCAACACTAACATTTTAAAATGTCCTCTACAACTTCCTTGTTGTTTTTGCATGTCTTATTAAAATATTGTTGATGTTCTCAGCTGCTCAGTTTAGTTCTGCTCCTCTGCTGTTGGCCTTTCGACAAATATGACCCTGGAGCAAAAAAAACAGTCTTAAGTCGCTGGGGAATATTTGTAGCAATAGCCAAAAATACATTGTATGGGTCAAAATTATCGCTTTTTCTTTTATGCCAAAAATCGTTAGGATATTAAGTAAAGATCATGTTACCATGAAGATATTTAGCAAATTTCCTACTGTAAATATATTAAAACTTTATTCACAAAAAAACTTTATAGGCGATTTTCTCAATATTTTGATTTTTTTTTGCACCCTCAGATTCCAGATTTTCAAATAGTTGTATCTCGGCCAAATATTGTCCTATTCTAACAAACCATACATCAATGGAAAGCTTATTTATTCAGGATAGGGCTATGCAATTTGGGAAATATCAAATTGCGATTTTATTTTTTTGACAGATATTGCGATTTGATTTGTGATTTTTAAATTTGCAAAGTCAAGCTTCAGCTCAATATTGTCAATAATGTGCAGCACAGTATGGGTATCACTACCCTGCTGAAAAAAACAATAGAAACCATCACAGAAATTCTTATAGTTTCCATTATACCATTACAAAATTCCTTTTTGTTTTGGGCATTATTCCAATAGGAATTACTGTTGTTCTATTGGTTGCCATCTGCCAGATTACATACCACCAATACAATCCATCAAATAGACGCCATTATAGTTTACATTAAAACCAAAACAATTCCCATTATAACCCTGAAATACATAACATTTTTTTATTGTGTTTTGGGAGGGGTTCTATTGTTTTTTTTCTTTTTTTTTCTTTTTCTTTTCTTCAGCAGGCAAGATTATAATGGTATAACTACTTTTACAGAATTAACTTAATTTCACAGAAAATATTTGTTTCTGTGAAATTAAGTTAGAGACTTGCGAGCCAGGTGCGAGTATAAACCAGCATTACGAGGCAGGCTGCGTGAGTGCGGCAAGTGTGAACGGCTCGTCCGTGACGCGGGATTCGCGCCGCGTGGGGCAGAGAGGAGCGAGTATGAGAAGCATTCACAGACACAGGCTGTGTGTGCGCTCTTCTGAATTGGGAATGGCCAACATGCATCATAAACTTATTTCAAATTAATCTGTTGGGGAGATAAAATGTGTAAGATAACGTTCACGTACTAACAAAAACATCTAAGAATGTATCTTTTATTCTCCAGTACTGAAAACAGAACCGATAAGGGAGCTTTTGATATGCGCTGTGACGCAGCTCTTGCAAATTACCTTTTTTATTCGTTGTCTGTCATTTCGAAGCTTAAGTTGCATACGATTTTCTTTAGTTTTAATTTGCCTAACTATCGATCTGACCCAGTAAACACCATAATCCCACTCTGTCTCTCTCCCATCCCGTGTTCCGTGTTTTTTTTTTTAATGGTGGGTGTTTACGCAGTTGGCTAGAGCAGTGCTGATTGGGGAGAACGGAGGTGCGCTCACTCTTGCCCAGGGCAAGTAAGACTGCAACTCAAGGCTGGCAGTCATGCATATGCTCTGGAACAGAGTTATATCGCGTCCACATTGCAGGCTTTGCGATTAGGAAATCGCAAAGTCTCAAATCGCGATTTCGATTCGATTTCAATTAATCGCACAGCCCTACTTTAGGTCTCAAATCGCGATTTCGATTCGATTTCAATTAATCGCACAGCCCTACTTTAGGATGATGTATAAATCTCAATTTCGAAAAATTTACACTTAAGACTGGTTTTGTGGTCCAGGGTCACAAATAATAAAATAAATAATTCAATTAATTATAAATTGAATAAAGCCTTGACTGCATGTATATCATTTAGTTCTGCATCAATAATTCCTGTTAGCAGTGTGTGTGTGTGTATGTGTTTTATCAGCAGTGGAGCTTTGAACAATCACAGAAATGTCTGTTATCACATTATTTAATGTAAATACTAATAATCAAAATTGAAAATGACAATTACACAATCAGGGAAAATACTCAACATTTATGATTTTTGTCATTGTGCATTTTGTCAATATATTTGCTCTTAGAAGCATCAGAGTCAGATGATTTTGTTCTAGAAGACAGATGTGAAAAGTATAAATGTGGTATATAATTCATTAAATGTGTTGCAGTTCTGAGTTGCATAAGATTATTTTGTTGTTTCACTGCCCATCACGGTGATGCATGTTTCTCAGTATTATTTATACTCCTAACAAACCCAATGAAACATACATCATCCTGCAGAACAATGAATGCATCTTGTAAGCAATAAGGCACTGGATAACTCATTACATGAGGTAAATCAATCTCATTTTACATGTTGTTACTCGTTACATGAAGTCACATTAATGTAAACTATAATAGGAAGTGATTTAGGATTTTCCACAGATGTGCTTGATTCAAGGCTACCTTTTGCTGGATGAGTACTGAAGAGTAGGGATGCACCGAAACAAAATTCTGGATGCACCTGGCTGAAAACCGAAACCGAAAATGCTTTGTAATAATAATTTATTATTTTATTAATAATTTAAAGAAATGTTGTAAGACTTTTTAATTTAACTCAATTTTAATGATACGGAATTTTACAAAATACAAGCCAATAAAATAACCACACATTTATTGAAAATAACACAATAAAATTGGACAGAAAATATATTCATATTAAATAACAATATATTATTTTTATTCAGTTCTAAGCAACAGAATCAGAAATAAGTTTTTTTTTTTTTTGACTATTCAAATAATGTATAGTCCTACAAAGTTATTATTATCAGAGCATGTGAACGGAGCATAGCGGGGAGCAGATCAGTGAAAGAGAGGGTAGCGTAATTTTACCAGCGTTGCCATGTTACAGCACAGTAGCGCGATTACAAACAGGAACAAGTATACTACATAGAAATTTCCTTTCTGCTCTTTATTTGAGCTGACTTTGCTTTTATGGTGAGCATGAGCGCTGCATGAGTGGAACGCACGTTCATAGAGCGGAATATTGAGCATAGCGTCACATCGCACAGGGACGACGGCTAGAGGGAGAGTGAAACCTGCGTGCTGAAGACTGCTGTGCGGTGCGGTGCGCCATCTATTTTCTGCTTTATGTACTAATATGTACCATTTAGGGGCAAATAAAGTATAAAGATGTAACCTTTAGCTTTTGTTACTAAGGGTACCGCTCCAGTGACAGTTTTTGCTTTTTTCTGAAAGTGTAGGGTAGGTAATTTAACATGTTTATTGATGCAGTTCTTATAATCAGAGCAATTGACGCTTGAAGTACCATCTTTTTGATAGTTAAAGCGTTTTTTTTTTTTTTTTAGCTGGTTAGATAGCTGGTCTCCCAGCCTGCCCAAAACCACTCTAAATCTTATTATCTCAAAACATTTGAGTAAACAAACTAATTTTTTTTTGGTTAGTAGAGCTTAACATTTTTGTCAAGTGGGGTTGGGCTGAGAGCCGTGGGAGCCGCCAAGCCTCACTTCAATGGCTCTCAGTCCCACCCCACTCAACACAATGATAATTATATACAGCTTACTTACATAAATGTCACATTCACTCAGATCTTTATAGACAAGTTTTAGTTAGCAACAGCACACTAGTTATCAAAAAGACTCTCACTATACACTTGCATGTGAGTAGTCAAACAACATGCAGTATATGCTGTGTTAAAATGTTGTTGTCATCCTCAACCTAACCACAGTCTCTACTCTTCACAATGGTAACACTACAAAACCAACATAGAAACCTCTGTAAATCCTAACATAACACAATGTACTACTAACTTAAAGTCATCCTAGGTGTATATGATTTTCTTCTTTCAGACGAATCCAGTTAGAGTTATATTAAAAATAGTCTTTGATCTTTCAAGCTGTTTCATGGCACTCAGCGGGTGTTGCATGCATCAGTCCAAAAGAAGTTCAATAAAAAGTGCTCGTCCATAATAAAAAAAAAGTCTCACACGGCTCCGGGGGGTGAAGAAAGGCCTTCTGTAGTGAATCGTAAACGTAATAATCACTTTAATGTAGCTTGCGCCAACAGTCCTACACGGAAGCAGTTCCGGGCAGATGACGTATGAGGTCAGTGCTGCGCATGCGCTGGTGAGTCTTGTGAAAACCAACGTTTGTTTACAGGAGCAAAGGAAGCAAAGTTTCCTTACTTTAGCAAAGGAAAACCAGTCTCCTCTTGGCTTATATCGAAATCCTCCGCCATTCTTCTTTACAAATCCTCGTTTTGTACTTCTAATAAGTGACCGTTGTTTTGTTTTGATCTCTCCCCTGCGCTTCCATGTGCGTCACTTCTGAGCGGCATATGCGCAAAGCCGACCTCATACGTAATCCGCCCGGAGCTGCTTCCGTGTACAACAGTGAGCGCAAGCTACATTAAAGTGATTATTATTGTTACGTTTTGAATGGGGATATTTTTCTTACAAAAACGCATCGATTCGCTACAGAAGGCCTTTGTTCACCCCCCTGACCCGTGTGAGACGCTTTATTTTTATTTTTATGGACGGGCGCTTTTTATTGAACTTCTTTTGGACTGATGCATGCAACACCTGCTGAGTGCCATGAACAGCTTGAAAGATCAAAGACAATTTTTAATATAACTCCGACTGGATTCGTCTGAAAGAAGAAAGTCATATACACCTAGAATGACTTGAGGGTGAGTAATTTGTGGGCTAATTTTTATTTTTGGGTGAACTAACCCTTTAAGTCTCCCTATCTTAATCTTGTGCAACAACACACAAAATAACACTTAATTTCAACCATTTATTTTCCTTGTAGTCATGCTGGGAACTAGAAAACTCAATAATTTTAAGTTCAGTTTACTACAATGACATTTTGAGTTCACAGAACTTATTTCAATTAAATCCAATGAACTTTCATTATTATTATTTGAGTAAAATGAACTCAATTTCATTTAATTAATTTCACAGTTCAGTTTTACAGTGAGCCAATAGACAGGTCTGACCAGCTTATGCTTGTTTAATGTGTTTGTCGTATTCAGCAGGGATGGAAATAAACAATGTATTGACTTCTAAAGAGACTTTTCATACTGACTTTGTCTTTGACAATAATGTAATATTACTGTTAAATGATGTTCATTTGGAGGCTTTTCTCAGCAAATATTATATGATATTTATTGTATTAATTTGACAGGCATATTAACAGGCACATTGTGTAATTAGTTCAACTAAAACATTTTAATTAATTTAGAGCTTTAATATAGATAGAAAAATAATAGATGCTCTCTAGACTTTCGTCAACTCGTGTTATTCAAGCTGTTTGGGGACAACTCTATTAGCTGTTTTAGTGCCTGTTTACTCCTGGTCACTTCATGTGTTTTCTCTGATCTGATATTTATTCGATCGTGAAAAGACCAGGTGTAAATGCCCTCCGAAACTTTTTTGAGACTTAAATCCGATCGCTCAAACCACTTCACAAGAAACTGGACAAGTGTAAATTAATCTGGTTGTTGAAATATGTAAATATTTGTAATATGTATAATATATGTAAATTATATTCCTCCCAAAGTGTTAAAATAATAAATGTGTGCGAGCGTGTTATAGGCTATATGACATGTCATCGCCAGATATGACAGCATTAATGCAACACACATCGCCACAGATGAGTTGAGTATCTCTTCAACAAGATGACGCGCAAACTGCCACAAATAAAACTGAAAGTAAGTCGCAGACGCTCAACACACAATCATCTTCATTAAATTTTAACTTATCTTTCCAGTGCTGATGCCGCTCTCTCTCTCCTGTTGTGTGGTCTTTGACCTTGAAATTAGCTGATGATGAAACAAATATGGTGCATATCTGTTGCTTTCATTGACGTAAACTCAGTTAAAATTGCATATATAGCGCGGAAATTGAAGAACTGATTTTTTTCCATTTTGCAGAGACACATTTATGTGGCCAAGTGTAAATGGAACCGTTTTAACAAATCCGATAGCTATCCGATCAGAGAAAACACATGAAGTGACCAGGTGTAAACAGTGAGAATGCCTCATGTAAACACTCCTTCCTCTCTTGCTGTCTCAACCATTAATATCCTTGAGCAAAGTGGACAAGCTCCTTACTGGAAGTACTCTTTGTGTTTCTCTAATGGGGCTGCTATTTAGAGCAGGTATTTCTCAAATAGGAGAACAAACAGATCACTGTTACCCGGGGAAGATGAAAGCACAAATAACTGATAAATACTTGCAGATTCGTGTTGCCAGGGGTTTTTAGTGTGTGTGACTGACCCATAAAATGGAGCAGTACTGGAAACAGCTGGCAGACTTTACCTTTATTTACCCAACAACAACTCTGCACCATGCTTTGAAACCAAACTGCCAGCATGTTGACTACTTAATGCATCAGTGCACTAACAATGCCCGCGTCCAAATCCTGTGATCTCTTCAGCTGAACATTTAAGCAAACAGTGAACACAGTGTACCTGCAGGGTACAGTGTGCTGTTATGAAGCAGGATGCTGTAGTAATTTCTGTCTTGCTTTCCTGGCTCCATGCTGGATTTCTTGTACATTTCTACAGTGCTATTGTAGAGTGATGTGGATTTTTTGATCAGAGAGCAAGGTAGCCAATGACCAATATAAGATATCACGCTATTTAATTTAAAGGTATTAAATAATACATGCATAACGATTTCTGCAAAGAAATTTATATTTATTTATCATATTTATTTTACTATTTACTAGTCCTAGAAGTAATTAGTAAATAGTAATAATATATAAAAGTAAAAAATAATTTGAACTTGATCAAATCTATATTTATACTTCATATAAAAACTTCTTGATTTTGTAATTCTGTTATAGTACTAGTGTTATAGTACAAATAAAGATATTGTTCAAAACATTACTAATAAGAAAGTGAACACTTTAACCAACAGAGCATTCAGAAATCTGGTAAGTTGTGCACTGGGAATTAGATTTTCTCAAATGAACACTGGCTAATTTTAAATACAGTATAGAGTGTATGTGAAATAGTGGCTGGTTATTCCAAACCTGTAGGATTTCTTTCTTCTGTGAAACACAAAGACCAAAATTCTTCAAAATGTCTTTGTGTTCGGTGTGAAAATGGTTCGGTTTGGCATCATGTATTCGACTCTCAATGTGGATTATTTTCTGATTAACTTACCTTAATGTTGTGGCAACACAAGCGATAGGAGTTTCGCGGTTCTGGATCGTAACATTTTCTTTTATTGATCCTTTCTATTGATTGTTTTTTGGGACTTTTGAAGAAGGCACTCTGTAAATTATTCTTTTCTTTTCTGTGAACAATGGTAATTTATATGAAATTACAATTAATTTAGATGAAACATAATTGAAAAATTGTGAGTAAAATGTTTTAGTTAAGATGTGCATTTTTTAAGGACTGGGAACATTCACTTGACCGTTCTCTTGCCACATCTCATTGGATGAGAGTGTGGTGCTCTCTGATTGGCTGTGCCAGTCAGTGAGCGGGGCTGTGACTGGGTGGTGCTTGCTCAGGGTGCTGCTGGTTGATCTGTGCGTCTGTGTGTGAGTGTGTAATTGAGCTGCAGTGCAGCTGCTCCAGTGGTAGTTACGCCTGCAGCAGTGAGCACTGTGTCGAAAATGGTAGTTAACAACATAATCTTATATGTAAACTGTAAAACTGTAGCAAGAGTGTCTGTGAATTGGACTGAAATGTTTATCTTCTATGTTTGCATTTGATGTATTTTTCCAGTTTTTAACCACTTCAGTTGTATTAGCGGCTAGGGATGTAACGGTATGAACATTTCTTATCACGGTTATAGTGACCAAAATTATCACGGTTCTCAGTATTATCACGGTATTGTTAAAATGTGCTGGAGATGTTAAAAAAAGTACCGACACATAAATGACTTCACCAAGTTTTATATTTAAAAATCAACAAACAACAAATAAAATTACTTTTTGTTTGCATAATCAATAAAACAATAACATTACCAATGATGTTCGGATTTTAAATGACAACTTGACTGACAACTAGAGGTCGACCGATAGTGGATTTTGCCGATACCGATAGCTAGGTTGGACCACACTGGCCAATACCGATTAATTAACCGATTGTTTTAAAATTGATACTGAACAAAAACTAAAATAGTGCTTTATTAACAAAAACAGTACTGAACCATACTAGTAGTAAAAAAAATTAAAATAATAGTAAATGTTGAAATTAACACATTCTAACAAAGAACAATACTTACACAGCTTTCATTAATCTTAATGCTACAAATGGACTCATATTTTTTCATTTCAACTGTCATGCTTAAAGATGCACATCTTTAAATATATACACAAAGGCTTTAGCATTAAAATTATATACATATGGATATTGTATGTATACTCTCACACTTTAACTGCTTCTATTCTTGAACACTTGATGATTATCTAATCAAAATAAAAGCGCAGCGCTGAGTCTAGGAGAACTCACCGGTATCACACACACTCCGGACGCATCGCGTTCAACTCGAGCAGCGGTCTAAAACAGTTTATTTAATCACCAAACGGACACAAGTTTACTTCCAAGAATGAACAATTTGGCATGAATGAGTTTGAAGTTCGGTGTTTAAAAAACGGAGCAAACGGAAAGAGAAAGCGCGACCTATATTACAGCTCTATAAATGAAGCACACAGACTTTATTCAAGCCACAGAAAGAGAAACTTTTTGCAGAAAATGCACAATACACAATTCATTATGTACATTAACAACGATTCGGGACCAATATAATGTAATTTAAAGGAAAACTATGTGAATGGTGCTCTGTGGCGCGGCAGGATTTTCTGTCGACTGCATTTAAATCCGCTCGATAACCGATAGTTCCAGCAATCAACTATCGGTGCCGATTAATTGGCAAAACCGATACATCGATCGATCTCTACTGACAACAGTTTAATAGCATGTTGAAATATCTAATGTAAATGTTCAAATAAAGCTTTGAAAAAGTTTAATAAAAAGGTAAACCTCACATTTCAGCCTTTTAATAAAGAAAAGATAAAAGTCAAATGATAATTGATTAATAAATGATTATATGTATTTTATCTGCTCCATAAATAATTCTAGATAACTTATCTGAATTGTTTAAATGTGTAGAATCCACATAAGCTTGTTTTTCATCAACCGGTCAATTTACAACAGGGCATGCAAATTCGGTCCGTTTTTGGCCAGCCAGAAACTGCACACAGGCTGAATGTAAATATAAGTCTCTGTAAATCCACTCGCTGACATCAGGTGGCGCTAATGGAAAAGCTGAATTACAGCTGTTTCTCGTAACCTCCGAGGACAAAGCAGTATTGTGATTAAGATCACTTCCTTTAGGTATTACATGGAGCAAAGATGAAAACAAAATGCCATCGAATCGTTTCTGAAGACAGTCAGAACCTTCAGAGGTACATTCATATAATTAATTCATTCATATATTAATTTGTATAATTCCCTTAGCACTCTTTTAAAACCTCCCAGCTTTTCCGCCCTGTTTTCACTCAAAACGAAACTACTCTGCTGCTGTGCGCACGTGAGCCTGTTACTTAAAACTGTGCTTTATGCTGGACAGTATTTATTTATCGTGAGTTGTTAAAATTGCGGTAATCTAATACGGTTTAAAAGATGAAACAGTATTACTAACCGTGAGGAATTTTATCACGATTTATCGTCAAACCGGTAGGGATGTAACGATTCACTCAACTCACGATTCGATTCACGGTTCGATTCGATTCATGATTATTATCATTTTTTTTAACAAAATGAGATCTAAGACAAATTATAAATTAAATGTGCCCTTTTATTATTGCTTGGATAAAATGCTTTGTGAAATTGAAATATAATACTATACTAATATGGCACTTGCATATTACTGTTCTTTTGTTGGTTTTGATTGCTTCTATTGTCCTCAATTGTAAATCGCTTTGGATAAAAGCATCTGCTAAATTACAAAATTTAAATATAATGTAAATGTAAATAACAAAACTAAATTGAAATTTTAAAATAAGCCCCAAATCAAATAAATATATTCATATAAATAAAATAAGGCTTTGTCTGTGCTCTTTCCATTTAAAATGAGAGGCAACCACTGCATTTTAATCTTGATCCAAACAAAGATGCTGCATACATGCAACATGAGCAGTTTTTAATCTAAATTAGATTGTATAGATTAGACATTTGAAGTAAAAACAGAATGGCTTGACTTCAGTTTTGTGAAACTATAACTAAAAATATCTGCATGAAACAGCAGACGAGCTGAATGAGACGCAGATTCACTCTCTGCAAGCAGGCGGTGCTTAAAGCATTTCCTGGTTTCCGCTGTAAACAAAGCAGCGCTGCACTTATGAACTTTAATACGCATTATACAGAGGCAAGATGAAAAGAAAAAATACCATCTAAACTTTTCTAAAGACAGTAAGTTCCCCTCAGACATGCATTCATATAAACTCCTACCCCTAAATGAATCGCGATTTGTTTAGCATCTCAACCGATTTGAATCGTCACATATTTGAATCGACTTTCAACCGGCTCGCAGTTAATCTTTACATCCCTACAATCCGGTAATCGTTACATCCCTGTTAGCGGCAAAGATTAGACACATTTAAGATTGTAACTATAGGGATATTAAAAGTGCCTGTAGCAATCCCAAGTATGTCAGAAATCCGACTTGCTTCTTCTGTGGTTTAATGTAGATACATTTTATGGGAGATGTATTATTGGTATTAATATTAATAACTTCTGCATCTTCCTTCTGGGTAAACAGATACTTACTGTACAGATACACTGATAACCTAATCAGCTGTTACTGGCTACATATCATATTCATTTATTTCAACTTTAACTGTCAGTTGTGCCTGCAGGGAGGACTTTCAACAGGTGAGATGAGAATGGTTAGGGGAGACTGAGTGTCTGAAGTTGTTTGAAAGAGTGCATTTCTAATAGTGTTTTAGTTAATCTATAAAAAAAATAGAGTATTTCCTGTAAGAAGCAGAAACAATGAGGTCTGTTCTAGTGCCTCACACACATTCGAGCTTCCGTGTTTAACAAATTTGATACACTTTTAAATGAATCAGCTGTCAGACTATCTAATGCATTGTAATGGGTTGTGTCTTGATCCGGACTTGACTGACGGACTGGCATTCTGACACTGCAAGCTTCTTCTAACCTTATCTTACATTATCTAACTTTATTCTAACCTTACCTTACCTTAACCTTTTTTCCTCTTTGTTGCAATTCTTCTTCTTATTATACAGAATACAAGAATTTATATCAGTAGTCCCATATTCATAATTGTGATCACACAGTCTGATCACAATGTCTACTATTGTAATATGTTTACATTTACCAGTGTCTATCATTATTGTAGCTATTATTTTTATTAATAACATATATCATTTTTTTTTACATTTGAGCCCCTGTCCCTGAGAAACTGTGCACATCCTGTATAAATTGGATTGATTTGAATAACTTTATAAATTTATTGTACTTGAAGTGTGCAACAAGCACTAGGAAAATACAAGTATCATTATCGCCAGATTAAATAAATCGCATCAGACCTGATCGGAACTTCCCTAATTTAAAGGGTGTGCTCTATCCAATGTGAAACAGAAAATCATCAATCCACAGTATGATAAATGGTTTGAGACGTTAAAATACATCGACTAGACCAGTGGTTCCCAACCTTTTGCCCAGACCCCAACCCCATGTCAAACCGACATTAAATGCAACCCATAGGTGTAATTAAACAAAGCGTGAGTAAAATTATCGAATTAAAGAAAGTGTTTATCTGTTGCTTAAAAACAGGGTTTAGGAATGTACAGTGTAAAATGCCAGTTTATGGATACCTTGGATTAATTGTTAAAAAAAATTGGGGATTAATGATTAATCCCCATTTCTAACATAAGCTTATTTTACTTCCTCAAAACTTTAAGCATGTACTAAAAATTCCTAAACAGCTGCATAAAGTTTTCCTCCTTAGTTTAGGAATTCATGAGTGGCTTCTAAGAGCACGACTTCCTGACTGCTGTTTTGAATGAGTGAATATTGACAGCAGCAGAGGGCCTGTCAGAGAACTGTTGCCTCCATTTACCCACGAGGAGCATCTGCCTCACGCAGGATCTCAGCCAGGCAGGTGAACACACTGCATTCTCATTAGCCTTCGCTCTGAGAGAGAAATGGAGAGGGTGTATATGGCATTGTTGTTCCCCTAAGGTCATTTTGTAGGTATGTCTAAGGCACAGGATAGAGGGCAGTATAGATCAGAATGGTTAGGAAGGTTTCGGCAGTCGATGAACGTCACGTGTCACCTGTCACATTCATCATGTTGACTGTTTTTGGTGTAATTTGAGCATGTTGTATAAAACATTGCCTTTCTCTGTAATGTTTATTTGGTAGGATTTCTCTCTCCTCTAATTGTCTCCTTAAACTCTGAGGTAAATCTAAATGTGAGTTTTGGTTAATTTTTTCATCTGAGAAATTAAAATGTAAATTGTTTTTCGTATTAAAGAGATGCATTGCTTTACTTATACTCATTGAGTTTATTCTTGAAATGCAGTGGCATAATCTTGTTTTTTTTATTTAAAAAGTGCCTGTTATGTTGCTGTTAGAAAAGTTCCAGGGACACTTGGACAGTTCCAAGTTTTAGTTCCTGTCGTGAGAGGTTCTGTAGTGACTTCAGGAAACACTGAAAGCTCAGTCCATTATAACAGTGGGGAGGAAGTCATTTGTGCTGATCTAAAGGCAGACAAAAAATGTGTGCAACTTATCTGACAAGAAGAGTGACCCTCTGGTTGAGGTGTTAACCTCAGTTGGTTGCATTGTGAATGCCAATAGTATTATAGTATTACTGCAGAATTTTAGTTGTTTCTGTGTGCTTGACTTTTGTGAGGGAGAAATCATGTGGGTTACTATCATCTCGTTCAGTACTTTTTTTTTTAAGCCACAGAGCCCCATCTTTAAATATAAAATAATTGAAAAATCTTATAAATTGTGTAAAATATAATCTGAAAAATATTTACTTTCTACTCCTCATTAAATTACTGGTAGATTTATACTATCGTTCAAAAGTCTTGGGTTGGTACATTTTTTTTTTTTTATGTTTTTGAAAGTCTCATGTTCTTAAGCTGTTTAATTTGATCAGAAATGCAATAAAAATAGTAATATTGTGAAATGCTATTACAATTTAAAATGTTCCATTTTAATATGTTTTATGTAACTTAATGTAACTTATTCCTGTGATGGCAAAGCTGAATTTTCAGCAGTCATTACTCCAGTCTTCAGTGTCACATGATCCTTCAGAAATCATTCTAATATGCTGATTTGATACTCAAGACATATTATAATGTATCTGATCATTATCGGTGTTGAATACAGTTGTGTAAACCCCAATGCTTTTTATTTATTTATTTACTTATTTATTTTAAATCAGGATTATTTGATGAATATAAAATTCATAATAACTGTTTTAAATAGACCACCATATTCCATAACATTATAAATGTCTTCACTGTCACTTTGGCTCAATTTATTGCATTCTTGCTGAATAAAAGTATGAATTTCTTTAAAAAAAAAAATCTTGACCCCAAACTTTTTATTGGTAGTGTGTAAACCTGAAAAGAAACATAAAACTATGGCTGTCTATAGAATAAATTAATTGTGATTGGCATCATGACCAGTCTTCAGAAAGAACTCAAGAACTTAATGTCCACATTCTTCCCATCTTTTCCAAAATACTCTATGAATCTGCAAAATTCTCAAGAAAACCAGCACTTTTGCAAGCATAGATGCTTCTTTATCATGGGATTCCTGAGAGTGAGAGAAACCCATTGTGGCTTTTAAAGTTCATGAGCAGCTAAAATGATTAATGCCAGGAATGTGAATCTTTTTAAAGGGTCTGCATAGACTCACAGACCAAGTGTAAGACATTTGAAGTGGGACTGCATTTCATGCTTCTGAGGAGGGAGCTAACGTTCCAGAAACTGCTAACTTAACTCTTCTTTTTTTGAGTCTGTTTGAGGCCACACTGTGGGACATATAGGACAGACATGGACCATTGACCGTCTGTGGCTTGTGAGCTGCCGCCTGGTGTCAGTTCTGCACTAGAGACCTGCGCGGGATGGATTTTCTTATCTTGGCCCGCTCCCGTCCGCGACATTCATTTCTTGTCCCGATCCCGCCCGCAAAAGCCCGCATAAAAGTAATCTATTTAGATTTTTTTTTCAGCACATCAAAGAAATTTACATTTAAATGGTTCTGTAACATCTCCTAAGATCCACAACATCCCAGCATAAATGCTCCTGATAAAATATTCGTTATTTAGGCTAAGCATCAACATTCACAAACCACTGTTATTTTTAACAGAAAAGCAAGCATGGGCTGCTCCATGCATGGCAGAATGTGAGCAGCGCTTCCTTTATTACTAAAAGCTGACATCTCAGTTCACCGCGATCTCATAAAGCTCTGTTATAACACAATAAACATATGCACAATGAATCTTTCACAATGTCTACACTTCTTGTGTTAAAATGAGACCATTCTTGAGCATGCAATTTCAGCACTGCGGTGAGTGGATTCTAACTTAATCACCTCTGGTTGGCCATTGCGTTCCAGAAATCAACAGCTATGTCTGTGATTGGCTACATTGCGCAACCCTTTAAACACGTGTTATAAATAGAAACTCTGCCTAGCTTGCGCGTGTTAATCATCGCAGTGTACATCATTTATGTGTACATATGTACGGCATATATATGCAAATTCATTCTCTGCCAGCAGGAGGCGCTTAGAGTGGGAGAAATAGAGGTTTCCCCGGTAACGCTGTACACAAAGCAGCGCTCCGCTCACAAACGCTATTTTATCAGACATTACATGCAAAATGAAATGAAAATGACATCCAAAATTTCCTGAAGATACACAAAGATCCACAAATAAATCAATATATGGGAAACACTGGAATATGTAATAAAAAATATATTTATCAAAGTATAGTTGTTTTTTTTTCTAGCTTACTATTGATCCATAGATATTGAATGGTTTTCCTGAGATAAATGTAGCTTTATGTGATAGAGCCCGACCGATATGGGTTTTTTGGGGGCCGATACCGATATTAGGGAGTAAAAAAAAGACAGATACCGATATATCGGCCGATATTATTTATGTGTAGGCTATATTATAGTACAGTATAGTCAAAAGTTTGGACACACTTCCCATTCGTGTGTCCAAACTTTTGACTGGTACTGTATATAGAATACAGTATATAGCCTACATAAACAGAATATATATACATAAATACATTTTTTGCAATGATAACTCAAATGTGGTGATCAAACACTTATAACGATGTGACAAACATAAGCCTATGTAGTGGAGGCAGGGTATTTATAATGTATCTGATCATTATCGGTGTTGAATACAGTTGTGTAAACCCCAATGCTTTTTATTTATTTATTTACTTATTTATTTTAAATCAGGATTATTTGATGAATATAAAATTCATAATAACTGTTTTAAATAGACCACCATATTCCATAACATTATAAATGTCTTCACTGTCACTTTGGCTCAATTTATTGCATTCTTGCTGAATAAAAGTATGAATTTCTTTAAAAAAAAAAATCTTGACCCCAAACTTTTTATTGGTAGTGTGTAAACCTGAAAAGAAACATAAAACTATGGCTGTCTATAGAATAAATTAATTGTGATTGGCATCATGACCAGTCTTCAGAAAGAACTCAAGAACTTAATGTCCACATTCTTCCCATCTTTTCCAAAATACTCTATGAATCTGCAAAATTCTCAAGAAAACCAGCACTTTTGCAAGCATAGATGCTTCTTTATCATGGGATTCCTGAGAGTGAGAGAAACCCATTGTGGCTTTTAAAGTTCATGAGCAGCTAAAATGATTAATGCCAGGAATGTGAATCTTTTTAAAGGGTCTGCATAGACTCACAGACCAAGTGTAAGACATTTGAAGTGGGACTGCATTTCATGCTTCTGAGGAGGGAGCTAACGTTCCAGAAACTGCTAACTTAACTCTTCTTTTTTTGAGTCTGTTTGAGGCCACACTGTGGGACATATAGGACAGACATGGACCATTGACCGTCTGTGGCTTGTGAGCTGCCGCCTGGTGTCAGTTCTGCACTAGAGACCTGCGCGGGATGGATTTTCTTATCTTGGCCCGCTCCCGTCCGCGACATTCATTTCTTGTCCCGATCCCGCCCGCAAAAGCCCGCATAAAAGTAATCTATTTAGATTTTTTTTTCAGCACATCAAAGAAATTTACATTTAAATGGTTCTGTAACATCTCCTAAGATCCACAACATCCCAGCATAAATGCTCCTGATAAAATATTCGTTATTTAGGCTAAGCATCAACATTCACAAACCACTGTTATTTTTAACAGAAAAGCAAGCATGGGCTGCTCCATGCATGGCAGAATGTGAGCAGCGCTTCCTTTATTACTAAAAGCTGACATCTCAGTTCACCGCGATCTCATAAAGCTCTGTTATAACACAATAAACATATGCACAATGAATCTTTCACAATGTCTACACTTCTTGTGTTAAAATGAGACCATTCTTGAGCATGCAATTTCAGCACTGCGGTGAGTGGATTCTAACTTAATCACCTCTGGTTGGCCATTGCGTTCCAGAAATCAACAGCTATGTCTGTGATTGGCTACATTGCGCAACCCTTTAAACACGTGTTATAAATAGAAACTCTGCCTAGCTTGCGCGTGTTAATCATCGCAGTGTACATCATTTATGTGTACATATGTACGGCATATATATGCAAATTCATTCTCTGCCAGCAGGAGGCGCTTAGAGTGGGAGAAATAGAGGTTTCCCCGGTAACGCTGTACACAAAGCAGCGCTCCGCTCACAAACGCTATTTTATCAGACATTACATGCAAAATGAAATGAAAATGACATCCAAAATTTCCTGAAGATACACAAAGATCCACAAATAAATCAATATATGGGAAACACTGGAATATGTAATAAAAAATATATTTATCAAAGTATAGTTGTTTTTTTTTCTAGCTTACTATTGATCCATAGATATTGAATGGTTTTCCTGAGATAAATGTAGCTTTATGTGATAGAGCCCGACCGATATGGGTTTTTTGGGGGCCGATACCGATATTAGGGAGTAAAAAAAAGACAGATACCGATATATCGGCCGATATTATTTATGTGTAGGCTATATTATAGTACAGTATAGTCAAAAGTTTGGACACACTTCCCATTCGTGTGTCCAAACTTTTGACTGGTACTGTATATAGAATACAGTATATAGCCTACATAAACAGAATATATATACATAAATACATTTTTTGCAATGATAACTCAAATGTGGTGATCAAACACTTATAACGATGTGACAAACATAAGCCTATGTAGTGGAGGCAGGGTATTTAACAATTTATTTAATTACACCATTCAGAAGCATTTAATCTGCGTTAAATGTTCTGTAAAAAAAAATTCATATTGCCGGCATATTCGCAGATACCGATATATCGGCAACAGGCTCATATCGCCGATAATATCGGCTAAACGATATATCGGTCAGGCTCTATTTTGTGACATTGATTTCTGTTCGTGGTTGAAACACTGATTGAGCGATTACATAAGAAATTATGCCTTTCATTAAGTTTTACTGTTTCTTTCAAGATACCTTCAAATGTTCAGTCATGTTTATTTTGTGCTTTATCTAGTAGTAAAGAAGAAGAGATTGTCGCTTGAACTGAGGCGGCTACAGTGGTCTGTCACACCACATTAGAAATCATCTAAACATTTATTGTTTGAATTTAATGAAAAAATTTACAGAATCTGAAAGAGATCTCAGAGCTGAGATTTTGTTTCATATCAGAAGTAACAAAGCACAAAGCTTATTGTGATTAATGGATGGCAGCCTTGCTACAAATAATTTTTGTTAAGTTTTGCTCACACATCAACAGCATAGACTTAAGAGATTGATTCTTGGGATTTGAGAATTAATATTAGTTCTCAAAATGAATATTGATTAAAGTGCCCCAATTTTGCCATTTTTAAGGTTCATAATATTGTTTTGGGAGTCTCCTACAATAGGTTTACATGCATGCAAGGTCAAAAAACGCTTTTGTTTTCTCAAAATATACATTTAATATCATGTAATTTTACAACGATTCTCAAATTATTCGTTCGAAGCAATTCTAAGATTCAGTCTTTCTAAACCCCTCCTTTCCGTGAGCCTACTCTGCTCTGACTGGTCAGATGGCCCAGTTTGTTGTGATAGGTTTAACGCATACAATGAATATCAGAAACGATACTCCCATTGCCATAGTTCTGTATTTTGAACGCTCAATAGAAAATATAAACATCTATTATTTATCATACTTACAGGTTGTGATTCAGTGGAGCCAGTTGGTCCAAATAAACTGGGTTCTGAGCCATCTTTCAAGAGCAAGCGTTTTGTGAATCCCACGTTGAACTCTTATGGGTAATGGCTTCTGGATCTTTAGCATCCTCTTAAACTGTAGTAATTGGACAATTGTTGAGTATGGCTTCTATTTCACATAAAGCAGTCTGTAGACTCTCATCATCAAGGGTCTGCTGTCACAGGACGGAATATAGGATATTTTGGAGAATTCGAATTATTCGTTTCCATACCCCTCCATGATGAGAACCTAAAGGAGGATTAAAAGTCCACTTCACATTCTCTCTCAGCAGTGCCTTCAGTATTTTGTTTTGGTTGATGTCAGCAAGTGCCTCTCTCAGTTCTCGCTCTGCCCCAATGAAGTTGGTTCCATTATCCGAAATTATCTCTTTAACTTGAACCCTTCTACACATAAATCTTCTGAGAGCACAAATACAGGAATCTGTGTTCAGCTAATAGGTCATTTCGAGATGAACAGCTCTACTATTAAAGCAGGTAAATATTACTCCATATCTTTTGACATGAGCTCTCCCCCTCTTTACCTCAATGGGACCAAAGTAATTGATTCCAACGTGACTGAAAGGTGGCAAATCGATTTTGTAATTCGATTCAGGGGTAAGTGTGCCATCTTTTGTTCAATTGCAAATCCGTGCCAACGTCTACAGAATAGGCAATCTCTGATGACTTTTCTGTCAGTAGCATTACCACTGGTAATCTAGTATCTTTTTATGGAGTTTAGTAAGCAGTTTGCTCCTACCACAATGACCTGACATATTGTGAATATGACCCATTAATAGTCTACACAGATGACTATTGTTGGGAAGAATAGCTAGATGCTTGAACACTTCTGGGATTGCCATTCTGCTCAACCTTCCACTGACTCTTAAAGGGGTCATATGATGCTGCTAAAAATAACATTATTTTGTGTATTTGCTGTAATGAAATTTGTTTATGCGGTTTAAAGTTAAAAAAACATTATTTTCCACATACTGTACATTATTGTTTCTCCTCTATGCCCCGCCTTTTTGAAACGCGTAAATTTTTACAAAGCTCATCAGTCTGAAAAAGCGAGGTGTGCTGTGATTGGCCAGCTATCCAGTGCGTTGTGATTGGCCGAATACCTCAAGCGTGAGACAGAAATGTTACGCCCCTCACCATACTGTGATGCCTTGACCGGACGGAGCGACGGGACAAAAACATTAAAACCCATTACAAACGAGGCATTTGTTGCATCCAGTGGGGACATAATTACTGATTATAATGACTTATACTGTCTTTTTACGCGTTGCATTGCATCGTGCCGCGTAAACATAAAACCCTGTCTGCATTTGTGATCAGAGAAATTACAAACTACAAGTGCTATTCTACACTGCCCAAAACTCACGTTTGAATCATCAGTGGCAAATCCTTTAAATGAAAACGTACTTACAGACTGTGAGTCAGAACTGCCGGGATTTTAGTCTAACTTTATTCTCCCAGGATCAGTAAACAGTCCTCCATAAAATGTGCCGGCGATCCACAGCACTAAGTTGATGTATTCCCTCGGATATCGTCCTCTTTTGGAAGACCAAACAAAGTAGTTT
>NW_015505341.1:151694-168115 GCF_001515645.1 Sinocyclocheilus grahami | reverse complement strand
AAAAAAAACACATTATTTTCCACATACTGTACATTATTGTTTCTCCTCTATGCCCCGCCTTTTTGAAACGCGTAAATTTTTACAAAGCTCATCAGTCTGAAAAAGCGAGGTGTGCTGTGATTGGCCAGCTATCCAGTGCGTTGTGATTGGCCGAATACCTCAAGCGTGAGACAGAAATGTTACGCCCCTCACCATACTGTGATGCCTTGACCGGACGGAGCGACGGGACAAAAACATTAAAACCCATTACAAACGAGGCATTTGTTGCATCCAGTGGGGACATAATTACTGATTATAATGACTTATACTGTCTTTTTACGCGTTGCATTGCATCGTGCCGCGTAAACATAAAACCCTGTCTGCATTTGTGATCAGAGAAATTACAAACTACAAGTGCTATTCTACACTGCCCAAAACTCACGTTTGAATCATCAGTGGCAAATCCTTTAAATGAAAACGTACTTACAGACTGTGAGTCAGAACTGCCGGGATTTTAGTCTAACTTTATTCTCCCAGGATCAGTAAACAGTCCTCCATAAAATGTGCCGGCGATCCACAGCACTAAGTTGATGTATTCCCTCGGATATCGTCCTCTTTTGGAAGACCAAACAAAGTAGTTTTGCTTTCACAACGAAAAAAACAGCGGCCTAGCGTGAGCTGAGGCCAGGCAAGAGTGAGCTGAGGCGGCGGGGTCGAGAACAGCGGTCCCGCCAAAGGAGCGGTGAAAACGGTGAAAGCCGATCCGGCGATCCACAGCACTAAGTTGATGTATTCCCTCAGCGACCAGCACGGATCAGCTCTAGGCATGACGAAGCGGATATCGTCCTCTTTTGGAAGACCAAACGAAGTAGTTTCGCTTTCACAACGAAACACACAGTGCCTTCACGACATGGCGGCAGCGGCAACAATACTACAGCAAGAATAAAAGTTACGCCTTCTTTCTTTGCGTGAACATTTGGGCGGCGTTATGCAAATCTTCCCACATAGTGAGGTAGATATGTGGGGGCGTGTTCGAACGAGCCATTTTAGGTATCCAACGTGTATATCCTACTACGGGTTTTCACAGCATGACCTTTGTTCAACAAGTTATTTAATCTTGAAAGCTCTGTTGTTGAACATAATGAACAAGAGATTCTTCAGTGAGTACAAGAGATTCTTCAGTGAGTACAAGATCTTCTACTGAGTGAGTTTAGGCACCAAGCTGGGATTTGATTTTAATTATGTGATGATCAAGTATTTCTTGAGCTTTGGGATGTTGTGAAAAGATGAAAAGCTGCTGCTTCTTTCCACTTTTGACTCAAGTACAGGAGCATATTCTTACATTTCAACAGCCATGCAGTTGGTCTTCGCAATTTCTCCCATGATGAAAAATGTTCTATTTGCTTACTAAACGGAGTTTAATTAGCTGTAGTGGTAGTAAAAACAGCAGTTGTTCTCTTTATCTCTGGATCACTGTCTGAAATGCAAAGTGATTCTTGAGGCAATTCAGGGCAGTCTGCAGCAGGACTTTTTATATATTCTGGACCTCTCAGCCATCTTCCAGCATCTTAAAAGAGCTTTAGACCTTACACCTCGGGAGGCGTCATTAGCAGAATTGGCTGCAGAGTTCACATAATGCCACTGAAACGTCTGTGACAGATTTCTGAAAGCTGAAACTCTGTTGGCTACATATGTCTGGAATCTGCTAGTATCATTTAAGATGTATTTGAGGACTGGTGTACTGTCCGTCCAAAATACTGAATCATCCAGAGTTAACTCTAGTTCTTCCTTCAATATTCTGTCAACTTTTGAAGCAAGAAATGTAGCTGCCAATTCAAGTCTAGAGATAGTAATCACCTTCAGTGGGGCTACTCTTGCTTTATAAATCACAAAAACAACATGGACAGAACCGCTGATGTCTGCAAGGCGTAAATAGCTAGCCTCGCAGAAGTGGTGTAATCGAGCACTATATATTTTCCCAAAGTTGTTGGGCATGAAGCATCTACTGACGCTCAAATTCGAAAGTAGCTTGAGCTCTTCTAGCCACTTGTCCCATTTTTTTTCAAAGGTGCAGGAATTTCTTCATCCCATCCGTAATTCATCCTGCACAATTCTTGTCCAATTCTTTTAACTGGCAGCATTACTAGAGCAAGTAATCCAAGTGGGTCATAAACTGAATTGGTAACTGACAAAATACCCCTTCTGGTAAATTGTTGTTGCTTCAAAGGTATTTTGAAGAGAATGGTTTCAGACTCTGTATTCCACTGAAGTCTCAGTGCGCTGTTCACAGCAAGTTCAACTGGAATCTCTGCCCAAGTCAAGATGTTTCACTTCTTTAGATCTCTCCTTCTCAGGGATTGAGGCTAGTACAGTGCGGCTATTACTAACCCATTTGGTGAGCTTAAAGAGCAGGTCATATGGGTTTTTGAAAAATATCTCTTTTGCAGTTTATAACGTAGCTATTCTTAAATGAAAACAATCTGCAAAGTTGTTAATAAAAAAAGCGCATGATAAATAAAGATATTGTCTCTCAAAAGAGAGAGTCGATTCTGAATCGCCTTAACGAGTCATCATATTTTCGAATCTTTTGCCTGTTACGGGTATACATCACTGGGTAACACATTTGCATAATCCCCGCCTGCCCACGAAATACAAACAGATTCTTACCTGCCCACAAACACTACCACTAGTTAGTGTGTTTACATCATGTTGAGAAGACGCTGTGTTCAAGGATACCACAGAAATACAATTCGAACCTTTTGTTGTGTGCTTGTCATTTTACAGAGGACTGCTTCTCTAATCTTGGCTTTTATCTTCATTGGCTTCTAATCTTCTTAATTTGGACTAACAAGCTCTCTGAACCACAACCTGTAAGTACGATTGATAAGTTGTGTACATTTTCAATTGAGTGCTCAACATATCAAGTTTTTGTTCTAATATGTGATGTATACCTATTGCAGCTTTAAGTTTCCAGGTAAAGCATATTACCGTCTTAATGAATTAGCTCTGATAATTCGCTGTGAACCCACTATTTCCTAGGAATGTGTCGATTAATGTAGACTGGCGTTGTTTTAATAATAAAGAATGTAGTGTAGCGCACAGACTTTATAATCATTGAAATTGCTGTTTATTTTGCTGCACCGGCAGTTATAGGGTTAATGCGGGAGGCTGGTGCACCTGTGATACAGCTGTTCTGTGTTCTGATTAAAAGTTAAGACAGAGCGTCTTTTGTCTGTCTTTCTTCAAACATTACAGTAGACATTATTTTGGTTTACAAACTGTATTGTTTCATCAGTTAGTCACGTTAGCACTCGGCTAACGTATCCACCATTATTGTTTTAAGTGTTCACAGTTTAGCAGCTAAACTTTAGCTGTGGGCACGATTCGCTTGCATAAGTGTTTATGTATTTTATGTCATTATTATAAGAACTGTACCCTGCAACAACTCTGAATTCAGTGAAGTACTTTGAAATGAGGCGACAATCAAATACCACTCAAATTTTCTTTTTCCTTTTATGGTAAACTCCATGATGGTAGATGTACCATACTCAACCATCATCTCTGTTGAGCCCTTCTTCTGGTACTTTCTCTGCATGACTTTTCTTTAGAATGTCGCCAATAAAGTTTCTGTAATCTGATAAGAATGCTTCATCCTTCCTAAATCTACTTTACTTAGTATACTTAGGGCTCATTGTACTGCAATCTTTTTGTTGTCAGGCAGGGTGAGGTCAGGTTTGCGAAATGGAAGGCATATTTGGTAATGACCATCTAGTTTAGCCATAGAGTTGTACACAATTTCCAAGAATCTCTGATCCTCAAAAGAAAGTTTGGGTTTCTCATTGTATGCTTGCTCTGTGAAGTCATTATTATACTGTTCTTTGAGTAATCTATCCAGTTTAGCCACTGAGATTCTGATAGAAGACACAAGTGGTCGTCCATGAACATCTGTGGGTGAGTTACCGCTTAGTAGCCCATTAACTAGCCATCCTAAACGCGTTTGGACCGCATAAGGACTATCCTTCTGGCTATTAATAATCCTCAAGCGTTCCATCACTTTTGGGACATTGATCCCAATTAACAGATCAACATCTGCTTTTATGTAACAGTCGGAACATCTTTCAGATACAGCCAATTCTTTGTTCTCTTCCCTTGGAATTGAACTTTGTGTGAAAGTTTCAACGAATACTATGAAGTAGCCGCTGTCCAGCCCACTTACTTCCAAGCCACTCAACCAAAAGGTTTTTATGGGCATTTCCTATCCCATTGTCTTGAGCAGGATCTCAATTCGTTTGCCAGCCATGTTCAGCCGCCTCATTAATCTCTCCATGCAGAATGTTGCTGAACTTCCAGGGTCTAAGAAAGCATACATTATACTCTACTACCTTTGGTGGCTTTTACTTTTACTAGAATAATCGCAAGCTTGCATTCAGCTAGCGATACCAGTCCCTGTATGATCAGTATCTACAACAGCCATAGCGACAGGCCTGTTGGAATTAACAATTTAATTGTCGATTTTTCTTTGGTTGACTATTCTGTTTTGATGCTTCAATAGAAGAAATCGTGGTAACAGAACTTTTCCTGCAAGAAGATTTGTGCATAGGAGGTTCAGTCATTGTCTTTCTGATGTTAGAATTTGGTTTTGGATCTTGAATCTCTCCAAAGAATGGATCAAGAAGAAACTTAGCTTGTTTCTTCAAGCTATGAAGTCAGCAAAGTCTGGCCTTCTTTGAGTTTGTTCCAGAATTTCACCAGCTGTAGCTCTCCACTTTTCTCTTAGATTATAAGGAAGCCTAGAGACAATAATTTTTTTAACTGAATGGTAAATTCAACTCTGCAAGATTTGCCAGATATTGTGCTGCATTGCAACATCCTCTTAGGTAGACTGCATAGCTATACAATGCTTTTCTATCATCAGAGCAAATGTTACCCCATTTCAGAGCTTTCTCAGTGAATGCACTAGCAAGCTTAAATTAATCTCCAAAATGGTCCTTTTAAAAGACGTTTGGCTTCAACGTAATTTTGCATTCGCAGCATCCATTTCAGACTGCAATTTAAGAGCTTCCATCTTAGATTCCAGCTGAGCTTTTTCCAACTCAAGCGTTTGTTTCTTTTTAAGAGCTTCAGCACGAGTAAGTAAAGCTGCTTTATCAGCTGCAATTTTTACACAAGCTGACAGAATTGAACTGGTTCTAGATTTATTTGATCTTTTTGAACTTCTTGAGATATTAGAAGCGCAGAAGGCTCAATCAGTCTGTGGATCGAATTGATTCTTCTTCCACAGCTCTAATTAATTCAAGAACTCAGTAAAAATGACCCTTTTTGACTCGGACCAGTCAATCCTTTCATTTTCTTTGACAACATTGGATAAAAGCAATTGTACAGAATCTCCAACACCTTTAATTTTGCATTTGCAGTATCCATTTCAGACTGTAAAGTAAGGACTTCCATCTTAGATTCCAGCTGAGCTTTTTCCAACTCAAGCGTTTGTTTCTTTTTAAGAGCTTCAGCACGAGTAAGTAAAGCTGCTTTATCAGCTGCAATTTTTACACAAGCTGACAGAATTGAACTGGTTCTAGATTTATTTGATCTTTTTTAACTTCTTGAGATATTAGAAGCGCAGAAGGCTCAATCAGTCTGTGGATCGAATTGATTCTTCTTCCACAGCTCTAAATAATTCAAGAACTCAGTAAAAATGACCCTTTTTGACTCGGACCAGTCAATCCTTTCATTTTCTTTGACAACATTGGATAAAAGCAATTGTACAGACTAGACATGGGCCGATTGCCGGTTTCAAGGTATACCGCGATTTGAAAATTTCATAGTTTCGAAACCACTAATATTTTCCATTATACCGTTCCTGTGGTATGCACTGTTTTTCATGTCTCCTCAAAGACTGAAAGTGTAGGAATCCCTCAGGTTGAGTGCTGTGTAGAGAGAACTCCTGTTGGTGTGAGCGTGGTCAGTCACGTGAGTGTAGGATGGCCGAACTTAAGGAGCTTCCCCTGGAACTTATTGCACAAACTGCGTTGCAAAGCAATAATTTTCCAAAATGTAATTTATGTGAAAATATGAAGTCTGTAAACACCCGTTAACACAGGCCAGAGACGTTGAAGAAGGACTCACCGAGAAAAATACTGTAGCAGGCAGATCACTCACTCTTCATGATGCACGAACTATTGGAAGAAAATCCTCAATATTGATTTAGGGGTTTATATGAATGTTTCTGAGGGGAACTGACTGTCTTCAAAAAAGTTTACGTGGTATTATCTTTTCATTTCTTCTCTGTATAGTTCATATTAAAGCAGTGTTTCAGTGCAGCGCTGCTTTGTTTACAGCGCTAACCAAGGAAACGCTGTATCTGGAGTGAATCTGCGTCTCATTCAGAGCTTCTGCTGTTTGTTTCGTTCGTAGTATAATTTCACAAAGCTAGTCAGAACATTGTGTTTTTGCTTAAAATTGGGTTAAGAAAATCCTCAATATTGATTTGGGGGTTTATATGAATGTGTTTCTGAGGGGAACTTCAGTCAGTCTTCAGAAAAGTTTATGTGGTATTTTCTTTTAATCTCGTCTCTGTATAGTTCATATTAAAGCAGTGTTTCAGTGCAGCGCTGCTTTGTTTACATCGCTAACCAAGGAAACGCTGTATCTGGAGTGAATCTGCGTCTCATTCAGAGCTTCTGCTGTTTGTTTCGTTCAGGCATGTAGTATAATTTCACAAAGCTAGTCAGAATATTGTGTTTTTGCTTAAAATTGGGTTGTTATTAAATCAAATTATGTATATGAAATGATATAACTAAATGATATGAAATGATATAAATGATATGTATATGAATTATATAACTAAAATTAAATAACTGTAATTACAGATTTAGGTTAAATAAATATGTCAGTCTTTATTTTTCTTCTTTTTAGGAAACAAATCAAAGAAAAAATAAACAAATTCTACTGTACCTAATAATCTGTATGTTGCTCAAAAACAAAATATATTGTGTTCAGTGGAATTTTTTTTTTTCCCCATTTAAAAATAACACATTTTAGAGCTGTAACGACAATACCATGATACCGTGATAATTTTGCTTAAGGTTATACAGTCAAAATCTCATACCAGCCCATGCATAGTACAGACTCATGCACTCGATAAAATGTATCTAAAGCTCTAAAGAAATTCAAGGTGAAGTTCATCCACTTTGTCAACATTGCTCCCATCAACCATCAAAGCCTTCAACTCGTTTATTTTTCTTGTGCAGGCTGCAAGCTTGCCTCTATGCAAAGCGCTCAGTGATTTAAAACTCTCCATTGCAATTTCAGTACCATCAATCTCGGTCATCATAAACACTTGTTGTTATTCACAACCACTTTGTATGTTTGGCTCAGAGTAAAATCATTTATCTTAGGATGACATGCTCATTTTCCCATACACATCCTGGCCAGTATTTCTATATTGCCTAAAATATTCAGGTTTTGGCTTTGTTTTCCTGTTTTCATACTTTCTGAAGGTAATGATTCGAAAAGTAGTTTGACCAATAACATGCAGGCATTATACATAATCGACCAATTTAAAAATTCAAGGTGAAGTTCATCCACTTTGTCAACATTGCTCCCATCAACCATCAAAGCCTTCAACTCGTTTATTTTTCTTGTGCAGGCTGCAAGCTTGCCTCTATGCAAAGCGCTCAGTGATTTAAAACTCTCCATTGCAATTTCAGTACCATCAATCTCGGTCATCATAAACACTTGTTGTTATTCACAACCACTTTGTATATTTGGCTCAGAGTAAAATCATTTATCTTAGGATGACATGCTCATTTTCCCATACACATCCTGGCCAGTATTTCTATATTGCCTAAAATATCCAGGTTTTGGCTTTGTTTTCCTGTTTTCATACTTTCTGAAGGTAATGATTCGAAAAGTAGTTTGACCAATAACATGCAGGCATTATACATAATCGACCAATTTAATTTTGCGTAGAGGCATTGGGAGTCACGTGTGGACCCTGCTCATGTGCCCATGTTGTGGCCGGGTGATTTATGTATGGTGAATAACATTTTGTTTGGCTGACAGCAATGATCAGATGGTGGTCGTTAGTAGGTCTGAGAGGTCCTGGCCCAAGGTGAATGGTCCTATTCTGACCCATCTGCTGCACGGCGCTCTGCACGGTGAACGTTCCTTCACACCATCCACGCGGATGTGAGGATCTGTATTTGAGCGTGTGCGCCGACATGGTTTTTTAGCTTGAGCATTGCAGCTGGCTGCTGTAAATATTAGCTTTTCAAATGAACGTGGCCACCCTCAGATATTCAAAGGCAGAAATTGAGAAGCATGTTTTTTTATTTAGTTGTCTGGCACCCTTTTCTAAACCAGCAGCAGACAGCTTGGTTACGTTCAACAAACATGCAGGCTGAATGCACTGCTTACCGTATCTTCTAGTGCTGGAGGTTTTGGACTGGGGTGAAGGGGTCTGTGAGACTGGTTTCAAAAGGGCATTGGGTTCAGCTCCATTACACATAAATATAAACAAATACCAACTGAAGAGATTTGAAAATAACAAGCTAATAAACCTAACCCCTCGTGATGACACATCATTGATCCTCAGAGATCCAGATTCTGCCTCTCAGTGTTTGTGTGTGAGCTCATTTTTGACATTATATATGTGCATGAGTGGGACAGATGCAAAAAGTCAAGTTTTGCTTCTCTCTGCATATGTCTATGAGTGTGATTTTGTGTATACACTAAATACACATTTTCAATGTGCATTTTAGGGGTGTAAAAGTTGTGGCTGATACAGATAAACTGAAAATAATATTTTCATGACATGGCTGATAAATGGGTTGAAATTCTTTACTATGTTGTCTAATAAAATAAAACAAAAAAGCAAAATCGGTCATTGCTTAAAGTGAGTTTTTATTTGGTATATTTGAATAATTTTAAAATACATTATATAGCATATATTAAAATATATATTGATATATTTTAAATATAAATTTGTTAATACAGTTTGTGATGTATATGGGCATTTGTCTACTAATTTAAAGTTTTGTTTTGTTTCTAACCATATGTATATTAGGGGTGCAAAGATATTACAATTCTGGTTGATATTTGCCGATAACCAGTAAATAGCCAAAATAAATATATTTATTTTGTCTAAATATATTAAAAATAAAACATTAAAACATGTAATCAGTTATTTTAAATGCTATGAATTATGACATTATAATTTGATTGTGAAGTTTGAAAAATAAATATGCATTTTGTGATTGAGTTTTAATTGAACGTTATGATTAGGGGTGTGCACAAATTGTCGAATATTCAATCTGTAATTATTCGAAAAATAAAAACACTTAGAATTTTACTACTTGTTGCCTTGCTGGCAGAAAAAGCAGGGAATCCATGATAAATCCTAAGCATGCAAACTAAATTCAGTTATAAATAAATGCACTGGGTGGAGCTGTGGAGCGTGTCAACAAGTTGATTGTATTTGAATGTCGTCGTCTGCCTCGCAAAGTTTGGAATTACTTTTGATCAAAATATTCTTACTAAATTATCTTGCAAAATGGAAACTGAGTTATCATTATATCCCCACCACAATGAGAAATCATGTGAAATCCAAACAGCAGTCGACTGAGGAAAGACAGCTGTCCATCACTGCATTCACAACTACAGGTAAGCGCAGCTGTACCCCGAGTGAGCCGAGAAGAGAGCTTGTCTGATAGCAAAGTGATCTTGAGACATGTTTCCTCAAGGGAGAGTGGTTTAAAGGGATACTCCACCCCAAAATGAAAATGTTGTCATTAATCACTTTACCCCCGTGTCGTTCCAAACCCACCATCACTGTATCGCCATTTTGGAGAATAACCACTGAACGCAAGCAGCGTACGCTCTTCTGTGTCAGTCACACTGCATGGATGCGCTGTTTTCGTTCAAATCAAAGCGTAAATACACGTAGAAAACGTATCCTTATGTCGCGGCTGACACAGAATAGCATACACTGCTTGCGTTCAGCGGATATTCTCCAAAATGGCGCTACTGTAATGCGGAGAGACACAGAGGAGACGAATTGTTGAAAAGTCTTTTTTTTTCTTTTCTTTGCGTACAAAAAGTATTCTCGTCGCTTCATAACGTTACGGTTGAACCACTGATGGCAGATGGACTATTCTGACGATGTCTTTCATACTTTTCTGAACCTTGACGGTGTAATTTACTTGGCAGTCAATGTGGCAATCACAAGCCTCCCGGTTTTCATTGAAAATGTTCAGAAGACGAACAAAGCTTTTACAGGTTTGGAACGACATGGGGATAAGTGATTAATGACAAAATTGTCATTTTGGGGTGGAGTATCCCTTTAAGAACAGAAAACACAAATCGCTATAAGAAGCTTTGCTTAGCACACCATTTTTGTGTCTCTCTGAAATGCGGCGCGCATTCTTATTGTTATCAGACTGAGGAGCCAACTTTCATGTGGATATTATTGTTTTTCTCAACATTAACATGATGTGAGACAATATAAACACGATAAACACAGGGCGACTCTAGTGTATGCACTTTGTGTACTGTAATTGGCACGTATAATGTGAGATATAATGTAACGTTGTTGTAGAACATTGTTGTGTACAATGCCTAATCGGTGACAAAAACTTGATTATTAAAAAATAACGTATTTCTCGTTAAATGCCATTTAAATAAACAAATATTCAAACTTTCGTTTTTTATGAGCCCAAATATTCGAATACAATATTTTTGAAAAATGCCCATCTCTAGTTATGATGACATGAAAGTAGGGGAAATGATCATGCATCTACTCGATGATACTGACACGTTAAAAACAAATTTCTAATATTGGCCATAATCAATTTAGTACCATAATTTTTTTATTCTGATTCAGTGATCCAGCCTTCACAAGTTTTGTGGAAGGGGAGACCACTGACAATAAAATAAATCCTTCATAACCCACACACCTTTGCCTTTTTGGCATTAGAAAAAAATTGCTTAACGTAAATAAACCATCAAAGAGATAGTTCCCCCACAAAATAAAACTTCCTTTTATTTACTCAAAAGAAGATATGAATAAGAATGGACTTTACCATCACTGTATGGACCAACCAAAAAAACAACAACACTGATACATTTCTCAATTTCTTCTTTTGTGTTCCACAGAATAAAAAAAGAAAGTCATAGGCTAGTTTTGAAACGACAGTCAGAAAATGTTGACGGAAATTTCATTTTTGGGTGAACTAGCCTATCCTTTTAACAGTTCATCCCTAATTATTCATTAGGAGTGCATAAGATAATCTGTACCATAACATTATAATCAAATATTGTCATTTTTTAAATTCTTTTATTTATCAATATAATCCTTTACTTAATTGAGAATTTAATTCTCATTTCCCCTATTGTTATGTTTGCCTTATCTTTTACTGTCATTAAAATCACATGCTCATTTAATCTTAATCTTAATACTGTACATTTTATAATGTTGTGATGCCTAAATTCACTTTAGCATTTCAAATGTTCGTGTTAAATGTCTACCATAAAATGAAATTAATTGTTAGTATTGGACAGAATTCTTCAAATTGATGCATTTCTAGTATACATTACCATTTAAAAGTTTGCAGTCTGTAAGATTGAAAGAAGTCTCTTATGCTTACCAAGGCTGCATTTGATCAGTAATAAAAAAAAAAACAGTGATATTGTGACATATATGTGAAATAGCTGTTTTCTGTTTGAATATATTTTCAAATGTAATTTATTCCTGTGGTGGCAGACATAGCTGTATTTTCAACGGTCATTACGCCAGTCTTCAGTGTCACATGATCCTTCAGAAATCATTCTAATATGCTGATTTTTGATTAATAGGAAGTTCAAAAGAACAGCATTTGAAATAGAAATCTTTTGTACGTTATAAATATCTTGTTTGACCAATTTAATGAATCCTTGCTGAATAAAAATATTTTAATTTTCATTAATATTTATTATATTATATAATATATATATATATATATATTTACCCCAAACTTTTTGAATGATAGTGTACATATGGTTAGAAGAAATAAAAGATCATTTAAATGAGTACACCAGAAACAAATACAGTACATTTTGTAATGTTCAATTAATGGGGAAAAAATCATATATACAATGTCTGCAAGTAAAAGCTGTTCATTTGTAGACCGGATAATAGCATGGCTAGAGTGGCTCTACAAGCGCATTAGAACTAGAAATGACAAGCCTGTCAACCCAAATTGTGCCTCAGCTGGCTGCAGTGGACTTCTCCAGTGTAGACAGCATTATTGATTATAATAAGAGCAATTTAGTTTATCAAGTGGTGCTGCTCATGTCTGCTGTCGACACGGTGTTAGAGTTGAACCTCTAATTAGAGGGTCAGGATGAAGAGGTGGTGGTTTGAGCTAGCTGAACTGCCATGCACAAATGGGATATCCCAAATTGCCCTTTCTCAACCGGAAGCTTATAAGGATTGACAGTTTGCAGGCTACAGCATTAGCCAAAGCTGAAGGGATGCATTAAGATCGAGGCAGTTAGAAGGCTTGAGGAAGTGTCACAGTTTATAAAGCCATGTGAGTGATGGATTCCATGTAGAGCGCAGCCCTCTCACGAGAGTATTGAAAAGTGTGCTGGGCAGTTGTTGAGAAAATGTGTAGAGACATGAGTCAGGGCAGCTTTACAGTGTATTCAGTTCACTCTGAAAGAATGAGTTTGATCTCTTCCTGTCGGGCACCGTGAAAGATGATGCTTGGCGCATCTTTGTAAACCACTGTTCACTGTTATCAGTCTGTTTACTCTGCATTCATCTTATCAAAGTCTACCTGCATAAAAAAGCACTAATGAACTGAGAGTGAAAGTGCCTCTGCAGATCTGGTTCTCCCTCTCTCTCGCTGCTCTTTTAAATCTCTTTCCTCTGGCCAGCTCAGTTCCACTCATTTTAGTGTAGTTGTTAACAGCTTGCGGTGGAGCGGTTTGTGTGGCTTTGGTGTCGGTATGCTCACAAGCTGTTGGGTAGTGTCGGATCCGATGAATAAAGGATCGCAGACAGTCAAATCCCTCTGGTGCAAAGTAGTGAATTAGGGAACTGCTCTCCCTTTACTACTCCATTTCTCTCTCTCTCTCTCTCCTGAGCATGTGTCATTGGACGTTTACCAGCAGTGAGCACGATGAGCTTGTGATTGGTTTAAAGGATTTCAGGAAATATTAGAATGTTGCAGAAAGACTTTGGTAATGAGTGAATATGCAGCAACGCAATATACTTTTTGATTTATCAAAATACTGTGAAATACTGTGGAAATTGGAAGTCGATAATATCTTATTTTCTTAATTTCATACAGAATACACTGTATGTGTTTTCTTGTAGGTTATGGAAATACATTAACAATAGAGTTATCAATAGTTTCTATTGAATTATGCATTATGTTTTGATGCCTGATGTTACAAGGTTTTTGTGTGAATGGCCATAACATAATGATTAATAAACTATAAATAGTTATAATGTCATATGACTTCCTGTGAAGACAGATGGGAGATACATGAAATTATTAGAGATGCACCGATCGATCGGCCGGTTTTCCTCATGATCGGCCCGGTTCGGTGATCGGTCGGTCAGTCTCACTTCTTTCCGATTTCGAGCCGATCTGTTTTGTTACCAGCGGCACAGGCAATAACATCAGCCGTGCATTCTCGCTCTCTTCTCTCCGACGACCCCTTCTCTCTCACAAATGCCGAAATGAGTGGCTAACTGCGTTAAAAAGTTAAAATACACACAAAATGATGTCAAAATGCCCGTTTTGGCGAGTATCCAGTTAAACGCAGTCAGTTTTGGAACGTTAAATAGTTGAGAAAGAGAACGCATGTTGTGTAACAGTATATTGGGTCCGTGGATAAACTCTTAAAGGGACCGGGTAGGAACAAAAGACAAAGAAAATTATTTTCTGCTCTTGACTGGCTACGCTTTATAACTTTAATGGTAAGCATTAATCTGTATTTAATTTTTACAATGAAGACTACAGAAATTAAAGTAATCAAATCTAAAATAACACTGGATGTGTTATTTTACACTTGATTACTTTAATTTCTGTAGTATTTCTTACCTGAATAAAAACTTACTTAACCTGAAAAACTTAGTTTCATAGCTCTCTTTATTCTATTGCATTTATTTGTGCTGCTGTTTGCAATTTTTTTTTTGTTCTTATTTTATTACTGACTTTTTACTTGTTTTTTTTAAATGAAAATAAAACAGTTGAAGAAAAGTAGATTTTTGTTTGTATATGCTGTCAATTATAGTTCTTAGAAAGAAAATCGGTATCGGCAGATCACACTAACAAGAAATCGGAATCGGCCAAGAAAATTGCAATCGGTGCATCTCTAGAAGTTATACCATAATATTCGATATCTCAACGTGTATATATTTGCTCTGCATTTCAACCTAATATTAAAAATATTACAAGGCATGTTTTTCACGTTTAACACAAAAATGAACAATATTTAATTACTTTTTATTTATATACTGTATACCAGTATCACAAAACGGCACTAAACAGCAGTGTATTTTTACTAAAGCATTTTAAAATGAACTATTGTGTGTTCAGAATCATTGATTCAAAATTTAGAATTGATTCACTGAAATTATTCAATTATAACATTTCTGTCCTAGTTATAAGTTGTGAGGTCTTAGACTTTAACTTTAAAGTCATAAGCATCACTATATTCACAAAATTTCAAGAATATGGTTACTGTTTGTCATGTCACAACAAGTGGACAGCTCAAGTTATTGCTTGTCAACTACTGTAGACAACTGAAGTTTTATGAGTGTTTTGTCTCACTCTGTTTCTTTGGTTTCTGTTGGATCTGATCTAGAGGCAGTCTTTGTTTTCACGCTGTAGCACCTATGCTGAATACTGCTGCGCTTCTCTCTTTCCACTTTCTTTTTTGTCTCACTGTTTCTATCTCTTTCTCTCTGTGTCCGCAGGAGTCGGAAGATTCAGATCCGGAACATTCCTCCTCATCTCCAGTGGGAGGTGAGTGTGTAACCGCTCGGGCAGAGATAACAGTGTGTGTGTGTGTGTGTGTGGTCAAGACTCTGTCTATCTCCGCTGTGCTGCAGCATTTCTTTCTCTAACTGACGGTGCGTTAGGGATGCTCCGCCCATACACACAAGTACACTTCCTCTGCAGTCCATGAGAATCTGTCTGGAGAGAGTTCAGCCCTGGTGACCCAATTGTAAATCCTGATGACATCATCACAGTGAGCGCTGGCCCACTTGCACGCTCTCACACACTTGTGCATGTATTTGGACACCGTGCCTCTGTATTCTGCATTTCTCTGTTGAGTTTAGTGGTTCACTGTGTAAAAAATCCTTGCGTTCATTCAATATCATACCATATAAGCAGCTGCTACTCACAAAAGGGGCTGTTTTGGTGACATTTGCACACCAGTTGAATCTTGAGCATGAGCAGGCACTTGACACAAGCTTTGGAAGAACTGAAGAATATCATTGAATAAAAAAATTCTCAGCAATGATTTGAATTATGATGAATATACACTTTTTGAACTTTAACAGCCCCAGGTGTATGAATAGCTACACTACCGTTCAGAAGATTAGGGTCTGTAAAATTGTTTTTAAGAAAGGGGGGGTGGGAACTCAAAAATACCAAGCAGCATATTAACTGTTTTCAACATTGATAATAGTAAGAAATGTTTCTTGAGGAAAAGACTGGAGTAATGGAGAAATTTACCATCACAAATTACATTTTAAAATATTTTTAAATAGGAAACTTGCAATTGTAATAATGTTTCTCAATATCACAGCTTTTACTGCATTTTTAATCAAATAAGTACAAGACATTAGAGATATAAAATATAAGAGACATCTTTTAAAAACATTAAAAGTCTTACTGCCACCAAACTTTTGAATGGTAGTGTATGTATACTTTGTGTTAGACAGAAGAATAATAGCATACAGGGTTTGATATTTAACATAATGGTGAGTATAATGATGGCATTTTAATTTCGGGGTGAATTATTCATTTTATTTTCTAGCGCTTTCCGATCTCTATTTTCTGGTATTCAATCTAAAAACAGTTTATGAGATGTTTTGCTGTTTGGGTTTGTAACTGATTGTGCTCTTCTCATTGCAGGTTTTGGACAGCCTATTAGCACAGTATGGTACTGTAGAAAATGTGGAACAAGGTAAAGTAGTTGCCATAGTCTAAATTGACTATACTTACATATAATTATAAAGTACAGGTGCATCTCAATAAATTAGAATGTCGTGGAAAAGTTCATTTATTTCCAGTGTGGGCAGGTGCCAAGTCCTGCTGGAAAATAAAATCAGCATTTTCAAAAAGCTGGTCAGCAGAAGAAAGCATAAAATGCTCCAAAATTTCTTGGTAAACGGGTGAGTGACCGTTGGTTTCAAAAAAACACAAATGGACCAACACCAG
>NW_015505341.1:91188-151639 GCF_001515645.1 Sinocyclocheilus grahami | reverse complement strand
CAAGAGGAATACGACAACTGTAGCCAAATTCCTTGACACGTCTGTGTGTGGTGGCTCTTGATGCCTTGACCCCAGCCTCAGTCCATTCCTTGTGAAGTTCACTCAAATTCTTGAATCGATTTTGCTTGACAATCCTCAATGCTGCAGTTCTCTCGGTTGGTTGTGCATCTTTTTATTCCACACTTTTTCCTTCCACTCAACTTTCTGTTAACATGCTTGGATACAGCACTCTGTGAACAGCCAGCTTCTTTGGCAATGAATGTTTGTAGCTTACCCTCCTTGTGAAGGGTGTCAATGATTATCTTCTGGACAACTGTCAGATCAGCAGTCTTCCCCATGATTGTGTAGCCTAGTGAACCAAACTGAGAGACCATTTTGAAGGCTCAGGAAACCTTTGCAGGTGTTTTGAGTTGATTAGCTGATTGGCATGTCACCATATTCTAATTTGTTGAGATAGTGAATTAGTGGGTTTTTGTTAAATGTGAGCCAAAATCATCACAAGTAAAAGAACCAAAGACTTAAACTACTTCAGTCTGTGTGCATTGAATTGATTTAATACACTAATTTCAGTTTGAATAAAAATTCCATCCAAAAAATTTCAAATTCTTCAGTAATTTATATGTTTGCAGCTTGTATCAGCTGGATGCAGAATCACATTCATATTCATGTTGTTAGTGAATAACCATTTATGAAACTATAAAGAGTCTTTTCTGTTGGGGACTTTGTCATACTGCACTTGTGCTGATGTACCCTTGTGGATGAATCTAAATTACTAACAGACTGGAGTACAGAGACAATGTGTGCGTTTACATCACACGTTATCCAAACTTAAATCACATCAACACATGCTGCCAGTGGAGGGGTTTTAGTTTTGAGTTTCTGTGATCGTCTTTCCCAAATGAGAGAGAGCGTGAGAGGGAGGGCACACAGGCAGGGTGCTTGAGAGTGAGTGTGAATGAGAGGAAGTCACAGACAGACAGTCTCAGTGCATGAGAGAGGGATGAACTCTGCTCTGGCTGAAACAAGCAGTGTGTGGATTGAAGTGGGAGAGAGTGGCGAGGCTCCAGCTGTAATGTGTGTGTTTTGAGAGAGGTGCGGCGTGGTATTAGGGAGGTAAATGTAGGCGCCTGTGGTCTCTCTCCCACTCACAGCTGAGACAGATTGCGTTTATACCTGGTTTTAACATGCGTCTCCTGCGACCACTTGTGATTCGATGGAAGGGTCTCTGATTTAGTGACTAAACATTATTTTATCTGTTCTAACTTAATGTTGTTACAGTGGTGCTTGACATGACCTGCCATTGTATGCTGATATCAGACGCAAACACCTGTTATTCCAGACAAAGACACACATCTTAGCAAACATGTCAGTGATATCCAGAATGAGAGTCCACAGTAAAGAAAAGAAAAATGTTTCAAAAATGTACTTTAAAACAAACGTGCCGAGTTCTTAGAAATATACTATTAGTATTCATGCTGGTTTCATATAGTTTTGAAAAACCTTTTTTCATTTCCAAGACAAGTTTGCTTTTAAAAGTGTTTAAATTACTTTAAAACTGTTATGTGGTGTAACAGTCAATTAAAAATCTTGTTCTAACACCTTGAATATATGTGAGTGACATTTTTGCAAATATCATGAATTAGTGATTTTGTTTATTAATTGTTTATTAGAAGTACTAGTTTTGGGGAGATCTACCTTAAAAGTTAAATTATTGGATAATTTGTCATATTTTATATAGCAGTCAAAGCAGTGAAGCGGTTTAAATATTTTTTAGAATTAATTAAAAATATATCTGAAATAAAAGATTGTGCTAAAGTACTTAGAATGAATTTAATGAATAAAATAATTACTAATCAGGTTTTTATTTCAAGAATTTTAAGTTTCTTTAATTAATTTTTCTTCATTATTGATCACCCACACATTTGACTCTATACCATTAAAAAATATCATAATGAATTTTAGTTGAGAAATGAAAAAAAAAAAAAAAAAAACATGCTCATTATAGAAAATGTGTATTCAAGCTATATTGTATGTATGAATTGCATTTTTAAATAAGTTAATAGATCCATACAAAAAAAATGACCGTCTTATCATTGTCTCAAAAACTACAAAATTCCCAATCCCAGTCTGAATTAATGAAATAAATATCATCATGTTAGCATGATGTAAGGATACTGGAGTAATATTACTGGATATTGCTACTTCTCGTCGTTCTTTCTCAGGGCTTATTGCGTGATGTGTCTACATTGGTGACACTCATTGGTTCTCTGAGATTGATCGCTTGAGCTGTCTTACAGCGAGGCTTTTTGGTTCTCTTCATGTGTGAAACTTTGGATTTCTGTCCAGCTGTCCCACTCAACTTCGTCCAGACAGAGTGTCTGGTTCTCTAAGCACACAACTCCATTTAATCAATAAAAAGGCAGGCTCTCCTCTTAAAAATGCCATACACATGCACATTGTCTCTGCAGTGGCTTCTGTCTGTAATCATTGAAATGACCCAAGAGGAATTCTTGTAATGTGGCAAACCTTCATTTAGTCCCATTTCACACTCTTCAGAGAATATAATACAGCTTGACCTTTACATGATACACAGGGCTTTGATCTACGGATGTCAGGGTTGTTTTGTGCTTGTCCTGTGAAGTACACATCTGGCCATGACTCAGTAATACTTCTTTTATATGCAGATGCTGGGACACACAAGTGGCTCTTCACAGCACTAGTGTAAACTGCGTTAGTTTGTCTGTATGCACCTAATACAGAAGCATGCAGTCTCATGTTTAGGAATATGACCGAGCTCCCTGTTTCTAACTCGTATTTTCTCTCTGTATTAATTTACTTTCTTTTTGCAGTTAATACTGATACAGAAACAGCAGTGGTGAATGTGACATATTCAACAAAAGAAGAGGCTAAAATGTAAGAATCTAAGAATTAAGGTTTTGTTTTAGGGATGGACAGTGTAGCCAAAATCATATGTTGACAATAAAGGGTTAGTTCACCCAAAAATGAAAATTAGCCCACAAATTACTCACCCTCAAGTCATCCTAGGTGTATATGACTTTCTTCTTTCAGACGAATCCAGTCGGAGTTATATTAAAAATTGTCTTTGATCTTTCAAGCTGTTTAATGCCACTCAGCGGGTGTTGCATGCATCAGTCCAAAAGAAGTTAAATAAAAAGTGCCCATCCATGAAAAAGGGGGGTGAACAAAGGCCTTCTGTAGCGAATCGATGCGTTTTAGTAAGAAAAATATCCATATACAAAATGTAATAATCACTTTAATGTAGCTTGCGTTCACTGTTGTTCACGGAAGCAGCTCCGGGCGGATGACGTATGAGGTCGGCTTTGCGCATGCGCCGCTCAGAAGTGACGAACGCGGAAGCGCAGGGGAGAGATCAAAACAAAACACCGGTCACTTATTAGAAGTACAAAACGAGGATTTGTAAAGAAGAATGTCGTAGGATTCGAGAGGAGACTGGTTTTCCTTTGCTAAAGTAAGAAAACTTTGCTTCCTTTGCTCTTGTTAACAAACGTTGGTTTTCACAAGACTCAATGGCGCATGCGCAGCACTGACCTCATACGTCATCCGCCCGGAACGGCTTCCGTGTAGGTACTAGGATGACTTGAGGGTGAGTAATTTGTGGGCTAATTTTCATTTTTGGGTGAACTAACCCTTTAAGTTTTTACTGTAGTTATTTTTGCTCATTTTAATATTATTAAAAATATTTATTATTCTTTTACATGAAATTTAGAAATAATATAATAATTTATATTTTTTATTACAATTATAGTATAAAGCACCTTTTTATTGTTGACTAAATTGTTGTTGATTTCGTTAATTGAAATAAAGCTGATTTAAAATAAAATATACATATTAGATAAAACTTAAACTTCAAAAAATATTAAAGCTAAATAGAAATATTTAAACTACTAAAAATAAAAGCAAAATGACAAACTTAAACTAAAATTAAAATGAAAACTGAATATATAAAAAGCTGTGTCAAAATATTCTAAATCCTATAATAGTAAATTAATAATATTAATATAACTTTAATAAAATTAATAATAATTTTATAAGTAAAATTGTATGCTATTACTAAACTATATAAATATTTTTTTTTGTCACATTAATAATATATATCAGAATATTTTTAAATCCCAAAATGTTACAATAAATCACTCCCATTATAATTGTCAAAGTTTTCTGCATTGTACATGCCCTTCTTCAGAACTTCTAACGGTTGACATTTTTAACTGTCACTGGTTATATACCATCATACTGATTTACAAAATAGCAGTACAAAACTCACCATCTGTACACTGTCATTATATTCCACTGATAATTGTCCCCCTCTGTGTCTTCAGAGCTGTAGAGAAGTTAACAGGACAGACGTTTGAAGATTACTCCTTTAAAGTGTCTTATATTTTGGATATGGATGCTGCTCCACCTCTGCCTGTGACCCGGAATCGTCGCAGTGGAAGGACATCACGGGAACAGGACTCGCAGCCTGGGACCTCTGGAGGCTCCCTGGGGCCCCGACAGAAACAACCAGACTTCCCCCTGCGCATGCTGGTGCCCACGCAGTTTGTGGGAGCCATCATTGGCAAGGAGGGGCTCACAATCAAAAACATCACCAAACAGACACAGTCTAAGTGAGTGAGAGAGAGTGAGATCCTTAAATGTATTGAACAGGCATCTGTGGTTGATAAGATTCTGAGGAATTCTTTCAGTGCACTGGAATTAATATGCATTTATTTATATTACTTACATAATACATAATAAATTCATTAATTACAAATGTGATATACACTACCATTCAAAAGTTTGGAGTCAGTAAGATATTTGGAAACACCTTGCAATACATTTTTTGGAAACACTTTACAATACATTTTTAACCACATTATTTAATGTGAACTGACAATTAACAGTAACTAAGATTAATAAATGCAGAAGTATTGTTTACCTCAACTTTTTCTAATACATTTTTAAGATCAAAAGTTGTTAGTTACATTAGTTAATGCACTGTAAACTTAAATGAACATTTTTTATTAATTAACATTAACAAATGTTAATAAGTGCTGTAAAAATATACTGCTCATTGTTAGTTCATTAGTTAATGCATTAACTGTTAACAAATGAGATCTCATTTGAATGTTTTACAGATTTTTTTTTTTGTTTTTTGAAAGAAGCCTCTTTTGCTCACCAAGGCTGCATTTATTTTAATTAAAAATACAGTAACAACAGTAATATTGTGAAATATTAAAACAACATCAACATTATTATTGAAATATATTTGAATATATTTTAAAGGGTTCCTATTATGCTTTTTCACTTTTTCAACTTTAGTTAGTCTGTAATGTTGCTGTTTGAGCATAAAAAAGATCTGCAAAGTTACAAAGCTCAAAGTCCACTTCAAAAGGAGGTATTTTATTTAACAGAAATCACTTTTCAAAAACTACAACGAACGACTCGTTTGGACTACAACACATATTTTCCGGGATTTGTGATATCACAAATACAGACGAATGGGACGAGACCTGGTTGAGCTGCACTAGAGGAGGCAACGAGTGTTATCACTATGTGGAGACATGCTAGCTTTCCCAAGACAGACGAACTTAGAGTGATTACAATCATCCGGGTTTAAATCGCTCTCAAATTGATTTGATTTTGACGCAATATTTACACTGAAGCTCGCATGGAGCTATGGTAAGGGGCATGACATTTCCCGACCAGGCGCCGAGTGCTGCCAGTCACAACACACACTGGCCCAGCTAACCAATCACAACACATTTCGTATTTCAGAAGGCGGGCCTTCATTTGATACAGGAACTATTCGAGCCGTTCATGCCAGACTGGGGAGAGAGGTGTTGTAATGATGTAAAATATGTGAAAAATAATGTTTTTTCAAAACAAAATCAAACCCAAAAAAAAAAACCAAGATCAAGACTTTGTAAAAGAGCATAATAGGACCCCTTTAAAATGTAAAAATAAAATGTATTCCTGTGATGGCAAAGCTGAATTTTCAGCATCATTACTCCAGTCATCAGTGCATGATCCTTCAGAAATCATTCTAATATGCTGATTTGCTGCTCAATACATTTTTATTATTATCATCAATGTTGAAATCAGTTGTGCTGCTTAATATTTTTTGTGGAAACCATGATACAATTTTTTTGCGAATTCTTTGATGAATAGAAAGTTCAAAAGAACAATTTATTTTGTAACATTATGAATGTCTTTACTTTCACTGATTAGTTTAACACATTCTCGAATAAAAATTTTATTAAAATGAATTTATTTTACAAAATTACTTGCTGACTTAAGTTTTAAACAGTAGTGTACATAGAAATGCTACAATTAAATAGTTTACATAATATATTTAAACACACACACAAAAAAAGAGTACTATTCATCGCTAAGATCATTAGTATATTTTGCACACTTAAGTATCCTGGAAATATGTTACATTTATTAATCAAATTTGGCCGTAAGTGTCAATTCACAGTGATTTAAAAAACCTGCTTTATGACAGTAAGAACTCTTCTTGAAGCTTTGATCTCTGCTGAATAGTCATGTTCTCGTCCTTACAGGGTGGACATCCATCGTAAGGAGAACACCGGAGCGGCGGAGAAGCCGATCAGCATCCACTCCACTCCTGAGGGCTGCTCTGCCGCGTGCCGCATGATCATGGACATCATGCAGAAAGAGGCTGATGGCACGAAGGTGTAAGTCTGAATCTTCTGAAGTCATGGGACTTCTTTAATTACATCTCTGTAGTTGCCAACTTGTGGTCTTGCTTCTGTAGAACTGAGTGCACACTTAAGTATCCTGGAAATATGTTACATTTATTAATCAAATTTGGCCGTAAGTGTCAATTCACAGTGATTTAAAAAACCTGCTTTATGACAGTAAGAACTCTTCTTGAAGCTTTGATCTCTGCTGAATAGTCATGTTCTCGTCCTTACAGGGTGGACATCCATCGTAAGGAGAACACCGGAGCGGCGGAGAAGCCGATCAGCATCCACTCCACTCCTGAGGGCTGCTCTGCCGCGTGCCGCATGATCATGGACATCATGCAGAAAGAGGCTGATGACACGAAGGTGTAAGTCTGAAACTTCTGAAGTCATGGGACTTCTTTAATTACATCTCTGTAGTTGACAACTTGTGGTCTTGCTTCTGTAGAACTGATGATATTCCTCTGAAGATCCTGGCCCACAACAGTCTGGTTGGAAGACTGATCGGGAAGGAGGGCAGGAACCTGAAGAAGATTGAAGAGGAGACAGAGACCAAAATAACCATCTCCTCGTAAGTGTCTGTTGCATTTTATGGCGTTCATCAGGTGAAAACAAGGAAAGCTCATAATTATTTCTCTATCATGTGAAATTCTCTATGGAGGCATACATGATTACTTGGTTCACCATGGAGAGCTCTTTTGATAGGAAATAGAGTGTTTTGTGGTTAAGATGTTGATCATAACATGACCTGAACATGTGACATTTTGTAATGGGCTGCTAAGTGCTGGGATCTGGTTCAGAGCATCAGAGTACAGGTGGTTTTATGTATTTCCCAGAAATAAAGTGTGTGCTGGGCACACAGATAGCTTAGGAAGTGAGTCACCCAATTAAGCCCTAACCAGGACTGCTGACGTCATTGCTTAGCTGTCCCTCTAAAAACAGCCTCATTTACCAATGCTGTAATTATTTAAGACACTTTTTAATATTAGTCAATACCAATATGATCACATCATACACACAATATAATAATAGTAATGATAGCAAAGATACTGACCCATTCAAATGTAATAATAAAAAAAAAACATTCTGGTCACATCATATCCACTTAATTAAAAATTCCCTCAATAGGAACACTGCTCTGATCTGACCAAAGTAATGCGTTTCTCAAACTGGTACCAGTGATTTTACTCTCACCTACTTTTTGTCTTTCTTGATTCTTTCCACAGTTTACAGGACTTAACTATTTATAACCCAGAGAGAACCATTATAGTGAAGGGGAGTATTGAGGCTTGTTGTAGGGCTGAAGTGGAGATCATGAGAAAGCTGAGGGAAGCCTATGAGAACGACAATGCTGCTATTAACGTAAGTGTTTGTGCTTTTTTGACGAAAGGAAAATGTGTTTTCCACTTTTTAGCCACCGTTTTTGTCATAATGAATATGACATTTTTTAGATTTAACTCAAAGAAATGCTGATATGCTCTTTATAAAACTGTTTATTGTGTGTCGAGTGTGGTCAACCTTGAGTCATCATCTTATAGAAGACGAGGCAGTTAGATGCCTCGTCTGTTTACTTGTGTTCAGTTACTGACTGTGTTTATAGGAAACAGCCTTGAGTCAGTCCGTCCCCTGCCGTGCATACGGAGAACTCACTGTCATCCTGGCAACAGCCGTTCACACAGACATGCTCGCACATGTACACCATTCCCAGTTAGCACGCATGACATCACTGCCTGTGTCTGAGGGAAGTGAAGCCATAGACTGAGAGCAAATACTGTAACAATAGCATCATCATTCTTGTTTACACCGGCGCATCCAACGTCTCCCTTCATCTTCAGTGAGTCATTTATTTTGTGGAAGAAGCCTCTATCAACTACACAGATCAAATTTATGCGGTTTCATTTATACTCACGCATTACTCGGTCCTCAGTCAGGCGTACAGTAAATTATTCATGCTTGGATCAAGTGTTTTTGCGACTGTTTCATGTGTAAATGTCTGTTAGTTGATCCTTGTAACCTTCATTCCCTTTTGAATGAGAGATGCACAGCAGATGAATCAGATAGAATATGAATAATCAGGCATATGAACTTCTCTGTCAAGAATAAACAGCATAAAAACTTCCATCTAAAAGTGTTTGCCACATAAAACGATGCACTGGGTTGATGGAGCCACCTAGCGTGACGGTAGCGATATTACAACACGTTATTACAAATATTCACATGGTTCATACAGCTCAAAATTACATTGAAGCTGAGAATTCTGTGAGTATTTTTTAATCTCAAATGAGAGTTAGTGTCAAGAAAAACATGATAGCTTGAGGTCATGCACTGCATAATCATTCATAATCCATGATGTCTTGCAGCAACAAACCAACCTTATCCCTGGGTTAAGCCTGAGTGCACTGGGCATCTTTTCAACTGGTTTGTCAGTATTGCCACCAGCTGCTGGGCCCAGAGGCGTCCCAACCGTACCCCCAGCTAGCTACAACCCTTTTCTTGTGAGTACAAACCACAGTATGGACTTCATTATGGAACTACAACATATCTGGATATATCAATCTCAGGAATGCATTACATTTAGCAGATCAAAATACAGATTTTAACAATTAGATGACAAATGACAAAGAAGAATTTACCAGTTGTAATTCAAACTCAATTTGTAAATCAATCAATTTGAGATATACTGTATATATTATATGTGTGTGTGTGTGTGTGAATTGTAATCTATGAATTATTTATAATGTAATCTATAGATTAAGATTAAATTCGGAAAATAAATTAAGTTGCCTAATAGAACATAATGTTGTTATATATAATTATATAAAAATGTTATACATAATTATAAATTCAACAAATTTCTGTAAGTTGCATTTTAAACATATTATTAATACCATGAATTTCTGGAAATCCCCCATGTGATGTGTATAAAAAACATTCTTAATATTTAAACATAAATATTTTTTTAATTTTTAAAATGTAATTAATGAATTGTATATATATATTATATTATAGTAGCATTTTAAACTATTATTATTAATACCATGAATTTGTGGAAATACCCAATATGTTGTGTTTGATAACATTTTCTATGCATAATCATACAGAAAATTGATGTTTTTTTTTAAACTATCCAAGGAATTTCTTTAAATTTCACTCTATTTACATCCTTAAATTCAAATTTGATGTACTACATGCTGTTCTGTTCGCTACCTCAGTTTGATTTCATAGATTAAATGGAAATTTAATCTGAATTCTCAGTTTAAAGGGGTCATATGATGCGATTTTTAAATTTTTCCTTTCTCTTTGGAGTGTTACAAGCTCTTGGTGCATAAAGAAGATCTGTAAAGTTGCAAAGACTAAAGTCTCAAATCCAAAGAGATATTCTTTATAAAAGTTAACGCCTACCTAAAACGGCTCGTTCTAACACGCCCCCACATATCTACGTCACGATGTGGGAAGATTACATGACGCCGCCCATAATGTTCACGCAAAGAAAGAAGGCGTAACTTTTATTCTCGCTGTAGTATTGTTGCTGCCACCGCCATGTCGTGAAGGCACTGTGTTATTCGTTGTGAAAGCGAAACTACTTTTTTTGGCCTTCCAAAAGAGGACGATATCGCTTCATCATGCCTGGAGCTGATCTGTGCTGGTTTCTGAGGAAATACAACAACTTTGCGCTGTGGATCGGCTTTCACCGTGGACGAAGTGGAGTCCAGCCCGGGGTCGTCACATGTGGTTGCCGCAAGTCTGCCGGCCGCCCCGTTCTCAAGCACACCGTCCTCCGCACACTCTAGCCCTCCGGTTGTTCTTCACTCTAGCCCCCGGCCTCTGCTCACTCTAGGCTGCTGTTTGGTTTTTATCATCCTCAGTAGTACTGTAAAACTTGAGTAGTCATTTATTGTAAATAGTTTCAACAGGTTTTTATTGTTGCAGTTCTTTGCTTACGGTAAATCAAGTTCTCTTCATGACATTAGGGACTTTGGCATTTACTGTCAATAACATATTATACTTGCAAACTTTTGCAAAGACCTGCCAGCATGTTAATATCCTCACCAACCAGTTAGTAACCTGTTATGCTAGTAACTGGCCAGCTGGTTAGCCAGCTTTTCTATCAAACCTTGCATATGAACAGCATGGAAAGGCCCTTTTGAAAACGTATTTCTCTTTTGAACGGTCTCTCCTGTTGTGTGTCTGATACTGAAGCCTGATTTGTTCATGCTCATGTAACTGCACGAACCAATGACGCTTCAACCTGCCAAAACAGGAAGAGCTGATCGCTATATAAGTTGGCTCTGAGCGCCATTTCGTCAGAATTTTCCTCTGTCAATGACGAAGATCATCTCCTCGCTGACTCTACAAGCAAGAAGCTGAAGAGGGGAAAGAAAGGAGCTCAGCCTGCTGCTCGCCTCCATGAGAAGGAGCCCCCGACAGCGGAAGAAGCCAGAAGCCTTCCTCTGCGGCCATCCAGCGCATTTAAGAGCAAATTTCTGAACCAATTTTCAGCGACATTGTTTCAAATATCGCGCCGCGAGTGTGGCTCGTGCAGGGGTTCTCTGGACACAGTGAGTGCGTCGCCTGTTTGGGCAGCGCCCACGCAGAGGCTGCCCTCACTGGGACTGAATGCTCTCACTGCGAAAGCATGAGTCTCATCCCTCTTCGCTCATGGATTGCCTTTTTTAATGAAGGCGGTCCTCCCCGCTCTGCTCTCCTGTTTCCTCTCTCCCCTAGTAGGAAGAAACAGCGGAACATCTGGACTCAAACACCGGGCTCAAGTGAACTCACGCCGGCGCAGCTCTCACGTGTTTCACTCTCCTCCTAACGCCTCGATTCGCCTGTGTGCTTCACATGTGAGGATCAGCGCCCCTCGTCAGCCTCCTTGACGAGTGGTACCTAAAGGGACGCCGTCAACATTCCTCCCTCCAACGGCCTGCCCGTTCCTGCCAGCAGTTCAAGAGGAACTCACCAGGACGTGGCGCACACCCTACTTGCTGCGTGTTAATCCCTCTACTTCTATCGTTCTCACCACTGTTGACGGCGCTGAAGAATGAGGTTATAGCAAGCTCCCCCTTAGGAAGAGACAGTCGCTGCACATCTGTGCCCTCCATCAGCCCTGGGGTTGAAAGCCCATGCAGCGCACCCATCAAAACCCTGCAGGACTACCTCAGCCCTTGCAAACAGGGCTTATCTCAACGGGAGTCTTTGCAGCACCCTGCGAGTGTAATTAATACCATTTTAGAGGCTAGAGCTCCATCTACAAGACATCTTTTCACCCTTAAATGGTCAGTCTTCACTTACTGGTGTGTAGCACGGAACCAGTACATGTCGCACGATGACTGGTGCTAGTTCTAACATTTCCACAAGAGCTGCTGGATAAGGGGCACACCCCTTCCACTCTCAAAGTATACTGAGACATGGCTATGTGCTAAAAGTGCTCTCCACTCCGTTCAGAGCACAAGTCATCACCCTCCTAGAGCTCCCCAATTCAGAAGGTGAGCAGGGTCCTAATCCATTCTACCCGGTTTGGGCTCTTAGAGTGTATGTTGAGTGCTCTGGCCCGTTTAGACACTCAGAGCAGCTCTTTGTATGCTTCGGAGGCTGCTCTGAAGGTCTGGCGGTTTTGAAGCAGAGACCATATTGCTGGATAGTCGATGCTATAGCCCTAGCTTATGCCTCAGTGGGCTTGCAGTGTCCTATAGGTGTGAGGGCCCACTCCACCAGAGGAAAGGCCTCCCCCTGGGTGTGGTCCAACGGGATTTCTATTGGTGATACTTGTGCGGCTGCCTGTTAGTCGTCTACCTTCACTAAATTGTATAACTTGTATGTCTCTGCCTTGCAGGCACGGATCTTGTCCACGTAATTCTACCCAATCCCCTTTGTAAGTGGAGAGGGTTATGTTATGTAGACCTTAGCCTAAATGGCTTGGGTCTCAGTACTGGCTCATGCTTTCAGGAGCCCTCAGTATCGGTGCTGCGGGGCTGGCCTCGCAGAGCGGCTTCATTCTGCACTTGCTTATAGCACAGCGCTATTGGATGCGCTCCCCGTGAGCGTCGGCGACGCAACGGAGAGACCGATAATTAGATAAATTATCTAATAAATGTAAAATAATCAAAAAGAATAAAACATTTTTATTAAATGTGGCAGTGTCTTTTTTTAAAGATAATTTTAAAGCAGGGCTGATGATCTATTAAAAAATGAACTAAATAATCATTTCTAAATAATCATTTCATAATCAGGTTTCTGTAATTAATCACGATTAATTGCATCTAACATGAACATATGTAATCATATTATTTTTTACATTGAATTTCCAAATTATTGTGGAAACAACCTAAGACAATATTCAATAATAGTGAAATGTTCTTGAGATGTAAAATGTTTGTAAATTGAGCCATCTCATTTGTTCCAGGGTCATTCATCCCAGCTGGGTGGGCTGTACAGTGTCCCGCCTGCTAGTGCCATCTCTCACCAGCACACAGTGAGTACTCTTACTGAAACTGTCCAATAAAATGGATTGTTCTGGTTGTGGATGATGATTGGTGGATACAGTGTTCCAGCGAACCAGTTTTATGTGATGTCATATTTTATATCATATATTGATAGCTAGAGTGTGTGATGGCCAATATAATGCTAATATATATTGTATTGTATTTGCAGCACAATTTAATTATGGCAAATATGATGTTAAAAAAACATATTTTATACAATATTTACTCAAAATTCACCCCAAAATACTTATAAACAGAACATGTTTCCAGTTTGTTGGTAGATTCTGTAAGTGACACAAAATGGAGTGACTCCCTTTGTTAATGTTAAAGGGATAGTTCACCCAAAAATGAAAATTCTGTCATCATTTACTCACCCTCATGTCGTTCCAAACCTGTATGAGTTGCTTTCTTATGTTGAACATAAAAGATGATATTTTGCTGGTAATGAAACAGTTGGTGGTTGCCATTGTCTTCCATAGTAGGAAAAACAAATACTATGAAAGTCAATGGCAACCACCAACTGTTTGATTACCAGCAATCTTCAAAATATGTTCTTTTGTGTTCAACATAAGAAAGCAACTCATACAGGTTTGGAACGACATGAGGGTGAGTAAATGATGACAGAATTTTCATTTTTGGTTGAACTATCCCTTTAATGTCATTTTAATAAATAACTTGGTAGTTATTCACCAAATAAAAACCTCCGTCTCTGTCAGGCAGTGCTGAACACCACATGCTAATGGTGTTGACTTGCTGTAAACTCCTGAATGAAAAAGCTCTCTGGCATCTTCAATCTTTCACTGTTGCCCATGCAGAGAGTCTGAACAATGAGTCACTGGTTTCCTATGGTTCACACTTCAGTGCCAGGCAGGTCAGGTCCTTTAGAAACCGATAAGAGGTTTGCATCCTCATCATCAGTTTGAGTGTTGAATGGATTGTTTTTGCCTCCGTACAAACCTGTGTGAACCTTCAGGGCTTGACCTCTAGCCTGTGCTGAAGTGAGCAGTATCTTAAGTGGGATTGTGGGTGGTTTGGGAAAACTAAAGGTTGAATCTACCTGACATGCTCAGATGGATTTTAGAAGACCTTTTTGAGGAATCCCTGATTTGCAGAATCACATTGAATTAGAGGCCGTAATATTTTGCATGTTTTTTTCTGCTCTCTCCACAGCAGGCTCCTGAACAGGAGGTGGTCTACCTTTTTATTCCAACTCAGGCTGTTGGTGCTATTATTGGCAAGAAGGGCCAACATATTAAACAACTGGCACGATTCGCAGGAGCCTCTATTAAGGTAGGAGTTTCTGCCTACTGGAATGCCACTGCTGTCATGTTAAATCTGTAAAATAAAAAGGTTCCTTTTGTGTTTTTGTTACGTGAAGCACAATAATCCATCTAATTCTCTGTGTCCTATTGCTAAGATCCTTGATTTGAATCTAACCATATCATGCTCAGATTTGGCCTAGTGCCTCAGTGTGGGTGAGCCAATCATCCGTAACCTCCTCTCTGTTGATTCGGCCAGTCCTGTGGGTTGCTGGGTAATCAGAAGGGGTGAGACAGTTCACCACCCATAGTTCAGAATGTGTACCTTTTATTCCAACTCAGGCTGTTGGTGCTATTATTGGCAAGAAGGGCCAACATATTAAACAACTGGCACGATTCGCAGGAGCCTCTATTAAGGTAGGAGTTTCTGCCTACTGGAATGCCACTGCTGTCATGTTAAATCTGTAAAATAAAAAGGTTCCTTTTGTGTTTTTGTTACGTGAAGCACAATAATCCATCTAATTCTCTGTGTCCTATTGCTAAGATCCTTGATTTGAATCTAACCATATCATGCTCAGATTTGGCCTAGTGCCTCAGTGTGGGTGAGCCAATCATCCGTAACCTCCTCTCTGTTGATTCGGCCAGTCCTGTGGGTTGCTGGGTAATCAGAAGGGGTGAGACAGTTCACCACCCATAGTTCAGAATGTGTTTGTACTTCAGTTAATTTAATGTCTAATGGCATCTTTAAAAATATGAATATTACACTACCATTCAAAAGGGGCAAGATTTTTTAAGGAAGTCTGTTATGCTCACCAAGAATGCATTCATTTTAGAGCCCGACCGGTATGGGTTTTTTGGGGGCTGATACCGATATTAGAGCGTAAAAAAGACAGATATCGATATATCGGCCGATATTCTTTGTGTAGGCTATATTATAGTACAGTATAGTCAAAAGTTTGGACACACTTCCCATTCGTGTGTCCAAACTTTTGACTGGTACTGTATATAGAATACAGTATATAACCTACATAAACAGAATATATATATACATAAACACATCTTTTGCAGTGATAACTCAAATGTGGTGATCAAACACTTATAATGATGTGACAAACATTGGCCTATGTAGTGGAGGCAGGTTATTTAACAATAAACTTTATTATTAAAAATGAGTCTGACATCAGTGCACATAACAGTAAACTTCACTTATTATAAATAACTTAAACACAAATAGAACAAAATATATATAACTTGAATTAAGAAATTAAACAAGGTAACTGTGTAGGGCAAGCAAGCTACTGCCAAACCAACAGGGGCAGGTTTATTTAGGAAGCACAGCTTTTCCAAATGGAAACATCTAAAATTGATAAATAATAATAATGAATAATATTTTTTCACAAATTCTGTGTTGTGTATTTTCTGGTAATCAAATGATCATGCAGAACATGAGGATTTGTATTTAAATAAGTCTTTTTGCAGTTTAATATTCACAGACAGTCTACAAATATGTACTGACCTGTTTTTTTATTTATTCATCAAAAATAAGACACATTCCATTACATTTTTTATGACTGGATTCCGCGATTCAATCCATGTTTTCTGCATCGCGGAAATCATAGGGCCCTACTAATGTAGCAAACGAATATGATAAGCTCATTGTGAGAGTAAAAGATGGGGACATTGTTGTTTATTAACTTAGCATCGAGTCTCTCCAACTAGGTGACTATGTAGCGTTAAATTACCATTCAACAGACTCAAGCCACTACCGCACTGCCGTCTGTCGGACTGCAGAAAGATACTAACTTTTCAATCTGCTACGTTACTTACTGTACTGACAAACTATGCTGACACCGTGTCTGCGCCGCAAAAGGATGCCACAAAGCGACCATTGAAAATCATTTGAACTTTGTGTCAGCACGTCATAAATAGAACGAGGCATCAGTTTACTGCATCCAGTGTAGACAACATCACTGATTATAATGGGTTCTATTCTACACCGGACGCGAGCGGCGTGCCGTGACAAAATACAATAGAAATCTATTGTATTTTGTCGCATCGCGTGATGTGATGTGACCGATGTGATAAGCATGAGTTCTGGGCCGCAGCGCGGCCGGTATAAACACCAGCATTGACTGAGTGGCCGCGTTCAGCTCTGGTGGCCGTAACACAGGCTTTAATGTGCCGCAGACGCGTGCCGTGATGCGCAGATCAGCTCTAGTCTCTAACGTCACTGAATCTGCTGTTAAAAAATAACCATCCATGCATCATATCATCATGCAAAACTAAGAATTAGAATCATTGTAATGTGACGATCAAATATAGGTGCGGGTGGCAGGCGGATAATTTGAAGCAGCGGACTCAGGTGAAGTTTGAGCTCATCTCTACACTGACCTGGGTCGCCAGCAGCAAACAATGGAGCACGCTCTGCTGGGAAAGGCGGCAAACTAAGTAATTACACCATTCAGAAGCATTTAATCTGCATTATATGTTCTGTAAAAAATAATTTTCATATCTGAGGCATATTCGCCGATACCGATATATCTGCGACAGACTCGTATCAACCGATAATATCGGCAAAACGATATATTGGTCGGCCTCTATTTGATCAAAAATACAGTAAAAACTGTAATATTGTGAAATATTATTACAATTTAAAATAAATGCTTTCTATTTTAAATGGATAAAATTGTATTTTCAGTTAATTTTCAGCAGAAATTACTCCAGTCCAGCCATTACATTTTTTTATGATTCTCTGATGAGTAGAAAGTTCACAAGAACAGCATTTATTTCACAGAAATCTTTTGTAACATTTTAAATGTCTTTGTTACTTTTGATCAATTTAATGCATCTGAATAATCTGAATTTCTTTACAAATAAATTAACCCAAACTTAGTGTAAATGTTTTTCACATTTGACAATTTTCAGGTGTCTTTTTCAAGCAATTAAAGTAATTCTTAATATCGCTGAAGTAATGTAGACTTAGAGAGTGACATATTGATGTTTGAAAGTGACAAAACTTTTTGTTTTCTATACATTTCAATAAATGCTGACATTTCACAAAATGTGAATTGTATGTAATTTTACAGTGTGGTGTATTTTAATGCAGCATATGGTTTAATGACATCTGGTATTTTATTGAATTGCTGATTTAACTGAATTCATGGCCACAAAATCTAAATACAAAAGAAACATTGAGAATTTAAACGGTTAAACCCCTATTGATCAGAGGCTGCCTTTGGAAGTAATTGGAAACAGAGACCTCTGGTGGCTGTGTGATGAGACTTCAAGAGAATGAGCTCTATGAATGGTTCACACTTCAGATGTAGCTCTAGAAATAAAATGTTCTTTAAAGCAAATTTGTTTCTGTCAACAGCATTTGTGGCATGTTGTTGATTATGTCAGAAAATAATGTTGATTCATGGTATGTAAATAGTGTGATCTTGATATGTAAAAACAACATGCATGTACATAAATGTGGTGCTCTTTATGTTCAGATCGCACCTGCAGAGAGTCCTGACGTCATTCAGAGGATGGTCATCATCACTGGCCCACCAGAAGCTCAGTTTAAGGTAAAGGAATAAAATACAAATTTAAAATGCCAGTATTAATTAGTATATGACAATTGAAAAAATATTTGAATTGAATCTTTATGGCCTTTAGTTCTGTTGTACCCTATAATGCCCCTGAAAAATGGACATTGACTTTGGTTCTGAGTTTCAGGCCCAGGGCAGGATATTTGGGAAACTGAAAGAAGAGAATTTCTTTTCTGCAAAAGAGGAAGTGAAGCTGGAGACACATATAAAAGTGCCCTCTTCAGCAGCTGGGAGGGTCATCGGGAAAGGCGGCAAAACAGTGAGTTTTGTAATAAAAGACTTTCCATTCAAAGGTTATTCACTTTCTAATGCCAGACATACTATAGGATTCTGATTCACAATAAACTATCTGTGTTTACACATTTTCAAAGAACAAGATGTTGTGTAGCACATCCAATCACAGCTGTTTTCTCATCTCAGAGTCAATATTCCTTTCATTGTTCAATTGTCAAGTCAAAAATGGGTTTGCAAAAGTTAACCGTTATTCTCAGAATCCATAAAACATTTAAAATAGCTTCCCAAAAAACAATGAAATGTTCATTGTTAAAGAATGGGAACATTGTTGATTAATCAAAGTTAATGTGGTGTGAAGAGTTCCTGAGAGAGCTAATACATGCCACCAGAGCAAATTATGGAAATGTTGTTATTGTCTTTGATAATCGTTTTGTATGTACCAGACAATTTTTTCTGTGTAATTGTCAGCAAATTCACTAAAAGCACTGAAATGCGGGATAAAGTTTTTTTGTATTATTATTATTATGGCAAAAGTTTGGTTATTATGTTATATAACTTACTTTTTAGTCTAAGGCTTTGAAGAGGACAGGTTTGATTCAAATCAATGTGACCTGTTTCAGTCAGGATTATTATATGTTTCATGAGCTGTACGTTTCGCTTTTAGGAAATATTTGACTCTATTCACAGTGACTCATTTGTAGAGTAGACAGGGGTTGCAGTTGTTGCCCAAGGGCATCATAGCAGCTTGGTCTTGACGTAGGTCATGTACAAATGAGCAACTGGATATGTGCTGCTTGTTCTTGTAGGAGTCTGATTGACACACAGCGTTTGCACATTTTGACACAATTGACATTATTATTAGGTGTAATGTTAGGTAGTTTCGTCATCAGCCTGTTTCTCTAAACCCGTTTCAGGTTAATGAGCTGCAGAACCTAACCAGTGCAGAGGTCATAGTGCCACGGGACCAAACCCCAGATGAGAATGATGAGGTCTTTGTCAAAATTAGTGGGCATTTCTTTGCCAGCCAGGTGAATTATACACCACACATCACAACAAATGTGAAAAGTGTAACTTTCTGCTGTTTTGGGCTAAAATTTCCAGCTCCAGTAACTACTACAGAGATCGATCCTAATCATGCGACTTTGTATCCTAACCAGCAGCAATTTTTTTTCTTTTGTTTCCATGCTAATATGATGTTTTGTCCTAACCAACCACGACCGTCAACAGCACTGCATGAGGAAATATGTATTCAGCCGTTTGGTCTTTATTTCTGTTCATTCTATTCAGCTAGGCGGCCCTGGCTACAGTCAGATCTCATTGGTCCAACATAATGCTTGCAATTGTGTTTTAAACATAAAAAATGTTCTGACTGGCTATTTTTTCACACATGTAATTTCAACATTGATAACTATATATATGATGTTTAAGGCCAATGTAACATTTATTTCACCATTAAATGTGATATCTTGGCAACTAGTGTATAACGTTTATACAATAGTTTTCACTAGGTTTGTGGTCATTTAAATAAATTAATACTTTTATTTAGTGAGAACATTACATTTTTTTTAAAGTGACAGTAAATATATATGTTAAAAAACTTTCTATTTCAAGTAAATGCTGTTATATTTCCTGAAAAAAATATATATTTTCCACAAATATATTTAGTACAATGACTATTTTCATCATTGATAATATAAGAAATATTATTTGAGCAGCAAATCAGCATTTTAGAATGATTTCTGAAGGATTTTGTGACACTGAAGACTGAAGTAATAGCTGCTTAAAATTCTGCTTTGCATCACATGAATGAATTAAATTTTAAAATATGTTCAAATAGAAAACTATTAGTTTAAAGTGCCCCTATTATGGGTAATGAAAAGTTAATATTTTGAATTTGGGAGTCCCCAACAACAGGTTGACATGCATGCAAGGTCAAAAAACACTTTCATTGTCTTATAATATGCATTTATTTTTTACCTTACTTGCTCAACAACTCCCAAACGATTCGCTCAATGATTCATTTTCCAAACCTCTCCTTTGCATGACGCTAATCTGGGATGATTGGTCTGATTCCTCTCATTTTCGTTTCATCATGCCTGTAATGCCTGATAAAGCAGCATTTGTGAGCGCAGTGCTGTTTTGTGTACAGCCGTTACCGGGAAAACCGGTATTTTTACCGCTCCTAAAGCGGCACCTAGTGGCAAAGAATGAATTTGCATTTTCATTCAGACAAACTGAAAAGACCAACAATTGGGCGGGCAATATGCTAATGTTTCGTGTTGACCTCAACATGAAACGGCTTGGGATTCGTTTTTAAAAAGGACTCGTTTCAATGATTCAGAGTCGACTCTTTCTTTTGAGAGACAATAACTTTATAACACGGTGCACTTTCAGATTAAAAACATTGCAGGATGTTTTCATTCACTTTGAGCTGTGTGCATGAAAGGTAATTTTCAAAAATCCATAATAGGGGCACTTTAAATTGTAATAATGTTTCACTATATTACTGTTGTAACTATTTTGGTTAAATAATTGTAGCCTTGGTGAGCATAAGAGTCTTCTTTTCAAAATAATTGTACCAAGCCATCTCGAATGTTCTGCTTCTTGACCATGTAAAGGCTAAATGCAGTAAATAAAATCACCTCTTATTGGTCAATGACACATGGTAGTGACGAAACATGAAATCTTATAATGGCTTATAGCATTACCTTCATTCAGCCACCTCTCTCTTATTGAAAAGAAACTCAAAGTGAACATTTACCACTATAAACATACTCTCCTCTGGTCCCACAGACTGCACAGAGGAAAATCAGGGAGATCATCCAGCAGGTGAAACAACAGGAGCAGAAGCACCAGCAAGGCGCCCCCGTGACACACCGATCCAAGTGACCATCAGGGCAGCCCCAGCGGGCACCTGCCAATGAATGTAGCCCTCCCAACTGGAATCAGACCAGACCGGACGAAGGGGACCGGCCGGGCAGACCAGCAGCCATGGGATCAAAACCAAAGAACTTCTTTCTGGGGGAGATGAAGGAGCCACAGACAGAAGGGCTCTGAGTGCACTGCCAGCTTGGGGAGGGAGGGGGGAAGGAAGCGCAAGAAGGACAAGCGTACCTTTTATTGTTCAAACACACCCTGAGTATGACCAGAATAGGTATGCGGCATCTGTTATCAGGACGGGAAACATCATCATAGTCGCCCCACGTAACAATTTCTTTATAAACTTCTTATTTTAGGCTTAATCTAGGGCTAACACAGATAAGAAGCTCTATTAGCACATGTACACTCATGCATTTTGACTGAGTTGTGTTGCTGTTTTCTCGGGTAAGTAAAGTGGGTGTGCACTGGCAGTTGGCAACCGAGATTTTTTTATAATTTTTTTTTTTTTTTTGATGCCCAGATTGCGATTTCAACGATCAGCAGTATTCTCACCAGTACACTAGAACAAATATACTGTTATATCTGAAGCAGAAGCACGATTCTTCTTGTTTTGCACGAGCCATCGGGCATGTAGTGCACATATGCGGTTGCGATTGCATATAACATGTTTTTCAGATTTCTTTGATGATGGGACAAGCAAGTTGGGAAATGTAAATGACAGAACGTTTACTCATATCTTAGCCTGTTTGCATTTCGGGACACATCATCCAGCTCAACGGATTCCTTGTTACTTAGCCTGTGCGTGCCAACGGATGCCGTTAAAACATTTCTTTCTGTGCATATCTCATTTTTTAGCTTTTATCATTTGTAGTTTGTTGTTATTTCTGTCCAGCTCTTACACTCCCTTTTTATTTTTACACCAGTGTTTTTGCAGCTTCTGCATTTAGTCATTTCAGTGCCACCGCATTCTTGTGGCGGCAGTCATTACGAGACTGAGTAGGTATGTGGTAGATGTGGATTAGGAGTCGACACCCCTTGTTTGCTTTAGGGGGTATGAAAAGAATATAAAGCAAGCACCAGCGTCTGAAAGACAGCACACCTTTACTGGCTTGGGCAGAAGCGAAATCAAATGTGCACCAAGAATTCTGCCTTAATCTATGCTGAAAGGAAACAAAAAAGATGGGCGACTGAAAATGTTATTGGAGGGTCAGGTTGATGTGGGACGAGGAGGCACCTTATGATCTGTGGTACACACACAGCCGCGTTTGGCTTTAAATCTCTTTGTCAGGGAGCTTTCTAAATGGCATGACAGCTGTGAATGTACAATAAGCAGCCTTTTAGAAAGAGCACCACCCTGTCATGTTCAGTAAGCTGGTTGGTCGGCGAGATTGTTCTTTTTTTTTTTTTTTAACAGATACTCTGGTTGTTTTGGGAAATGGATCGACTGTTCCAACAGGACGTGCAGGCATGGATATCCCTTTGTGCTTTATTTTCTTCTTCTTTTTGACCATGGAAGTTTGTTGCCTTAAACGTCACCAGTCTATATCATCACAGACGGCTCCCTCGCCCAATGAGAGCTAAGCCTCATCTTCCAGATGCAAGGTTTATGCCAATACGCACAGCTTCCATTAGTGTATATGCGTGTGTGTATATAGATATAGATATATATATATATATATATAAAGAGAGAGAAATATTTATGAATCTATTTTTTTTCCTATTTTGTGACGAGAGCTATTAATAAGAAACAAACCGAAAACAACAAGTCTTTTTTGGTGGAACACTGCCATGTTATTCTGAAGGGAAGTGTTTATTTTCTTGGAAGTAGACTATGAATATTGGTAGTATACTAACAGTAAGAACAGTAATGAATCACCGCAACACTGATCAGAATGTGATCTGTGCGCATGTCAGTATTCCGATCTACCTCATGCGTCAGGGTACCTCAGTCCAATCTTAAATTTCCCTTTTTTTTCTCCCCACATTTTGTATGCCTTGTAAACTGAAAGTTTTGAACGTTTTCTTTTTATTAATAATAAAAGAGATCAAGAAAAGTCTTCAGGTCCATCTGGCAAAAACAAATGGATCTTAAAGCTTTCAAAACTGAATGCGAATTCAGAGACAATGAATATCAAGTAGAATGGCTTAATTCAAAGCATTCTCCAGGAGCAACCACGTGGTCCGAAGCGTAAGCCAGCTGTCTCTTTACATTTTATAAACATGAGTCCAAATTCAGGAGTTACAGTCAGACCAAATTTTTTAATTAAGGCTTTTTTTTTAATCAAGGTCTTTCACAAAACAGAACCAGGTTGATATGAAAAAAATAAAATAAGTAAATAAAAAATTTTTCTTGATGTAATCCACAGAGTAACTGTTTTTAAAAGTGTTTATTATAATCCCACAAAAATGCAGGTATTTTTGTTGCCTCAGATCTGCTCTGACTGCAGTGGATCTGTTGCCGGTTGCAGTCTTTGTGTGTTACCGCTAAAACAACAAACCCAGATAGCACACGTACGTCTGCAAGATGTCTGTTAAAGATCTTTTGATCTGGAAAGCATCTACTGTGTACAAACATCTGACAGACGTCTCTAAGATGTCAGTTTAGCATACATTCTAAATCATAAACATCTTAGACATCTAATGTCTATTTGACATCTAAAATGAAACGTCCCATATACATACTGCAGATGAGCAAACACTCTAAAAAATACGTCTTTCAGATGTAAATGCAGACTTCAAATAGACGTCTCCGTGATGTACGTGTGCTATCAGGGAGGCCTATGTCAAATCAAGATGGAAGACAGTAGAAGGTCACTATGTTAGGTCCAGGTGCGTGTACTTGCAATGGCTGGTTTGCTTTCATACAGTAATTCACATGATTTGTCTGTGGACTGAACTGCAAGCTGTCCCACTCCAGTTTTAGTTCTAACTTTTAATCGTATTTGATAGAGGCGTGTTACTGTAGACCTGTGTAAATAGTTTTTTACCTACTGAAGCAACCCGTCCACACTTATCCGCAAAGTGTAGCAAAGATATCAGGTGCCGAAAGTGTTTCTGTTAGTAAAGGTTAGAGGCTTTCTGCTAGATCAGGTTCGCTTTGGATTTCTAACAAATTTTTCACTCAAGAAGCCGAACACGGTTCTTTTGGTTCTTGACTCTGTGAAGGCTTGTAGCTAGACGAGGCTGTTTTTCCCCCTGAATGATGCTTATTCTCAGGTGTTTGCTCATTGATGGAGTTTAGGTTGTGTAGCAGTTTGATAACTCGGATCACTTTTAACTGTTATTGTAACTGTAACACGCACCACGCTGTCGATAGACACCTATCTAATGTTCTAGTGGTTCTTAACTTTTTTGAAGAGTTTGTATTTCGAAACTTTGTCAGGTGTGCATCAGTCTTGCATCGGTATTTAACTTTACGGAAGCATTAGTCGATACGTGCATTAACTATCATCACACTGTCATATTGTCTCTGTAGTCTGGTAATTAAGCTATACATTATGATATCCTGTAATGTAACGCTAGGAAGAGTTGAGGTCTTTGCATTAACTTTAGGCCAAAAAGTCATAGCTAATATAAGTCGGACGAATCAGGTCAGTTTAGGATAGCTGTTGTTTGTAGTGTTGGCATGACATCTCATCGTGGTTTACTTTGGGCCCTAAAGCTTTTAGGGGGAATGGAGACAAAGTAGGTGCTGTTCTATGTTTATTTTTTGATATTAGAATAGACCACAGGCACACAGCTATAGTTGCTCACAGTATGACGGCACCGTTCTAGTCGTGTTTAACTCGGGAGAGCAGGAAATCAGAGCGATGCATGAGAAATCAATGCAAATCATAGGCTGTGAAAATTTCTTTGCGCCTTTACAACGGCAGATCCATTCCTACGCAGCTCTAGCTTCTCACTTTAGTTCCTTTCGAGCGATGTGAAACAGACTGGGCTCGCTGCACTGCCTGCCGTGTCCCCTCAGCTGGATTGTGAGGGGAGGTATTGGGGGACTGAGAGCTGAACCTTTTTTTTTTTTTGCTAACAACCATGTTGTTTTGAAATGTAGGTGAACTGTACTGCTGATCAACATGGATTTGAGCAATAAAAATTCTTTATAAAATTCTTGTCTAAAGCTCATCTTGTTGGACAGGGGCGTCCAATCCTTCTCCTTTAGGACCACTGTCTGGTGGAGTTTAGCTTTAGTACTAATATAACACACTTAAACCAACTTATCAAGGTCTTCCGTAATATTAGGATGTATCCGTGATACCTCCCGCACCCTCATTCACTATATATGAGTGAGTGAATGAAAATGAGCGAATTTGAACATTGAGTGCACTGAGGTGCTGTGGGCGTATGTTCTGGTGAGACATGAAAATTCATTCAGCATGGCGCTTAATGTGTAAAGGTATTCTTTAGCAGCTAGCTGTTGTGTGTACATCAGTTGTACACTCGTGGAGGTGCATTATGGGATTGAATAAGTGCACTCAATGTCCACTATGGTTTCAGACGGAATAGTGCATTATATAGAGCTGCATGATTAATTAAAACCTAAATCGCAATAATTTTGATATCACCATAAATATTAGTGTTGTAATTTTACTGTTATAATCTAAATTCAAATTATTTTATTATTTTTCTTAAAAACAGTTTTACAGTGAAATATTACAATAGTATTTTTATTTCGTTGTAATGATTATTACTACAGTTGTTTTATTTTGTATCCATATTAATATCAAAATTGTGCAGCCCTACAAACAAGCACATTTTTTTAATCAAAATTATCAGAAAAATCTTAACACTGTGCAGCCCTAGCACTATACAAGGATAAATGCAGGACATTGCCCTGGTCAGACAAATGCACTAATCATAATGTGATGGCATTTTTTTCTTTAATTATAAAACGGCATTCATAACATTCATCAACTGCGTATGAATACTAGCTTGAAATGAACACAGCATGCAGATATGATGAAATGTTCTGACAGAAGCTAATGGAATGAGTTTATTATCAGATGATTGATCACATCGTAAACAGCTTTACTCACGCGATGTGGGTGTTCGGTGAATAAAAATACTACATTCTGCTCCCAGCATTGCTAATGCCACTGACATATAAACAATTAAAAGAATTTGCTTTAATTCACCATTTTAACACAAGTTGGATGGGCTTTCAGTGATCAGCCAGGACTTCACATACGGCCTTCTTCCCCATAAAGAAACAAAACCCATAGTGAATAATGTGTAATAGTGTAAATACAGCTTGATGTTTTAATATTTACAAGTACTCCAAGAAAGTAAAATAGTAAACATTTCACTTCAGTGAGGTAGGTCACATTTAAGGCTGATGTGAAACTTTAAAGACAGTAACCCACAACCAAAATCCATGATATTACAGTCTGTAAATACAGAAGAATAGTATCAAATACCTCAAATGTCTATTTTGCTGCAAAAGTTCACACCTTTTAAACCACAAAAGCCTGTTATGGACAGCTGATGTGCACTGGAATAAATGTACAGTATGTATAGTAAGTGAAAACCGACAGATGAACAGTTTCATATTTCTGTGATTTGTACATAAAGGCAGGATTCAGAATTCAAGACCACCAATATTATATATATAAATACAGAACTTCCCAAAAAGGCAGCAAAAAGTCCCTTTTCCTCACTACATTTCAATCCATGCCAGTAACGGCATAGCAGCCTTCCAAGTAAAGAATATGTAAAACTTTCATTTCCATTTTTAAAAATGTGAGGCCACAAAAAAGATTTTAGAGCTCTTAAAAGCCACTTTAAATACAAATAGTAGCCACCCACAAAGCAGCCAAGGGGGATCGAATCACTGACCCCACACTGTCCCTTATCGGTTTTTCTTGTCTTGACTGAGTCCATTTGTGTCATGGCCATCCAGGTGGAGATGCCGAGTACTGTATGTACGGATCAGAGCTCCAGGCAGCAGAGCAACACAGGCAATAAGCAGTAGTTTCAACACCACACTCCAGGAGAACAAGTCGTCCAGAGAGGAGATTTGAGACAGCATTGATCCCGTCTGGACGCAGATGAAGTTGTATGGCATCAGGCCTGAAAGAGAAAACAGATGTTTCAAATAAATGCTACAAATATTAAGAGAAATGTTCTGAAAAATCCTCTGCTGTCATTTAACTGTGCTTACCAATGAAGACAGCCATGAAGAAAAGAGTGACTGGAATATTCAGTATTGGGGAGGTCATATTTAAGAACCAGTTTGGACTCATGGGAAAGAATCTCAGGAACAGCAGAAAAAAGAACAAGCTACTTCTGTTTTCCTCAACCTGGAAACGAGTAAACATCAAGTGATGATTCTTTCTATATTGTACTTTCAGACATCTTAGAAGACAAGATAACTTGATGTACCTTCTTTTGCAGCATGGCCACCTTGTCAGGGAAGAGTCTCACAATGTGCTGCTTGCCAAATGCCTGGGACAGGAGGAAACGGAGAGTGGCACCCACTGTGGTGAGGACACAGGCGAGGAGAAGACCATACCATGTCCCGAACAAAGCCCCAGCCAAGATGTTCTGGGGAAAAAAAAGTCATAAGAGCAAAGTATATACAGGTGCATGTTGTACATAACTCTCCTGCTAATATGGGCACACCATTTGTCAAATTGACCCCCGTTGGTTTCAGTGTAATTCGCCAACACTACGAAAAACATAAGATCTCTAGTGCAGCATGTCAGAAACTAAAATATGAGAAATTATGAACAGTTTTCCTCCCTTTGTGTTGGGTCAATTTGACCCACGTTTTTGTTCAAATTTACCTGCATTGACAAAATAAACTTTAGTATTAAACCGTTTTGTAGTGACTGCACACTGAGGTGCAAATGACTACAACCAAGTATAAATAGTATTTAACATGATTTGTGCTACAGTATTACTACAGTATTTGTACTTGGTGGATATTGTATTGGTGAACAGCCTCTGCTTTTTTTTATGTCTGCTTCTCAAACCTTTGTAAAGGTAAACTGGGTTTCTTACACTTATTTTCAGTTCTGCAACAGACTAGTAACAACCAAAAACAAATAGAGTTTCACAGTAAAAAAAAACGAATGCTACTAACGTGCTAATTAAAAATGTACTACTTTAATTTAATCCAAAATGTGTACATTTAATTTTAAAGGGCTTTTGAAAACCTAGAGCTATTAAGCCAAGAATAACAACTAAGTTAGCTAAAAAAAAAATTAAAAAGCCCAGAACTTCTGACTGATATGACACAATGTTAACCATTTGTACATTCTCTAACACACATATTTTAGATTCACAATTCATTTAAAAGCCTCTGGTGTGTAAAAATAGTAAATATCATCATGTCCTCCTGTTTTTTTTTTTTTTTTACCTAATAAAAGTTATAGGAGCATTAAATAGTTAATAAAGAAACTTCATTCATATGCTCATTATATTAGCATTAGCAGCGCTTATGCTAACGATTAACTACTCTAATAACAGCATTCATTTCAATCCGACATTCAAATTAAAATATTGAATAATATGCAGTGTTTCCCCCAGAACATGCACTCTATTTGTGGCCGCATATATATGCAAATTCATTCTCTGCCAGCAGGAGGCGCTTGTAGAGAGATCAGGTTTCCCCGGTACAGCTGTACACAAAGCAACGCTCAGCTCACAAACACTGCTCAGGCATTACAGGCAAGATGAAATGAAAATGACAACATGAAAGATGAAATGAAAATGACAACCAAAATTTTCTGAAGACAGTCGTTTCCTTCAGAAATACAGTGATATAAAAACACCCACACCGGTTTCGACTTTGACACGTGCAGTGCTCATGTTTATTCAACGAAGTCGAAGCCTTTTGGAAAATCTATTTGTGGCGGTGAGTTTTGATATTGTGGCTGGCAGCCACAAATAAATCAATGTATGGGAAACACAAATATTAAAAATTTAAATGAAACTTACCTGCTTGAATTGTGCAGAAATTCTTTGGTTATGCAAACCGATTGTTGCAGCAGCTGTCCGGGTGGCTGGTCTCAGACGATCTTGGAGGTGAAGATGCTGGATGTGGAGGTCCTGGGCTGGTGTGGTTACACGTGGTCTGCGGTTGTGAGGCCGGTTGGATGTACTGCCAAATTCTCTGAAACGCCTTTGGAGACGGCTTATGGTAGAGAAATGAACATTCAATTCACGGGCAACAGCTCTGGTGGACATTCCTGCAGTCAGCATGCCAATTGCACGCTCCCTCAAAACTTGCAATAAACGTTGTAGCAACAACAGATCTGATTTCACTGCCAAAGGACAAATGACAGCTGGAGACAAGAGAAAGAGCACCCCTTTTGAAAATGCTTTTCACACTTTGATACATCCTCAAAATGTTTCGTACAAGACTGAAAAGTCAGCTGTGAGAGCTGCAAACAGCAAAAGACAGATGGTCATTATCACACATGCAAGAGAAAAGCACACCTGGAGGCTGCAGTCTCCATTTCACTTGGGTTGTCTTCATCATTAGATTTTCTCGTCTCTCCGTGGTCTTGCTTAGGCAGCCGAGGTCCAGGAGGGATATAAGAGGACAGTAAATAAAGGTAAAAAGTAGCCGTCAATATTACAGCGATCAGACCAACAAGCGAACGCATAACGGAGTAACTAGAGGGCGCAGATACTGCATGTCCAATTCACTGCGGATCACTTCCGGGAGCGAAATTACGAATCCTACGTAAGAGACAGACAAGCTAATTAATATTAATTAGTCTATGCTGGCGTTCAGAGCCGCTGATTGGTAGGATTCTTGACGTGCCTGATCACGTGATCTATTTAATATTCATAAGCTAGACCTTAGCTTCGCCAGTTTACCAAACAGACAATTATCAATATTTGGCCAGAGAGTACAATAAAATAGAACCAGGGAAAGTTAAATATTATATTTAATTATTAACAGTATTCCATTCTCTAAAAGCCTTTAAACAAAAATACTACAGTATTGTTTAAAGTTATTTATTAAACGAAAATGTAAAATACCTCAGAAATATACAATTCCACTCAAAATTATATTTAGTGTCCTCTATATAAAATTTTTGTCAATCCAAAAACTGCAATGACATTTGTCCTTCACCAAATCGGAAAAAGACTACTGGGTGGACGTCGCAGATGTAATATTCATGAGCCAGTCGACCATAGTAGAATTAGTAAAAATGGAAGTCTCCTGCGGTGACCAGATGTTAATTGAATAACTTTAGCTTTATTTTGGCAAACCAATGTTTTATACTCCTAGTGAAAGTCAGTTGTCATGGAAGACACGTAGGACATGCGACGTCCTCACTTAAAGACACAAGCTCCAATATTAAGAGCGGCTGTGATTGCACTGATGCACTGAGTTTGCTGGTGTCCCGAAGTCCTGCAGTTCTTTCAACTCGCAACAACACCGTTCAGCTCAACAAAATGGCCCGATATGAACTTGTTAAAAGATCAGTTGCTCTGATCACTCTTACCAACCCACCAGTCAATGCCTCGAGGTCGGTGAAAACCTGCTAAATAATACTAAAACGAATTCATTTACTTAATGCATTATCCACCTGTTTGTAAAAAAAAAAAAAAAACTACAGTAATGCATACAATCTTGCATATATTTTTCTATTATTATAATGCTTAATGCACTACTTTGTATAAAACTTTTTATAAATGCTGTGATTTATACACATGATCTTGTCCACAAAGACAAAGTGTCATTGAAATGTCCATTTTTCAAATGCATTTTTTAAGTTAATGAACAAAAGTGATTTGATCATGTCCGTGCTCTTTCTCCTTAGTTCTGCTGTGCGTCATGCCATCGCAAAGAGCATGAAGTGTGCCCTGAGTGACCCAGAGGTCACGGCCGTGGTCATCTGTGGAGAGAATGGAAGCTTTTGTGGAGGTTAGACTATTAAAGATAAACATCCACCAAAAGCTTTTTTTAAGTCTGTCAATTAAATGCTTGCTCTGGCTGAGTTATGTAAAGGATGAAATACACTACACAACTTTTAAAATCGGAACATATTTTAAAACACTAGGCGACATACACTTGACGACATTGGTAAATGTTTACAGAGGAAAAACTGGGCATACTAAACAACTCAGGATCACACACTGCCAGACTTTAAAGTTGTTCCTACAAACATACGTCTCATTGTGTATTCAAGCCTTAAGGCCATCTAATATCTGATGATGCAGTGTTCTTCTGCAGGTGCAGACATTCGGGAGTTTGCTGGGCCTTTAAAAGGGCCTCCATTGGTACCCTTGTTAGATGCCATAGAGGCAGGAGAGAAGCCTGTGGTTGCTGCCATAGAGGGGGTTGCTCTAGGTGGGGGCTTTGAATTAGCCCTAGTCTGTCACTATCGTATTGCACACTCTAAGGCAGGGATCCTCAAATCTGGCCCACGAGATCCACTTTCCTGCAGAGTTTAGCTCTAACCCTAATCAAACACACCTGAGCATGCTAATCAATGTCTTCAGGATCATTAGAAAATCACAGGTAGCTGAGTTTGATCAGGGTTGGAGCTAAACTCTGCAGCGCATTGGACATCCAGGGTAAGATTTGAGGAACCCTGCTCTAAGGTAAATCATTTTATACTGCAGTTTATTCTTTTGAACATGTGTACTGAACTAGCTTCAATATTGTGCAATACGGTCTAGTGCTGATATGTCCCTAGTTAATCGGTTGAACTTTGATATTAATATGTAAAGTTTATCAGAGAAGGGAAAGGTTGTTGTTTTGTGGTTTATGCACTATGTATGTAGTGTATAACATACCATGTGTTCCAGGCACGTCTTGGATTTCCAGAGGTGACTTTGGGCATCCTGCCAGCTGCAGGGGGAACACAGCGTCTTCTCAGGCTCATTGGCATTCCTGCTGCCCTAGAACTGATCACCACTGGTAAATCATACACTTAGCCTACTGGCACACCCACAATTCACCCCATCAGATTTCAGCCACTTTACTATCTTCAACCACATGCCCTCTCTGCAACCTTCCAAAAAAAAAAAACATATCAGCCATGTCATGCAGAGAGTATTTCTGAAATTTCCAATTGGCTAAGAAAGAATGAGCTGGTCCCCTAATTCTTTTTTCCCCTGTTCAGTAACTGCCATTGCTATTATTTCGAAAGAGAATTCATAAATAATTAAATAGTTTTTCACTTTAGCAAGTGCTAAATTTAATCTGATAAGGTACATTATGTTAAAAAAATGAAATCCTTACAGCACTTCATGGTGTTTTTAGTAATAAGTAAACATTTTCCCACTAGGTGTCAGCATTGTACATCATTTCTGATTGATTTGCCTTAGGGTTTACAGCAATAGTTCATCCAAAAATGAAAAATTTCATTATTTGCTCACCCTTATGTCATTCCAAACATATGTTCTGATATTTTTTAGTAGAACACAAATAGAAAGAAGAATTTTCACAGTGCCTATTTTTGACCACATATATCTTTATTTATTTATTGTGGGCACGTGTGAACATTCTTTAAAAAAAACGGATTTGTTTTCTTCTGGTAAAATAACAGTATGCAAGATTGAAACTCTATGAGGATGAGTAATTTATTTTCATTTCTGAGTGAACTAATCCTTTAACAAATGAGCAATCAGATTTCAGTTGTTTTATGATTGTGATGGGATTTTCCTCACCCGTTGTCATAATATATTAAGCAAAAAAATAAGCAAGTAAAGCACCCCACATCGCTCAGTTTCTCATTTACCAACAGCAGCATTATTGTTTGACGTTGCAGGCCGCCATATCTCTGAAGCTGGGCATCGTTGACCAGGTCACAGAGCAGAATGCTTGTGAGGTGGCGGTGGAGTTTGCCCTGAGAGCTGTAGGTATGTCATGAACTGGTAAAGCGGAAATACAGACTGAACAGTAAAGGGAAGCAGCGTCTTTGGCAGGCTTTCAGAGTCAGGGGACATACCAGATAAAACCTTTGTCACAGCAAATGGAATTAATGTTTCATATCCTTGTCAACGAGTTGCAAAGTCGTTCTTTGCTTTGATCTATTTTTCAAGAAGTGAAAAGGAACAAACATTATTAGAATATTAACTGTGACCCCTCATTGGAGAACGATTTGAACAAATTACATTTTTTTATGTATGTTTTTTTTTCAGTAACAGTCAAGTTCTTGAGTATTAAAAATCTTTTATTCCCTTTTATGTTAAGATGGTCTTTATATAACCTCAAACTAGTTCAAAAACTTGCGAAATGCTAATGATTATACTCAGGGACTAGACTTTTTAACTGGCTATTTACAGGTCAAGTGGAGTCAAAAATGTGTTTATACTGTCGCTTGGAGGTTGTTGAATCGTGCTCGGCCTGAAAAAGTGATTAGAGACTCTCTCTGCAGCTTCTGAAAAATGAATGCCAATTCTTCACCTTCTGCTTGACCCTCATTTTCTCCAGTAATGAAAAATCATATGAGAGCAATTAAATCATTGAAAGGATTACTGAACTCTGAAATATTTCTGTCAAATTATTCAGCTTTTCTAGGTCTACAGTAAGTGCAGCTGTTCGTTGTACTCTACAGGCTACAAATTCTCGCTTAGACTGAGGGAGCCAGATCCCTTGTAATGTGAATGTTGTGAGTGACACTCTTAGGGAGAGATCAGGGTTCATCTAGAGTCAGGATAAGCTCTGGAGGGAGATTAAAGATTGGCCACAACTAATGCTGTCACTGTAATCACACACAGAGCGAAGATCAACCCGACCAAATCCTCATGACAGTCAACTAAATGGAATTGCGGAGCTGGTATGGTGGACAACAGCCAAATGTGCCTGATTTACTAATTAATGGTAAATAACTAGTGTAAATGGTTAAATATAGTCAAATCTGTCAGAATGTAAACAGCACAAAAAAAACTGCACCAAACACTTGTGACACTGAAGACTGGAGTTAAATTCAATTCTTTACATCTCAGGAATAAATTACATTTTTTAAAGTATGTATTACAATAGAAACAAGTTGTTTTAATTTGTAATAATATTTCACAATTTTACTGTATTTTTCATCAAATAAATCCAGCCTTACTGACAAACATTTTTACACTTCATAATTACTGTAAGTCAGTAGTTTAATTTGTATAATTGCTTTTGATTCAGTTACATCATTCACAGTGCTTCCTGAGTAGTTAATTTACTCATACAAGAATGTAAATGTTATGAGTGTCTTTTAACTGATTTCCAATTATTTATTTATTTGCCTCAAGTCAATGTTGAAATGTTGTCATTCATCTTGTAGCTCTTGAAGAATTTGTTTAAAATCCCTTTTCACAATGAATGGAAAAAATACTTGCTGAACCAAGATTATGTGCTCGTTTTTTATTTTTTATTAATTAATTTATTTAACAGGGAACCATGTCATAAGTAATCAGAAGTGGCATATTGATATTCCCTAAACACTTTTTGTAGAGTCTCGCTCTCGGCTCTCATAGCTTTAGAGATTCATCTTGTTTTCCAGTCACAGAAACATCTGCACCTATCAGGATCTAACCCAGCCCTACAGTACTTGCTCACAATAAATCACAGCATTAGTGATTCAAGTCCTGCCCACAGCAACACAGATTAACCACAGATACATCTGTATCATGCAGTAGTGTGCACAGCACACTAGATATCAAACTGAACACTACTTATGCTTTTATGTGTTAATTTAAAGGAATTACTCATAGCCATTGTATAGTGCAACAAATGAACACAAGCTTAGTGAATCATGTTTAGTGAAAAGTTTGCAGCTCTGAAATTTAGAGAATTAATAAATCATACCCTTGAGCACAGTTTTAAAATACTCATTCCTATCAATATGCTTTTTATTGATTGCTCAAAACAGGGCAGTGCAGAAAGCAGACAGAACTGTTGGTTTCTGGTTTTGCTGGCCCTTTAAGGCTCATCAGTGTGACCCAGTTTCCAGAGAGAAAGATGAATCTAATGCAGTTAGAAACTATATTGAATCAAGTACCACCCTGCATAATCCTTTTAGTGAGGCAGGAAATCAAACGTTAGAACCTCTGGTAAGTTCAGAAAAATGCAGTTTTTATGGGCTGTTGTGTGTGTGTGTTGGTTTGTTGTGCCAGTGTATATATGAGGAAGTGTGAATGGGTGTATGCCAGACAGAATATGACTCAAGTCAGTGTCTGCCACACTGCTTTGAGTGCCATGGTTATACACTTTCAGACTTTCAGAAATTCAATTCATATTTTAGCAAGTGATATATATTACCATAAGGATTTTGAAATATTGGTAGATGAACTTGTTGACAGATTCAGTACTGTATGGTTTTTGTGTAACTGTATATAGATCATTACCACTTTTCATTGTTAATCTATAATCTGTAAATCAAATCGGGAACAGGCATTAGTCACCAGAAAGGTTCAGGACTGTCCACCCAGCATTGCCTTTATGTTTCACATAATATTTTGACATCATTTTTTGTATATCTTTAACAGCCAAACCACTGCTTTCCCGAAGAGTGAGCATGCTGACCACACGCTGCCCTCCAGATCTGGATGCCCTCTTAGATGCAGTCACCATGCAGGTTAAAAAGAAGGCTCCGGGAGTGATGGCACCTTTGGCTTGTATTCAGGCAGTGCGGGCAGCCGCTACAATGCCTTACTACAAGGGAATAAAGCGGGAGGGTGAACTGATGGCCACTCTTTTCAACTCTGGCCAGGCCTGGGCTCTTCAGTACTGCTTCTTTGCTCAGAGGACTGCTGGGAAATGGACTCTAGTGGAGTGCAATGGAACAACAGCAAACCCAGAGAGATCCGAAGTGCAGCTGTCATAGGTATCAAAAGAGAATGTCTTCATGGTCATGAACAAGACCTGGGAATGGTACAGAGTTAGTGTTGTCAACTAAAACTATTAAAACATTAAGGTTAATTTAAATAAAGCTGAAATAAATCATAAATATTAGTTAAAAAACTTAGTCTTGGCAACTGACTGCAATAAGTTGAAGCACTAAAATGACTAAATTGACATTAAAACTAAATTAAAATGTTAATATAAATAAATAATAATTTAGTAGTATAGTAATATTTAAATAATAATAATAACACAGCACCTTTACGGAACATTCACTAAAAATTACAATTGAAATATAAAACTAAAAGTTAATCAAAAATATTAATAAAAACTATGATAGTATACACAAAATGCTAAAATAACACTGAATGGTATAGAGTGTTAGTTCACAGAAATGTGAAAAAATGTCATTATTTACTTAACTTGACTTACTTTCTTTATTCACTTTCATTGTGTGGACAAAACATATTCAGACATTTTTCAAAATATCTTCTTTTACTGTTTTACATTTATTTAACCCAAAGTGACTTTAAAGCATGCATTTGTTCAGCGTGCCCCCTGTGAAACCATTGAAACCATTGCTGGCGTCATTCTCTCTCTGTTGAACAATATTAAAGTAATTTTTTTTAAATGGTTCATTTAAAACCCTCATTGTCTTATTTTTGTTGAATATTCTCATCTTGGACCGCTTTATACACTGATTGGCTGTTAGTGTGCTAATGTTGATTTTCAGCCATCTGTTTGTCTTGAAGTTTGAGACAAGCAGAGATGTTCTGAGATGCACTGTGCAAACCATCATGCATAGAATTCTGGCAGTTTTGTGCTCTGCTCAGTTTCACCATCTGCCAATTGACAAGTCTAATTGTGCCTATGTTGTTTTAAATTGGTGGTTTTGTTTTACTCTGTACTGACCATCAATTTGTCACTCTTTTAGGTCTGGGCACTATGGGAAGGGGCATTGCTGTGTGTCTGGCACGTGTGGGAATTTCTGTCATTGCTGTAGAGTCAGAAAAGAAACTCTTGGAGACTGGCAGGCAGATGGTGATTGGCATGCTGGAGAGAGATGCCAAAAGACGGGGAGTGAGTGCCTCTCTCAATCTCTTCAAATTCACCCTCCGCTTACATGACCTGAAGGATGTGGACCTTGTTATTGAAGTGGTCTTTGAAGACATGGCACTTAAGAAGCGTAGTTAGTGTTGTCAACTAAAACTATTAAAACATTAAGGTTAATTTAAATAAAGCTGAAATAAATCATAAATATTAGTTAAAAAACTTAGTCTTGGCAACTGACTGCAATAAGTTGAAGCACTAAATTGACATTAAAACTAAATTAAAATGTTAATATAAATAAATAATAATTTAGTAGTATAGTAATATTTAAATAATAATAATAACACAGCACCTTTACGGAACATTCACTAAAAATTACAATTGAAATATAAAACTAAAAGCTAATCAAAAATATTAATAAAAACTATGATAGTATACACAAAATGCTAAAATAACACTGAATGGTATAGAGTGTTAGTTCACAGAAATGTGAAAAAATGTCATTATTTACTTAACTTGACTTACTTTCTTTATTCACTTTCATTGTGTGGACAAAACATATTCAGACATTTTTCAAAATATCTTCTTTTACTGTTTTACATTTATTTAACCCAAAGTGACTTTAAAGCATGCATTTGTTCAGCGTGCCCCCTGTGAAACCATTGAAACCATTGCTGGCGTCATTCTCTCTCTGTTGAACAATATTAAAATAATTTTTTTTTAAATGGTTAATTTAAAACCCTCATTGTCTTATTTTTGTTGAATATTCTCATCTTGGACCGCTTTATACACTGATTGGCTGTTAGTGTGCTAATGTTGATTTTTCAGCCATCTGTTTTCTTGGAAGTTTGAGACAAGCAGAGATGTTCTGAGATGCACTGTGCAAACCATCATGCATAGAATTCACCATCTGCCAATTGACAAGTCTAATTGTGCCTATGTTGTTTTAAATTGGTGGTTTTGTTTTACTCTGTACTGACCATCAATTTGTCACTCTTTTAGGTCTGGGCACTATGGGAAGGGGCATTGCTGTGTGTCTGGCACGTGTGGGAATTTCTGTCATTGCTGTAGAGTCAGAAAAGAAACTCTTGGAGACTGGCAGGCAGATGGTGATTGGCATGCTGGAGAGAGATGCCAAAAGACGGGGAGTGAGTGCCTCTCTCAATCTCTTCAAATTCACCCTCAGCTTACATGACCTGAAGGATGTGGACCTTGTTATTGAAGTGGTCTTTGAAGACATGGCACTTAAGAAGCGTGTTTTCCAAGAATTGTCCAAAGTGTGTAGACCAGCTACTCTACTCTGCACCAACACGTCTGGTCTGGATGTGGATGCGTTGGCTGGTGTGACGGACAGACCACACCTGGTGGTTGGGATGCACTTCTTTTCACCTGCACATGTCATGAAGCTCCTAGAAGTTGTCTGCGGGCCTCGTTCCTCAAGTGAAACTATTGCTACAGCAATGAGCCTTGGGAAGAGGATGGGAAAGGTGAGTGTTGCTGTTGGAAACTGCCCTGGCTTTGTTAGAAACCGTATGCTAAAGCCTTACATAGATCAAGCCACCTTCCTGCTGGAGGAGGGGGCCACACCTGAACAAATCGACAAGGCTCTGGAGGACTTTGGTTTTGCGATGGGAGTCTTTAGGATGTCTGACCTTGCAGGCCTTGATGTTGGTTGGAGAGTCCGGAAGGAATCTGGTTTGAACGGGTCTGATGTTGACCCAGAAAGTCCCCCACGTAGGCGCCAAGGACGTAGGTACTGTCTCATTCCAGACATGGTCTGTGAACAAGGCAGATTTGGCCAGAAGACTGGTGGTGGTTGGTACATGTACGACAAACGTGGAGGCACAAACGCGAAACCTGACCCACTTATCCAGAACCTCCTCGAGACGTACAGGAGCAAGTATGGCATTCAACCGCGCAACATCTCAAATCAGGAAATAGTCGAGCGATGCCTTTTCGCCCTGGCCAATGAGGGCTTTGGTATCCTGGAAGACGGCATGGCTGCCCGACCCGAGGATATTGATGTCATCTATCTGTTCGGTTATGGCTTTCCAAGGCATCGAGGTGGGCCCATGTTCTACGCCAGCATGGTGGGCCTGGAAAGAGTGCTGAAGAGGTTGGAGCATTACCACCAAGCCCATCCTGATGTGCCTCATTTGAAGCCCAGTCCATTGTTGAAAACACTTGTGGCTTGTGGCATTCCTCCTGTTCAAAAATGGAGAGAGCATATCAAAACAATGCACAGCCATCTCTGAAAGCACCATACACAACACGCAAACTCTGTTCGTTTTAAACACTGCATAAAACCTGTTATTAATAAAGAATTTACTTTCTCAACTCTTAACCCTGTCTCATCGCTCTCATTATGTCTCCCTGAAGAGGTTTTAATGTCCTGTGTTGTATTTTTAGCATTTCTTAGAAGAAGATGTCTTTAGTTTTGGCAGAAAGCCAAACAAATCCAAGCAAATGAGTTTGTTTCATTTTTTCACAGCTCTGGTCTCATGGCCCATTGGTGTTTCATTTACCCTACTGTCAAAATGCATTAGAAAAGTGGCATTTTATCTTTAAAGGATTCTTGGATGAGAGGTTGCTCAGATAGTTGCAAGTGCCCACACAGGTTCACAATAACTTAAATTCTGTGTACACTACCATGCTTATGAAAGACGTTTCTTATACTAAGCAAAGCTCACTTTATTTGGTCAACAATACAGTAAAACGGTAATATTGTTACAATTTAAAATAACTTTTCTATTTTAATATATTTTGAAAATGTAATTTATTTCTGATGGCAAAGCTGAATATTTTAGCAGCCACTATCAGTTATCTGCGTCACATGATCCTTCAGAAATCATTCTAATATGTTGATTTGATGCTCAAGAAACATTTCTTATTATCAATGCTGTAAACACTTGTGCTGCTTAATTTTTGTCGAAACAGGATTCTTTTTTCAGGATTCTTTGATGAATAGAAAGTTCAAAAGAACAGCATTTATCTGACAGATCTTTTGTAAGATTATAAATGTCTTTACTGTCACTTTTGATCAATTTAATGCATTCTTGCTAACAAAAAGTCTTAATTTCTTACCAAAATCTTACTGACCCTAAACTTTTGAACGATAGTGTATACATGATGAATTACCTGTTAAAATGCTTTTGATTATTTATATGGCTGTGCATTCAGTTTGAGGGAAAACTTTTAAATTAATTTGGCTTTGAGGATCTATGGGGAATAGCTGGTGTGTGAGGTGTACTGTGTATGATGTGATTTGTGCTTTGCTGCAAGGGATAAGTTAATTGCTATTGCTTCTGTGCTGCTACCCAAATATGTTTGCGGCTGTTTAATTAAACACCGCTAAACCCCTGTGTTCACCCCTTTGAACTATGCCCAAAGATGGTGTAGAAAACTATGAAGACCAAATTATTTGTACAGATACATAAAGAGAGAACTCAGAAGTTTGCATCAGTACTTAGATTCACTAATCATCAAGATGTGTTGAAAACTCACCAACTTACCAAGGATAAGTCTAATTAATATAATAATAATAATAAAAATACATTAATTTAGAAAGTCTTTCTAATGTCTTTTCTTTATACACCTTACAATAAAATTATATAAATGAGAAAACCATTGTAATGGCTCTCAGAAGAATACAGCGCCGTCTGCTGGTCAAGTGTCGTCTCTGCCGCTGTGTGCAGTATAATATGTGTCCGCGTGCGAGCAGCTCTCACTCAGTCCCGGAGCAGCATCCGCCGCGGCAGCAGCAGCACGAGGAGCGCCACCGGGATCGTGTTTCACAGAAGTTTCAACCTGCGCTGCTTTGCTGAGCTTTTTTTTCCATCTTTAAATAGCGAACGCTCCAGAACCCTTCACGTGCATGATTGCTCCTCAATAGACATCTGACAGCTACCGTTGTTTTAACTCAGTTCAATTGATATTTCTCTGGAAATCTACGAAAACCCAAGGATTATCCGCATCCAGAAACCATTTGTCAGTTTAATATGGAAAAATGTAATTCTTCATATTCATTACGACTGCAGGGATCTTAATGCAGATGTTGTGTGATGGCAGGATATCACCAGCTTTGAGTGCTCAAACCTGATTAAGGTAAGCAAAACCAAACTCCAAATACTTGGATAGTTCTTATTATTTAAGACTGCTGTTCTTCATTTATTTTTAATACAGTAACATTTTACATAAAACAATGATATCACATGGTAATATTATATAATACTAAATATGAAATGTGAAATTATTACATTTGGTATACTGTCATAGAAAGTGTCCTAAATACATTTTATTCAATTTTGCAGATGTTGTGTGATGGCAGGATATCACCAGCTTTGAGTGCTCAAACCTGATTAAGGTAAGCAAAACCAAACTCCAAATACTTGGATAGTTCTTATTATTTAAGACTGCTGTTCTTCATTTATTTTTAATACAGTAACATTTTACATAAAACAATGATATCACATGGTAATATTATATAATACTAAATATGAAATGTGAAATTATTACATTTGGTATACTGTCATAGAATAAATACATTTTATTCAATTCATTCCTTATTATGTTAGACTAAAACTTTCCTATGTGTAATGCATTTTAAATTTGTAGATACCACTCAGGTTAACAGTGTATTTTCATCGCATGACTCTTCTCTTACAGTAACCATGGCTTACACTGGAGCTCAGAAGGCTTTGAAGAGCGATAAGTTAGATGAAGCTCAGGCTCTGGCCAAAAGCTGTGCAGGCAGGCCAGACTTTCTCGCCTGTGATGGACTGTCCATCTGCGCGACACACAGCCACGGAAAGTGTTTCAAACTGCACTGGTGCTGCCATTTGGGCTGGTGTCACTGTAAGTGGTCAACTTCTGACATGCAAATATATTCTGTTCCACTCTATTCTATTCTAAATACATCAGTAGTAAAAAAGTATAATTCACGTCACACACAAAAAAACAAAAACAAAGGGGCAATATTACAGCTGGCAGTATGATTAAAAATGACTGCTCAAACATTCTATATTCGTAGCAGAAAAAAAAATACTGCTGTCGATCATCTTGCAGGAAAACTAGGTTATAGTGAATACATGCACAATATTTCATTTTCTGCACTTTTTTAATGAATCTAGGCATTAATTACATTTATTTGATAAATTCGATGCACTGTGTGTATGATCGCACAACTTGGTTTTTCTGATTTATTGTCACAGCTGCTTTGAGAACATTTATGAGCTTGTACTGTCATCAGAAACTGCTGTCTGGTGTCGCTTGGATGCTTTTTCAGCATTATATGACTTCAGATGTACCTGAGCACAAGGCTGAGAATTTGTTAGTAAGCAAGATGTGTCAGCCTTGAATATCTCCCCGGAAATATCTTACCAGCAAATCCAGTGTGAGGGTTATCCTTTATATTTGACTTTATCAAAGCAGACCTTGCCCCACCTGAACCTTGAAACCACCTCTATATTCTCCAGTCGTTAGCTTGACATGACCCTGAATCCACCAGTGATCAGTGTATACACAGGAAACGGCTGCTCCGCTCCTTTAGCAGGATGTTTTCTTTTTCTAGCTCACGTCCCTCTGACTGAGTTCAGCTCCTGAGTGATTGTAAAAGCTTTCATTGTGTTTAAAAGAGGTAAATGTCAGTGTGAGGCCTTTAGAACTGTGTGAACTGATCAAACCATATTTAATACCCTCTCATGACACTTTCATCACGGGAACTGAACTTTATTGAGTTTAAATAATAAAGGAATATTATCCTCAGTGTCCCTCAGAGTAGTTTATTGATTAACCCCATCCTTTTCTAGCTTATTTTGGTTTGAACACTGATCAGATACTGGCCAGTCCTATGTTTGTGATTACTTATACAACACAGAAAGGGTACTCTATTTATGTATTTATTTGAGCAATAAAAGCATGTCTGTAATCATCATAAATTCCCACTCTCTGCACAATGTAATACTGGTCTACTAATGCAGTTATGCAGCCTCTCTTTTATGACTAATTCATCATTTTTTGCACGCATTGTGATAATGTAATAGTTTTTACCTTTCATTAATGTACACATGAGATATGAAGTTGCAAAATAATGAATGGGCTGGTGTCACTGTAAGTGGTCAACTTCTGACATGCAAATATATTCTGTTCCACTCTATTCTATTCTAAATACATCAGTAGTAAAAAAGTATAATTCACGTCACACACAAAAAAACAAAAACAAAGGGGCAATATTACAGCTGGCAGTATGATTAAAAATGACTGCTCAAACATTCTATATTCGTAGCAGAAAAAAAAATACTGCTGTCGATCATCTTGCAGGAAAACTAGGTTATAGTGAATACATGCACAATATTTCATTTTCTGCACTTTTTTAATGAATCTAGGCATTAATTACATTTATTTGATAAATTCGATGCACTGTGTGTATGATCGCACAACTTGGTTTTTCTGATTTATTGTCACAGCTGCTTTGAGAACATTTATGAGCTTGTACTGTCATCAGAAACTGCTGTCTGGTGTCGCTTGGATGCTTTTTCAGCATTATATGACTTCAGATGTACCTGAGCACAAGGCTGAGAATTTGTTAGTAAGCAAGATGTGTCAGCCTTGAATATCTCCCCGGAAATATCTTACCAGCAAATCCAGTGTGAGGGTTATCCTTTATATTTGACTTTATCAAAGCAGACCTTGCCCCACCTGAACCTTGAAACCACCTCTATATTCTCCAGTCGTTAGCTTGACATGACCCTGAATCCACCAGTGATCAGTGTATACACAGGAAACGGCTGCTCCGCTCCTTTAGCAGGATGTTTTCTTTTTCTAGCTCACGTCCCTCTGACTGAGTTCAGCTCCTGAGTGATTGTAAAAGCTTTCATTGTGTTTAAAAGAGGTAAATGTCAGTGTGAGGCCTTTAGAACTGTGTGAACTGATCAAACCATATTTAATACCCTCTCAATGAACTGAACTTTATTGAGTTTAAATAATAAAGGAATATTATCCTCAGTGTCCCTCAGAGTAGTTTATTGATTAACCCCATCCTTTTCTAGCTTATTTTGGTTTGAACACTGATCAGATACTGGCCAGTCCTATGTTTGTGATTACTTATACAACACAGAAAGGGTACTCTATTTATGTATTTATTTGAGCAATAAAAGCATGTCTGTAATCATCATAAATTCCCACTCTCTGCACAATGTAATACTGGTCTACTAATGCAGTTATGCAGCCTCTCTTTTATGACTAATTCATCATTTTTTGCACGCATTGTGATAATGTAATAGTTTTTACCTTTCATTAATGTACACATGAGATATGAAGTTGCAAAATAATGAATTCGGACTATAGAATGGTGGAAGACACTTAGTGTTTCTTAAATACGTGTATGGCCTTTACCAGTCTGTGCACATGATGGCAGCTTTAATCTACCATTATTGCAATAGAGACAAAGCATTATGCGTGCTTGTGGTTTATCGGCCAGCACACTTGCTCTGTGATATAACTACTGACTGGTGCGCCATTGTGAGAAGCACTAAATGTACCATAAAATTACAAAGACAAAATGCTCACCCCAGTATGTGTGTAAATAATTCATGGCTGGAAATCCTGGAGTTCTGTTGCATAACTGTGTTGCAGACTTGAAATTACACCTAGCACAAATGGTGACTGCTATTCGCAACCCCATGAGTGGCTCATTAGCAGGTGGAGCACTCAGAGTAATGTCTGCTGAAAATTCAGCTTTGCATCACAGGAATAAATTACATTTTAAAATATATTCAAATAGAAAACAATTATTTTGTAATAATATTTCACAGTATTACTATCTTTACTGTATTTTTTATCAGATAAATGCAGCCTTGGTGAGCATAAGAGACGGTTCTTTTCAAAAATCCTTCCGAATTCAATTCTGTTTCTATTGTAGAAAAAGTCTTTATTGTGTCTTACCTCTTCTTAGGGTGCAATGAGAGCCCCAATGGGACATTGCTGTGCTATGGTGTACATTGTTCCACAGCACTACACAAGATGCCGTCAGCTTTGCTCAGCTGTGTTTGGGTTTGACAGTATCCAGTCGTACACTGAGCAAACCCAGGGCTGTGGTGAGAGAGCAGAAGCTGTAAGAGTGGTGTCTGCGCTTCAGGCGTGTACGTGCTGCTTAGTGATGTTATGTGGCCATGTGTGAAACGAAGAGAATGAAGCCTCCTGTTTCTGGCGCTGTGCCTGCAGCTCCAGCTGTCAAACATTGATTTCCTCTGTGAGCTCTGTTCTGGCTTGGAGATCCGGTCCTTTGTCCAACAGATTTATAAAACAAAGAACTGAAAAAGTCTGTAAATGAATGGCAAACTGTACAAGTGGAGCCTCTATTGTTGATTGCATATGAGAAAAGTACAGCACAATTATTATTGCTATTGTTATTCACCACCCCTGCAATTTGCTTCATTTGCACGTTTCACAGGACAAGTTTGGAATCTCATTAGAATGTAATGAGTTTGTTTTGCTTTTGTATTTCTTTTGTTATCATTGCTTTTCTTGGCAAGATATGTTTATTAAAGGGTTAGTTCACCCAAAAAGGAAAATTCTGTCATTAATTACTCACCCTCACGTCGTTCCAAACCCGTAAGACCACAAAGAAAACAAAAATAAGAACTTTATTCCACAATGTCTTCCCTTCCATGTTGCGTTCACGAGAGTACCACGACACATGCATGAGTTAACTTCTAGTCATGAATGTATTACAGGAGTCATATCAAATCTCAAGGCTACAATAATTGAATGCTTATACACTTAAAAAGATACAAAATTGTCACTGGGGCAGAACTCTAAAGTACAAAAGCTAAAAGGTACATCTTTGTACCTTATTTACTCCTAAATGGTACATATGTATGGTGGCTGAGAGAGTTCAACGTGCTGCAACTTAAGAAAAATAGAAAAAGCACCAGCAAATTAAGAAAACATCTTCATCAGTTTGACAACACATGCTGCAAATACTCAAAATACAGAAACGTGCTGCATATACGCACAACGCGACCAAATACAGAAAAGCATTGCAAGTAGCACAGACCACAGAAAATGGAAACTTTTAAAAACTGGTTTCAAAGTTTTTGAAAGTGATACCATTATTGTCTCTGTATAAACTATAAAAACATCAATTTGTGAAAACGGTGACGTCATTATTACATGTTCAGTCTATAGGTATGCACGAGTTTCTTTACAAAGTGGCATCGCCATCTACTGGCCTGGCATGCAAAATACAACGTTTTAGTAATTTTTGCGGCTCTGTGTGATAGGAGAGTTATTTGTTACTTGGAATTCTATATTATTATTATTATTATTATTATTATTATATGTTTTATTACACATTTTTATTACACTATCCCAAATACTGGAAAAGCTACTCCAACTTTAGTTAGTAGTGTTGCTACTTTTAGTTAGTTAAACCCTGGCACGGTCATCTGTTTGCAGCCCCAAACACAAGATATTTGACAGCTGCTGTCTTATAGACCAATTCAGAGTAGACGTCACAGTTACGTCACTTGCAGCTGCGCGCGCATAGTGGTTGCAGAAAAACACTGGGAACAAGTGGAGATAAATGGGTAAAATCCATGGAATAAAAGAAAAAAATATTTTTGTGCCTTTTGATGTCAAGATCGGAATGCAAATAATTTTTATAGAATACTGTCATCAAAGACGCCATTTGAAGCTAAACGCAGACGTTTAAATGGACATACTATGGATGAAAACTGTTATGAATACTTTTAAAGCATAAATTCGATTTAAACAATAGGTCTACATAATATTCACATATGCTGTTCATAGGGCACGTATTGTATTATCCCTACAGTTACAGCATGAAATATTATTTAAACCTTACTATTAGAAATGTTATTTAAACCTTACTATTAACATTTTTACATAACATTTATTTAATTTATCTCACAATTCTGACTTTTTCTCTCGCAAATGCAAGTTTATATCTCCTAATTCGGACTTTATAACTCGACTTAACTCAAAAATAGTGAGTTTGTCAAATCTGAGGGAAAAAAGACAGAAGAGCCGAGGGGAAAAGAGAGAACGACGAGTTCTTTTTCCTTATTAGAATTGTGAGATATAATCTCGGAATTGTGAGAATAAAGTAAAAAAATGTACCTTTTTTTTTCTTTTATTCTATGGCTCCATAGACTGCCGCTTGAGACCCGTCATTTTCTGCCTCCAGATAGGCTCCGCCCACAAGAAACGTCATCCCTGTTTCGGATCTGTAAGACTATCCCACTTTCTAATGTCAATTTCGTTGAATAACAGTGCTTATCGCTGGGTGACAAGCTCTTGTAATATGCAGAGAACATTTTGAAAATGACATCTAATCAATATAATTTATAATCTTTTTAAACCTAACTATTTTGTACCCTATCCGTGAAATTCTCTAGCCGTAAAGGCTATCTCTCCCGGTTTTTCTGCAACCATGATGCGCGCGCATCCTGAATGTTTACAAACCTATAATTGGTCTATACTTTCCTAAGTGTCCCCTATAAATCCGTTCTAGGGAAGTGAATGGGATGGATGGGACTACTGTCACATGTTATCTCTGTAGAGCTGACTTCTTTATAATTCAAGGGATGCTTTTTGTGAAAGAGAAAGACAGAGATTGAGCATGTGAGAAAGACACTTAGACAAAGCGACATAAGACAAGAGACTTACTGTCAAAGGCCATGAGCGAGTGAGTGGATGTTGATCTGGGCCTTAGATAACAGGGGATTAGTGTTGTCATAGTTGTCCTGATCACACCCCGGCTGAATTCTACCAGATGTGTGGAACGGAACGGAAACATGCTGTTTGGTGCCGTCTGTCCCTCCCTCTCTGGACTTTTCATTTTGACGATTTTTCAACAATGGGGGAGCATGAGCACCCTGCTGAATCAAAAAATGAAAAATAGGACAAAATCCTCCTTGATCAAACTTTTGATATACAGCAGTCCTCTCAAATTCCCATCTGTAATATTCACAATATGATTGAAATATGAAAGGGGCCATTCATGAAAACCAACATTTTTCTTTTCAGCTTTTATTTGTATTTTTAAAAAAGCTGCAAAGAGGGGTGATTGACTACAAAACAATGAGCACATGAGACCACCATGGATTCAGGGCAAAAATGTGACCGTGGACCACTAAACCAGTCATAAGGGTCAATTTTGTGAAATTGAGATCTATACATCATCTGAAAGCTGAATAAATAAGCTTTCCATTAATGTATGGTTTGTTAGGATAGGACAATAATCTAAATATTGAGAAAATCGCCTTTAAATTGGTCCAAATGAAGTTCTTAGCAATGCATATTATTAATCAAAAATTAAGTTTTGCTATATTTACGGTAGGAAGTTATCTTCATATCAAAATATCTTCATGGAACATGATCTTAACTTAATATCCTAATGATTTTTGGCATAAAAGAAAAATGAATAATTTTGACCCATACAATATTGCTACAAATATACCCGTGCTACTTATGACTGCTTTTGTGCTCCAGGGTCACAAATAATCCAGATTTGTATAATGTGGGATCAGAAATTTTATTTAAACACCTATTAATAAAAAGGTGGAAAATCTCACATGTGGTATATTTCTTTATGTTCTCAGATTAGTTCTGTATATGCTGTGAGTGCTGTTGAATGTGTAGCTAATATAGTAGTTTTTGGTGACTTTACTTTTTACTGGCTTTACTGACAAGATGCGCATGACAATCTCATTCAATTAATCGTGCAGCCCTACTTAGTGGATTATGATAAATATAAATTGCTACAACATGTAGAATAAGCCCCATTAATTCATTCTGAAAGTAGTATTGCTGAACTGTAATACCACCTCAGTGGATAATTCTTTTTTTTTCATCTCTAACTATTCTGACTGTACACAGGTTTTTATTATGTAATAAAATATGTTTCAATGAATTTCATTTGACAATTTTAGATTTTTGATCTCTCTTTTCTGACAGCAAATCCAAAAATAACTAACAAAAGTAGTGTGTGCCAGAAGTTTTCATCGGCATGTAGATGCATGCCACAGGTTTTTGGATAACTGTCTCTGTGTGAGATACTGATATTTGTGTTTTAATGAAAACAAAACAGATTGATTTGTAAATGATGATGACATTCAGACCAGAGGCCTGGCACTAATACTGCAGTGCACTGCAAGAAACTACATAATGAAGCATCCTGTGAGTTTTAATGCAATGCATCTTTTCCCTTTTTTCTGGATTCCTCAGTTATACTTAAAGGAACAGTTCACCCAAAAATACAAATTTGCTGAATATTTACTCACCCCCAAGCCATCCAAGATGTAGATGAGTTTGTTTTTCCGTTGGAACAGATTTAGAGAAATTTAGAATTTCATCACTTGTTCACCAATGGATCCTCGGAAGTGAATGGGTGCCGTCAGAATGAGAGTCCAAACAGCTGATAAAAACATCAGAATAATCCACAAGTAATCAACATGTCTCCAGTCCATTAATTAACATCTTGTTAAGTGAAAAGCTGCATGTTAGTAAGAAACAAATCCGTCATCTATCCAAAATATTGCATTCTCCAGTGAAAAAGTCACCTCATATGAATCAGGAGAGAAATATGCACGGATCAAGCACGCCTTAATGGTGTATTTGTTTCTGGACTGGAGTCATGTGAATTAGTAGTGGATGTTTTCATCAGCTGTTTGGAGTCTCATTCTGACGGCACCCATTCACTGCAGAGGATCCACTGGTGAGCAAGTGATGTAATGTTAAATTTCTCCAAATCTGTTCTGATGGAAAAACAAACTCATCTACATGATGGCCTGAGGTTGAGTACATTTTCAGCAAATTTTTATTTTTGGCTAATCTATTCATTTGAAGCTTTGCTACCTAAATATTCCCAAAGCCTCAGTTTAAAATTACTGCTTGGTCCAGTCTCGTTGAGGTAATACAATTTTAATTCACAAATTAGTATGTGCTTTCTGAGACATCAAGGTAATAATCTCCTTTTACTCTGTCTGTACAGGTAAATATGTCTACCAGCCCATGACCAATGTCGCTCAGTTACCCAGCACGCCTGTGCCGGCTGCTCCATCTGACTGCACCGACACAGTCGATCTGTCCATCTCACTGGCTGAACGATTCCTCCACATCTCCCCCTGTTTCCTACCTCCACCTTGTCCCGAATCTCCCAAATACTGCAACATTGCCGAACTGTTCATCGATGACTACATTGTCAAACGCATCAACGGCAAGATGTGCTACGTTCAGCGGCCCCCAATTCACACGGAGGCCCCTCCCACCCCGCCTCAGATAAAACCCGCCTCTCTGACACCACAGAAACAACACACCGAAGCCAAGCAAACTGTTGAGAAGACTGTTAAAGGACCAAAAATGGGCCACTGCTCTTCGCCCTCCAGCTCCGAGGACTCAGGGATCAATGCGTTGGGAGGACACTATCTGGAGTCCTGTGAAGAAGAGTCTGAGGAAGAGGATGAACTTAGCACAGATGGACACTCCAGTCCAGGAAGTCTATGGGACCAGGATGAATGCACCCTGCTGTCCCCTTCCAAATCCATTGTGGAGATTATTGAAAATATTGAAACTACTGTGTGATATTTGTGTGATCTCTCTCTCTTTGTCTGACCAGATAAACTCATTGTGTTAAAATAAATATTGTATGTAGAGGAAAATGCTACACCCATAAAGACAGTGCTATACTTTGCATTTGTCTTTAATCTCTACACTTATTGTTACACCTAACATTGTCCTGAATTTGATGTTGATCGCAGTCCTTGATTTTAAACCTGCACTATGGAAGACTTTTTGGATAGAAGTAAACCAAATACCATTATTGAGCGAGAATCAGAACTATGTTCTTGGCTTACCTCAGTTCACTATAGTATGTCATAGTGAACTGGGGGTAATTTATGCTAAATAAATTGGGGAATTGGGGCTAATTTATTCAAAATGAATTATTTTATAGTCATGTCAGTAAATAGAAAATATGTCAGGTTACTGTGGTGGCATTTATGCTACTTGCTCCGATTACACATTTTTCAGATATTCATCTTGTAGGATTTTCTTCTTAGTATTAAATCTTTGTGTAGCTAGTAAGATATGGTGATAACATCCAACCATGTAACCTCAAACTATCAGAATGATCTGTGAAGAAGAGCAGTCTCGACTCTCAACCGAGGAAAAACTCTGTAAGCTTGCAATTTTATGTTTCCATCACTGATGGCGATAGAGAGGTTAACATTTTGTAGTGCAGGTTTGAGGAGAACAACAAAGAAATGACACTTCTTCACCTAGACCTGCTTTGCCACATTATAACTAGCCAGCTGACCAGTATATAATGTTACATGTGAAATATTTGGACCCTTCTCAGGGAACATTTCATTCTCAATGAAGGAGTTGTTTTCACGTGTTTAGAGAGCAGAGTGAGCAGAGTCTCAGTGATACTGAAAGCTGGCATCCGGTCAACCATCATCAAAGAGGAGGTCAGTGCTTTAGATATGCCATTTTTTAAATATTCTTTAAAAAGAGTAGAGTAACAGACAAGGCAATTTTTATTTATACATTATGTGTGTTCCCTGGAAATCAAACACATAACAGTGCTATTGTTAACACCATACTCTACCAAAGTAGATATGTTAGCATGTGCAACGAAGACATATTGGTGTTTCTTTAATCTGTCATGTTGCTTCTACCATATTTAGCTGGGTTCACTATTCCTAGGCGTTTGGGAGAGGAAAAGGCTTAGCTGGTCATTGATAATTTAATAGTCTCTAAGTGCTGAATATGACTGGCCTTTCAAATCACAGACTGATGTAAGACCATTCAGAACCCTATGCAGTATACCGAAATAATGCATTTTCATCAAGGCTAACCCTATTCCAAAACACAGAACATGAATAGGGCACATCATTAACATTGGATGCAAATTATATTCATGCTACTATAACTAATATTAGTCATAAATGTTCCTGGCAATTCCTCCCTTCAGTTCTCTTGCCAGGTTTAACAAAAATAAACAGGTGTCTTGATATAAAAGTTTATTTTAGGCCAAACCTGGCTGAAATGTTTTTCTTTTGCCTCAGTCATCAAGATGTCATGCTTGAAATGTCCTTGAAATGCACAGAATTTTTAATTTTTCCAATTCACATGCTCTGTTTCAGGATACACCATTTATGGTAGAGTTTTCCTCAGTCCCTAACCATAAGAAGTAGCAATAGTAGTACTATTTGCCTTATTATTATAATCAAATGTAAATATTACACTACCAAATGACCATCAGAAACAGCAAAGAATGTTTGTGAAGACAGGACAAGGAACAGTCTTACTGCACTGCAGACTGCTAGATAGATCAAAACCGGAGCGTGTGATGTACTTCAATCATTCCTCATGGGCTGTCAGGATACAAACATCACCTGCAGTAGATACTGATTGATTTCTTCTTGGGGTGCTGTCATGTTTGAATAGCTTTTCTTACACTTCATTTTTAAGACCGCTCTTTAATGCTACTCCATCTGCTCTCGTGTGTGACCATCTTTTGTACAGAATTAGGGCTGCATGATAAATTGCATGCGATATTTAACGAGCTTCTTGTCGGTAAAGCCATTCCGTAATCAGTGGTAAATCTCCATCACCTGCGGGCTTTCACATGGAGCAGCATTAACTACACAGAGCCGTTGTTCACCGACAAGCTGCACAAAATATGATCGTGGTTTTGCGCAGCTTGTCAGTGAACAACGGCTCTTTACCGCTGATTAAAGAACCGGCTTTACTGACAAGATGCGCGTTAAATATCGCATGCGATTTATCGTGCAGCCCTATAAAGAATCACCCCAAACATAAAAATTCTGTCTTCATTTAATGACTTTGTCTCATTCAAAACCCCCTTTCTTCTGTAGAACACAAAAAGAATTGTTTAGAAAAATGTTTATGCTGCTCCATATGACAAAAGCATATAGTCACTAAAGTAGGTAAAAAAGCAACATGAACATTCTTCAAAACTTTTCCTTTTGTGTTCCATGAAGGAAAGAAAGGCATACAGATATGAAATGACATGTTGTGTTGAGTAAATGCTGACAGAATTTACATTTTGCGGTGAACTATTCCTTTAATAAGGCAGAGAAAACACAAAGGCGATCTTAATTATGATTTGACATTTACTGCCCTGATTGTAAATTTGTGCTGCATAAAGAATGGGAAAAAAGTCAGAATGTCAAACAGCAAGTTCAAGTCCTCTTGGTTTCCCAGCATCGTTCTGCGTGTGTCCTTTTCAGCGTTGAAAGATTCCTCTGAAAATATGAATATTTTAATACATAAGCCCACACCAGGCTGAGCACACACACAGACTGAGTTAGCTCAATGAAACCACATGCACAGACGCATGCGCCGAATGAGCGGAAACTCCACCGCTGAGCATTCTTATTTTCTTAAGGACAATCGTATTTTTTCTTCTTCTTTGCAGGAATAATATCTCTTTCTTACTGAGGTAAATCAAGCCACTACTGGATTGGGAACTCACCAATAGTTCACCTGATAAACAGCTGCCACAGTCTGTGGTCCGTGTGCAGACCTCTGTGGGAGATCTGGGTTTGATAAGCTCCATAAATGTCCACCCCGCCAAGCCCTCCGTTGCGCTCACCCTGTAAAATATTCATTGCTTTTGTCTTCTCCTCAAAGATTTTTTTTGAGGGGGGGGGTTTCTTCAACATGGCCCTGACTCCACAGTGCACAGTCTATTCAGACATTCATTATACTAACCGTGCACAAACAGTGCTTTTTCAAGGAATAGCAATGCTGACAGGGTCAAATTCACAATGCAAATGAAGAGGACTACTATTGAAATTGTAGGTGTGGATGCTGCTGAGACGGAAAGGCTGACATTGATATTCAAATGTGCTTGATATGAATTGTATGAGGCATGTGTGTGTTTGATGGCCGGAAATCATTTATACCTTATGAATTGACAGTAGCACAGATGCTTATTGTTCTGTGTGTGTCATTAGTTAATGACTTCAGTGGTCATATGAGACTATGAATCTGATTAAGGTAATAGTTTTTAAGTGTCATGTTATGTCTGCCTCTGTGTTCATTCAAGCCTGAAGTGCTCTGACCTTGAAGCATTATGGATAACTGACTATGAATGAAAATATCAACGTAAATACTGATGCTGTTTCTAATAAATTTTAATAATCCACTTCAAATAATCCACCTGCATCCTGCCTCAAAATACATTTAAAAAGAAATACAAATATAAAAAAATTCACACAATTACTTCCAAAGCTACATTTTATTTTTAAATAGCTAAAAAGGCATAAATATGATTCGCCATCCAAGCCCAAAGCTTCTTAAATTATTTTCAAAAGTTATTTTGGTTATTACACTCACTTACAGTATAGCTCATTAATATGAAGTGATTATTCATTATTCATGAAAATATGAATAATTCATATGTGAAACAAAATAATAAAATATATTACATAGTTATTGAAATATAAAAGTAAACATTTAAAAAAAAAACTTTTAATAATTGCATATTGCATGCGATTAGCAAAAATGTAACGAACAATAATGACTATCTTAAAATAAAAACTATCTTAAAATAATAGTACGATATATTAAATATATACAGTATATTGAAATATCATCATGTAAATAATTATATAATATATTATTTTAAAAAATTGCATATGTATTACATGAAAAAGAATAATGCAACATAGCTTATCAACCCTCTACGGACACCTTGGCAACTGAATCGCCATTGGCTAGTAATATTTTTAGTTTACTCGCCAGCCTGATTTTATATATATATGCATACAGTCATGGTCAGAATTGTTGGTACCCTTAGTAAATATGATCAAAAAAGGCTGTGAAAATAAATCTGAATTGTTAATCCTATTGATCTTTTATTTTAAAAATGTACAAATATCTAACCTTTCATTAAAAAATAAGAATTTAAAATGGGCGGGGAATCTCATTATGAAATAAATGTTTTTCTCTAATACATGTTGGCCACAATTAATGGTACCCTTAGAAATTCTTATGAGTAAAATATCTCTGAAGTATATTCCCATTCATATTTATAATTTGTAGCTCACCAGGGTGATTATGAACATGAAATTATCCAGCCATTGCTTCCTGTTTCACAGGAATATAAAAATGAGGAAAAACAAAGGCCAAATTCCCTTAATCATCCATCACAATGAGTAAAACCAAAGATTATAGTTCTGATGTGCAGAACAAGATTGTTGAGCTTCACAAAATAGAAAGTGGCTTTCAGAAAAGAGCTAGAGTATTGAAAACTCCCATTTCCACCATCAGGGCAATAATTAAGAATTTCCAATCAACTAAAGATGTTACAAACCTTCCTGGAAGAGGACCTGTGTCTATATTGTCCTAATGCATGGTGAGGAGGAGAGTTTGAGTGGCTAAAGGCTCTCCAAGGACCACAGCTGCAGAATAGCGGAGATTAGTTGAGTCTTGGGGTCAGAAAGCCTAAAAAAATAGTCAAACAGCACCTACATCACCAGACGTTGTTTGGGAGGGTTTCAAGAAAAAAAAATCAAGAAAAGAAAATGCTCTCATCCAAAAACAAACTCCACCATATTAATTTGCCAGACACTACTGGAACTTCAAACAGGACTGGGTTCTATGGTCAGATAAAACAAAAAATTTAGTGTCAGCAAACACTCAAGATGGTTTTGGTGCACACCGGAGAAAAAAAGTACCCCATGAAATATACTGCTGGATCTTTAATGTTGTTGGTGTATTTTTCTGCCGGAGGTCCTGGGCATCTTGTTTAGATGCATGGCATCGTGGATTCTATCAAACAGCAACAGATAAAAAATTTAAAACTGACTGTCCATGCTAGAAATCTTATAATGGACCATGGTTGGATCTTACAACAAGACAATGATCCAAAAACAAATATCAAAATCAAAGCAAAAATGGGTCACTGAGCACAAAGCGAATATTCTGCCATGGCCATTCCAGTCCTCTGAGCTGAACCCTATAGATACTGATGTCAATATTTATGGTGCCAGTTTTGGTCTCTCAAATCTTCTAGCAAAATATAACATTTGCATTTAGTGCATCAATGAATTTGGTGGCAAGGATGCCATATAGAAAGGGGGGCATTTTTGTATTCAAAATGCTTTTACATATCGAAGGAAATCTTGGTATTTGTCATGTAACCATACCCTGAAGGCACCTGAATGGTTTTGTCTTTCTGCCAAACAGATTTGAGTACAGCCCAGTTTTCAACAAAACTGGCTCAGATCATACAGAGTGCTGCAGGGATGACGTGTTTTTGTAGGCCAAAACCCGGAAATTAGTCTCATTTTAGCACTCCTGGTTCCATTGGCCCAAAGTAATTTGATTTTTGAATGAGTTTTTGGTTAAATGCTTGGAATAAGATCTGTTAACACAAGCTCAAGATATTTTCATGTTTTACTCAGCAGCATAAGATACATCAGTAATACCCCTCTTGGCAAAGGTGGTTGTTAACAATTGGATGAAAGGGACTAAAGAGGTTGTCAAGGATATGTTTAAAAGACTGAAAAAGTTGCCAGAATACAACCTTGGTGTAGTTCGTTTATAGCCTATGTTTAGCTTTTTACTTCTGGCATTGTATTTAAGCTTCAAAAGACACTGAAGTTACATACATCTGTGATGATTATCATAATGAAAAAATATGTAAGAATCATAGACTTTTGTTGTTCACGGAGCTTATTTTCTGCATTATTTGTTGAGGGAGCTAGAGTGCTAAGTTCCTAGTTGCCCTACAAAATGACGTCATCACTGCAGCACTTTATTGAAATTAAGCCGCACTAATGTGGATTTTTGAAGCGCAAAACCATATGACTATAACACAAATCTGAATGTGAGGACATGAGCCTGTATGTTCATAATGCTTGATCAGTTTGCAACATCTGGAATTTGCATTGCAACCATCATGCCCTGAGGGTGTAGGTTTCAAACAGCACCACCTTTTAATAATAAAATATAATTAATAATAATATAATATTATCATAGATTTTATTTTATTAAATATTTATTTATTTGTTTTTGTTTGTTTGTTTGTTTGTTAATGTGGATACTAAAAAAAAAAAATCCAAAATAGACAACAGTCAAGATATTTCAGTGATACATTATGAATACTGTATTCTGTATGTTTCATTCAGCACTCTTGTGTTGTCTGAATATTTGCCATGATGTAAATCTCTCTCTTCCATAATCAGCAGAAGCCACTTTGAAGGTTGGAGCACTTGGGTGAACATTGCTTGCTCATTAAGCCTGGTAGCTTATTGAAATGTTCATAGGGTTTCTTGTTTGTCAGCAGTTGTAGACTTGATGCTGAAGAGAATCACTCACTCACTCACTCACTCACTCACTCACTCACTCACTCACTCACTCACTCACTCACTCACTCACTCACTCACTCACTCACTCACTCACTCACTCACTCACTCACTCACTCACTCACTGATAGCAGGCTCAGACAGAAGGAGGACAGAGTGAAGTTACACAGGACCTACAAATTACACACTTTTATTAGGCCCGGGTCCAGTGGACCAGTATGGGATCAGAATCCCGCCAAATGTATTGCAGTCACGGATAAAAAAATAACAAGCGTGAAACCAAAATTTAAAAACGCAAGTAAAATTTTATTGCACAATATTTTAAAATGATATTGCAAAAGTATCCGGCTTGCACACAAAATCATGTTTTCCTTTAATTATATCTGTGACTGCAATACATTTGGCAGGATTCTGATCCCATAGACCCGAACGTCCTGTATATAATATAAATATGTAGGGGTGTGTACAGTGCGTGATCATTGACAATTTGTTCTGATATACTGTATGTTCTTCACAGAAAATGAGCCAAGGCCAATGAGTCTTGAGTTTGAAAAAATAATGAATCATATCATTTTTATTTTGATAAAAAGTTTAAACGGGTCCCACAGACTGAACACCATACAACGGTTAATAAGTAAACAGGAGAATATATGAGGTGTGTGTGTGTATGGAGGGTTGAATACAGAGAAGAAAATATAAATTATTTTAAACAATTTTCAAAATAAAGAATCTTTGGAGAAAAATAAACAGGTCAAATACATGTTAAACATTAGAGTGAAAGATGTTTAGGTCTTGTTACAAGATGCTTAGAAATCCTAAATAATGGAGGGAATGATAAAGACTAAACAAGTTGCTTTCATCACTTTATTTTTTTTGTCCTGTCAGCTTTTTCTCTGGGTTTCTCTCATCTTTGTTGTTTTTGGTTTTAAGGCATACCCCACAGTTTTTAACCACATTCATTCTCAATTAAGTTTTGTTGCCTAAGCACAGTATTTTGCAGTGTGTCAGATCTGTAGAAGTACATCTAATGAAGACCAAACTGCTTGCTTGCGTTTTCACCATCTTGTATGTAGAATTATCTTTAACACACACACACACACACACACAAACACACACCAGTGTGTCAGATCTGTAGAAGTACATCTAATGAAGACCAAACTGCTTGCTTGCGTTTTCACCGTCTTGTATGTAGAATTATCTATATCACACACACACACACACACACAAACACACACACACACACACACACACACACACACACACACACAAACAAGCAACAACGACAACCAGTCTCATCGTCAAGTTCTCTGATCCATCTCCTAAAACTTTAACAATTAGTTTATTTAAAATGACATTAAATTTGCATGTTGAGTTCTGCAATGTTAATTAACAACACTGAACCTTGGGGTATCACATGACAAAGATAAATTTGCCTCATCAATTATCAACTTGTTGAAATGGTATTTCATTACGGTGTATGTTCATTTAATGGGTGATTAGATTATTTAATATGCAGCTGAAAAATTATCCACTTGTATCAAGCAACATTTCTTGTCACATTCTCCCAAAAATGCCCTAAATGCTCTAAGCAACTGTAACTAAATATGAATGTGTTATGTTTTATATATATAATAAATATACATAAATAATAATAAATATAATATATATAATAAATATACTGTCAGACTCTGTTCCGTGTTTTGTATATGTCTACCTCCTCTGCTACGTGTGTTTTCCTGGTTCCCTGAATGTTATTAAAGTCTCCTTGGTGATGTAGGCCTACTCCTCGTCTCCTCGTTCCTCGCTCAGCGCTCCCTCACACTAGCGAATGTGACAGAATACCAGACCAAGACAGAAAAGTAAGCGGCGCTCCTTCTCCCCATTTTGTTTTAGTTTTAAAAGTCTTTTGTTTTCCCTTGTCCCCCCCCCCCCCCCCCCCCCCCCCCCCCCCCCCCCCCCCCCCCCCCCCCCCCCCCCCCCCCCCCCCCCCCCCCCCCCCCCCCCCGCGCGATTATGGAGATCGCTGCATGCTTCATAGCACTAGCCCGTAGAGATCTCCCCCTCGTCGAGTATGCCAGGGAATTCTGCGGGCTCGCCACAGTGACGGCTTTAGATGATGCCACCATCAACTCTTTGTTCTGGCACGGGGCCAATTACCATCACCCCGTGGACCTCCCAGACACCACGGTACTAAGCAGTAGGAAAGGGATACTCCGGTGTTTGGAGAGCATTCGGCCCCAAGCCAATACCAGCCCGCCGGCCGTTTCTCAGTCAAGTCCTCCGGCCGCGGCATACTCAGTCAGCTCCAGCCCAAAAGAGAGCTCCAGTTCCCGAGTTTAGCCCACAGAGGGTCCCAATCACTGAGTTTAGCCCAGAGAGGGCCCCAGTCCCCGAGTTTAGCCCAGAGAGGGCCCCAGTCCTCGAGTTTGGCCCAGAGAAGGGTTCCAGTCCCCGAGTTTAGCCCAAGGAGGGCTCCAGTCCCCATGTCCGGCCCAAGGAGGGCTCCACTCCCCACGTCCGTCCCAAGGAGGGCTCCAGTCCCCACGTCAAGCCCAGGGAGGGCCACAGTTCCTGAGTTAGGCCTACGGAGGGCCTCTACAGACTATATTCTCCCCAAGGATTTTTTTGGGGGGTAGTAGGAGTCCATCTGTGGAGGCTGGGCCGAGTGCCGAGGCCAGGCTCCCCGAGCTCCCTGTTCCGCCATGGCCTCCTGAACTGTCTGCTCCGCCATGGCTCCCCGAGCTGCCTGCTCCGCCATGGCTTCTAGAGCTCCCTGTGTCGCCATGGCACCCTGGACTGCCTAATCCGCCCTGGAGGTATTCCACGAGTCCCAGTCCTACACCAGCCTCCAAGGCCCCCAGACTGATGTCAGACTGATGTACTCCTCGTCTCCTTGTCTCCTTGTCTCTTCGTTCCTCGCTCTGCGCTCCCTCACTGTAGCGAACGTGATATATACATAGTACACACATATATTTTTTAAACAAAAACTTTTGACAGCACTAATATATATATATATATATATATATATATATATATATATATATATATATATATATATATAT
>NW_015505341.1:81672-89955 GCF_001515645.1 Sinocyclocheilus grahami | reverse complement strand
TTTTGTTTTCCTTGGCCCCCCCCCCCCCGCGCGATTATGGAGATCGCTGCATGCTTCATAGCACTAGCCCGTAGAGATCTCCCCCTCGTCGAGTATGCCAGGGAATTCTGCGGGCTCGCCACAGTGACGGCTTTAGATGATGCCACCATCAACTCTTTGTTCTGGCACGGGGCCAATTACCATCACCCCGTGGACCTCCCAGACACCACGGTACTAAGCAGTAGGAAAGGGATACTCCGGTGTTTGGAGAGCATTCGGCCCCAAGCCAATACCAGCCCGCCGGCCGTTTCTCAGTCAAGTCCTCCGGCCGCGGCATACTCAGTCAGCTCCAGCCCAAAAGAGAGCTCCAGTTCCCGAGTTTAGCCCACAGAGGGTCCCAATCACTGAGTTTAGCCCAGAGAGGGCCCCAGTCCCCGAGTTTAGCCCAGAGAGGGCCCCAGTCCTCGAGTTTGGCCCAGAGAAGGGTTCCAGTCCCCGAGTTTAGCCCAAGGAGGGCTCCAGTCCCCATGTCCGGCCCAAGGAGGGCTCCACTCCCCACGTCCGTCCCAAGGAGGGCTCCAGTCCCCACGTCAAGCCCAGGGAGGGCCACAGTTCCTGAGTTAGGCCTACGGAGGGCCTCTACAGACTATATTCTCCCCAAGGATTTTTTTGGGGGGTAGTAGGAGTCCATCTGTGGAGGCTGGGCCGAGTGCCGAGGCCAGGCTCCCCGAGCTCCCTGTTCCGCCATGGCCTCCTGAACTGTCTGCTCCGCCATGGCTCCCCGAGCTGCCTGCTCCGCCATGGCTTCTAGAGCTCCCTGTGTCGCCATGGCACCCTGGACTGCCTAATCCGCCCTGGAGGTATTCCACGAGTCCCAGTCCTACACCAGCCTCCAAGGCCCCCAGACTGATGTCAGACTGATGTACTCCTCGTCTCCTTGTCTCCTTGTCTCTTCGTTCCTCGCTCTGCGCTCCCTCACTGTAGCGAACGTGATATATACATAGTACACACATATATTTTTTAAACAAAAACTTTTGACAGCACTAATATATATATATATATATATATATATATATATATAAATAGTACTAGAGTTATACTTTAACTAGCATGTCTTTGCATTAAGTAGTGCTGCTTTATTGTCACCCTTCACAAGTACCCTGTTTTAACTCCTCATCACTGGCTATTCACACCCTGTTACACAATCTCATTTATCATCAATTCTCTGTCAAAAGCTCACCACTCCGAATTTCCACTTGGTGTCTGATCCATTTCTGAATACATTCACAGTAATCCCACAGAGATATTCTGATGTTGTGTCGACTGGCCAAAGACTTTTTGTGCTTCACAGATTCCAGATGGATGTCGCTGTGCTGATTAGACTCTGCAGGATCATGGTGCTGTGATCGTGGAGAGGGTTATCGAGAGAGAGGCTGAAGCTTTAACCGAACAAAACTGCATGTCAAGATGTAATGAGGTCGATTGTTGGAGAATGGATTTTCAAGGGGTTTTTAAAATTCTCTCAAACTTTTGCCTTGCTTTGATTGATATATCAGTATGAAGGACTTAATAGAGTAAATGTGCATGTCAACTTGTAATAAGATGTTAGGACACTGTAAATCTTTGATTGATGCACCAGTATGGAGGAGCTCTATCTTCTTTAGAAATGGAGTGTGTGATTTCTGTGCCATTAACAGCACCAAACTGCTTTCAGATCAGTTTCCTGAACACTCCTCCTGTCTGCCATTGGTCGGACAAAAAGATAATCCCACCTTCAAACTTACACTATTGAGTGCTAACTTATAAAACTTTAAAGACAGACCTACTGTGAGCTACGGTATTGTTAATCAATGGTATATGCTTTTGTTGAAGTTGTCAGTCCACATTATTTTAACTTATTTTTTAGATAATTTTTAACAGCAGAATTCCTGGTGAAAAACTACATTACCCATGATTCTGTACAGAAATCTCCACCAATCAGAGAACTGAAACAAGCAAATTGTCAAAAGAGCTCTTTAGTGCCCGCCCACTCTTATGAAGCACTGCAAATGACTTAAGAGTCAGTCTACCTTTACACTTTCAAATGACTTATTATTTTTTGTATGTAAATGCATATTTTGTATATATAGTCTATATAGTTTCATATTTCTCCATTGGTTTTAATTTGATTGTCATTTGCAATGCTTCATGAGATCTTTCCCTCATTAAAGCTAAATACATACCATTGTACCTTTTTACTGTCTTTTTGTCTGATTTTCAATTTTCAAAAAAAATTTTTGTGTCAAATCAAAGTTTTTAATATTGTAATTTACTACTGAAGGCTACTGAAAAAGAGTCAGCCACACTGTTGCAACCAGTTAAGGCAACATTTTTTGGTTGTGCTGATGCTCAAACAAGTATAGCAATATTTGAGAAAATCAACCAATGCCTGTTTGTGTATATTACGCTAGGTTAGGAAAAACTTTCCTCATATGGCACTTTCTGTTTACTGGCACAATCACATGGTTCATCATTTTATGTTTAAATTATCCACAAACCTCAACTTGACATCTGTATGGACATCTGTTTCAGCACATGCACCTTAATTCAGTAAGTAACTGAGGGAACAGAAAGTGTTTTGATTGCTCTAACCGTATGTGTCCATTGGCACAGAAATAACATATTACATATTTCTTTAGGGGAGCTGAACAACAGTGAAGTGAGGCAAGTGATGAGAGCATCAAAACGTTAAAAAATGCTCAACTTTATGCAAATGAGATGAAAAGCTAAGTATATTACAAAATAAATAAATACTAGTTAAGATTTTAGATGCAGTTATTGTTGATATGGCTGTGTCTGGTTAACAAAAGTGTATTAAAATGACGTATAGTTGGGCATTCAGAACTATTCTTATACTATACTTTAAAGTTTTAAACTAATAAATAAAAACATTGTCAATGCTAAATTCAGTGAGACCCACTATGCATTTTGTAGACACATCCCAAAGGCAGTATACATCTGGTGTTTTTGGTGCTACTGCGTTTCCTTAAGTCATTAAAAGTCACCAAACTCAAAACAGCAGTTTTACATGCAAGTCTAAGAGGAAATAAAGGCTTACTCTGGTTGTTAAAGTATTGTGAGCCGGATGTTATTTGGTAGATGAAAGCCCAGAGGACCGCTGGATCCCTGCTAGTTCAGCCCTGTCAAACAGTTCTGTTGCGCACATCTTTCCAATTGCAGGCAGCTTCCTCAAATGAGACCCATGGGGAGGAGAACAGACCAGTGAAGCAGCATGAAGACATGTAAGTGGCCATTGTGCTGCAGATAGGACATTTTCACAAAAATGAACGAAGAAGTGAACCCAAAGCTCTCTGTTTTATAGGAGGTCACCACCAGTGGCACAAAGAGACACATACTGTTTGTTTTTACCAAAGTCAATGCTGACATTGGCCTCGATACAATTAAATGACACAGAATAGAATGACGAGCATGTCCATCCATGGCTAACCCCTGCAGCACCCTTTCAACCATTCATAGAAGCCTTTGTTTCACACTCTTTTGTCTTTTGTGAGCACATCTCAGGCATTCAATAGGAAAAAGCTTGTGCGCTGGTCTCAAAAATATCCCCAGAGTGCTTCTAATAACAGAATGTTTGTCCAATGTGGTGTAATAATGATTTTAATTGACTGTAAGATCTCTGTATAATAATTAAACACGTTTTGTGGTGAAATAAGCTTTTATAGCTTGATATAATATTTTCATGTTGGATATGAATAGCCAGTGTGATTTAACGTCATTCAGGATAGTTGATTCAAAAAATTGTAACACCTGCTCCCCTCTGCCCTGGGCACACTGCCATGAGAGCTACAGACTCCATTTAGCAGTTCACACACACTTAGAAAAAACATTGCCAAGGCTTGTGGGTGTTTAGCCTCACCTATTCAGCACCTTTGTGAGTTGAGTCTATCAGCATCTTTTTTGGTGATATATTGTTGAATATTGAGCTCAATGAAGAACAGCTGAAGGCTATAGAGAGAGAGAAAGAGATGCTGGCAGAAGAAGGCAGGTTCTGGAGCTGTGAGACTGAAGCAGATGGGCTCTCTCATCTCTGCATGTTCTTTTGATGATATTCTCCATCTTGTGAGATTTGTTGAGATTCAACCAAGTCGCCTCCCTTCTAAACGGTCGGGCAGATGGCTTTTTACACTATTTATCTGTCTCTTGTAGTGCGTGTGTGTGCTTGTTTACTTAGCTATATTTTGAGGACAATTTTGTCACCAGAAGTTAACTAAAGCAGACAAAATAGTTTTTAAAAAACTACAAAAACGTACCTATACACACACGTGGCAGTGAAATATCAATATATTTTATTCTTTTTTTACTCAAATTTTCACATAGGTAGATTATTGATTAATAAAGACTATTTTTTTGCATGGTTCCTTGCACAATGCTATGTTATGACCTCAAACACATTTACTGTTGTGCATGATTTAAAAATGAATACATTTTCACATAACCAGCTCCATGCGTTTTTGATGTGTTTTGCTCAGTAGCTCACCTGGTACAGGATTGTAAAAGTTTTGCGCAACATGCAAGAAGCAACTTAATATCATTTCACAGAAATTCAGCCACAGGCACATATTTCCAGTAAGTCTGGGTTGTTTGAGGACATCCTCAAGTGGAAAATCAATTCCTAAATAAAATAAATGTGTATTTTCAAATTATGTTTCTTTATATTCATTTTTATTCTGAAATGTAAAGGGTTTGAGTGACTATGTAGTGATTATAATTAGCTTTTTATAAAAACAGTTCAATGGCCTCATTTAGATAGAAGTAAATGTGTGTGTGTGTATGTGAGAGAGAGAGATCAAGAGAGTGAGAATATTTGTGCATTTGTGTTTCTCTCTGTGACAAGAACATAGGATTACACATGACAGCGCAGCTGCTCTCCGGGTCTTTCCAAGCTCAATTAAATTGAAACGGATCCCCATTAAATTGGATTTTGCTCGGTCATTAGCATACAATCACTCATTTGCTAATAAAGAGACTACACATTCAAGCATCTTAATGATGGAAAGGTCATACACATATTTCAATTCATGGCTGATATTAGTGCATTTTCATGTTTTATCTTATGTAACATAACCCTCCTGTGACTACAGTACCTGACATTTCCATTCATCACATGCTACATAACAAAACCACTGGTGAGTTTAAAGGTGAGCTGTGTCGCTTCTGCTCTACAAATGGCACCAAAGGGAATTGTAAAATTAATGACTGTTTTCAAACAGGTTTCCCTAACACTCCCCAGATTTCTTTTACACAGACAAACAGGTAGTATGATGTTACATTTAACACATGTAACGTTTAGCTAATTTAAGCTTACTGATGATAAAAAAAATGTATAGCCTGAATGCACTGTAAGTCACTTTGGATAAAAGCGTCTGCTAAATGCATAAATGTAAATGTAAGCTAATTTGACCTTATAATGGTTTTAGTCAGTGCTTCTAAAGACAGAAAAGGTCAGAACCAATGTGACACACACATTTTACATTATATTATTTGTACATTTATTCATTTGACAGATGCTTTTATCCAGTGACTTAAAACGTATACATTTTTATCAGTTTATGCATTCCCTGGGAATCAAACCCATGCTCTACACAAGTAAATGATTAAAACAGGTTAATATTTCATAACATCCATGTTTCACATCAACTACATCTCTTTTGTGTTATGCAGAAGAAAGAAAGTAATACAGGTTTGGAACAACAGGGTAAGTAAATGATGACAGAATATTAATTTTTCGGTGAACTATTTCTTCTAACTGGAATAAGAGAAATAATTATTACATCATCTTTACATTCGGTGAATTCAGTTACATAGGTTCATGTCATTTCCCTCGCTGTTCTCTCTACCTGCTGCTTCTTCTGAAACAGCTTGAAAAAACTGTGAATTTTTGTTGGGGATTGCATAAGTATTTTGACAAAATAACAGTCATGAAAAGGAAGCACTAGATCCCTGGGATTAATCGAGGGGAGCACTTTTATTTTTTGGTCACATTTGGTCAAGAGCAGGGTACGTGATGGCAGGCAATTACTGCTGCTTTTCGTCTAATAGGACGGCAAGGGCTGCAGGCGATGTGGCTGGAGGCAGAGCTGCTCTGAAAAAGAGGAAGTGAGGAAAAAGACAGACAGCACAGATAGACCCCTTAAAACCCTGCCCTGCTGTGACTTAATACTTTACTCTCACATCAATCAGTCAAGCATGGCAACATGTTGTGTGCCCATAATGACTTTTTGGCAGTAACCATGGCAAATCCACAACAGTGACAGGAAAGTACTTATAGGCCTGAAACAGGTGTTATAAAACAGTTAAAAGTGCTCATTCATCTTTATTTGTCACCTGCTGAATGACTATGGAACTTGTAGCTCTGTTGGTCTTTTGTTTTGTTCATTTGTGTTTCTGCAGTGTGCAGCCAATGCCTCATGTAGCCAGTTCTTTGACTAAATAAAATGATCTATTAATGCAATTTATACATACAGTTAATCGGAGCAGGGACACCGGCAAGAGATATAAGTATCGCTTTTGATTCATCCTTTTTCCTACTACTTGTTTCACTTCTATTTCAGTTTTTATAACCAATTCTCACTATGTGTTTCCAGATCCCTACTATCACTACCACTCGCAAACCACGTTTCACACACTGTAGGCAGCGCAATCCTAAAAACCTGCGCACTTTGCCTATGTCTGCTAATACACTACTTTCTTTCTATTGGTCTCTGGAATTGCCAGTCTGGTCTAAACAAAGCTATTATTAGTCATTCAAAGCTAAATCTCATGGCCCTGACAGAGACCTGGTTCAAACCAGAGGACACTGCTACACCTGCAGCACTCTCCAATAATTTCTCATGTTCCCACACTCCCCGTCTGACTGGAAGAGGTGGAGGTACTGGTCTGCTTATCTCTAATGATTGGAAATTTAATCCTTTACCATCTTTGGGTATCAACAGCTCATTTGAATCTCATTCAGTTACTATTACCTACCCTCTTAAAATCCATTTTGAAGTTGTTTATCGACCCCCAGGACCATTAGGTAACTTCTTGGATGAATTAGATGTGCTGCTCTCAACCTTTCCTGAGGATGGTACTCCCCTAGTTATGCTTGGAGACTTCAACATCCACCTATATAAACCTCAGGCTGCAGACTTCCACTCTCTGCTTGCCTCTTTTGATCTCAACCAAATGTCAACTACTGCTATTCACAAATCAGGCAACCAACTGGACCTTATTTACACACTGCTCCACTGATCATGTACTGATTACTCCACTGCACACCTCAGTTCACTTCCTCCTCACTCTTAACCTCAAAATGGTTCCTGACACAACACATACCCCTCCACATGTCATCTTTCGACGTAACCTACGCTCACTCTCACCCTCCCGACTATCTGCTATGGTTTCATCTTCGCTTCCTTCTCCTAAACTGGTAGCATCTTTTGATGCTAACAGTGCTACTGATACTTTCTGCTCCACTCTTACATCTTGTTTAGACACTGTCTGCCCCTTGTCTTCCAGGCCAGCCCATACCACCCCTTCTGCCCCTTGGTTATCTGATGTTCTCCGCAAACATTGTTCTAAGCTCAGGGCTCTGAAAGGGTGTGGCGCAAATCCAAAAATCCTACTGACCTTAATGTGTATCAGTCACTCCTTTCTTCCTTCTCTGCTAATGTCTCCACTGCTAAAAGGACATACTACCATAACAAAATGAACAATTCATCTAACTCTCGCATTCACATCATTAACATATCCCTTCACACTGGTGTTTTTCCCTCAACGTTTAGACAGACTCGTATAACCCCAATTCTGAAGAAACCCACCCTTAACCCATCTCTATTAGAGAACTACAGACTTCCTTTCCCTTCTTCCTTTCATTGCAAAAACACTTGAACGAGCTGTGTTCAACCAAGTCTCTGCCTTTCTCACACAGAACAACCTCCTTGACAGCAACCAGTCTGGTTTCAGAAGTGGACATTCAACCGAGACTGCCTTGCTCTCAGTTGTTGAAGCCCTAAGACTGGCAAGAGCGGATTCCAAATCTTCTATATTTACCTTGCTGGATCTGTCCGCTGCTTTTGACACAGTTAACCACCAGATCCTCCTGTCTACCCTATTGGCAAAGGGCATCTCAGGAACCGCACTCCAGTGGTTTGAGTCTTCAAAGTATCTTGGAGAGGTGAGGTGTCCAAGTCTCAACATCTAACTACTGGGGTGCCTCAGGGCTCAGTTCTTGGACCACTTCTCTTCTCTGTCTACATGGCATCA
>NW_015505341.1:72294-81183 GCF_001515645.1 Sinocyclocheilus grahami | reverse complement strand
CTTGTGGTTCCAGCAAACCCATCGTTTCATCATGCTAAAACTGTCCGGTCCTGCAGATTTGCTTTATTCAACATCAAGAAGATCAGGCCCTTTCTTTCGGGAACATACTTCACAACTCCTTGTTCAAGCTCTTGTTCTGTCCAGGCTGGTCTATTGCAATGCTCTCTTGGCAGGTTTTCCAGCCAGTTCTTTTAAACCTTTACAATTAATCCAGAACGCAGCCGCAAGATTGATTTTTAATGAGCCAAAAAGAATGCACGTCACACCTCTGTTTATCAATTTGCACTGGCTACCAATAGCTGCTCGCATAAAATTCAAGGCATTGATGTTTGCCTACAAAACCACCACTGGCTCTGCACCCCTTTACCTAAATTCATTACTTCAGACTTATGTGCCCTCTAGAAGCTTGCGTTCTGCAAGTGAACGTCGCTTGATTGTGCCATCCCAAAGAAGCACAAAATCACTTTTATGGACTTTTAAATTAAATGTTCCCTCCTGGTGGAATGACCTGCCCAACTCAGTCCGAGCAGCTGAGTCCTTAGCCATCTTCAAGAATTGGCTAAAAACACATCTCTTCCATCTTTATTTGACCCTCTAACTCTAGCTCTCTCTATTCTAATTCTATTCTTTAAAAAAACACTTGTCCCTTTTAGACTTGCACTCTATTCATTTGCTGCTTGTTTTCTTAAAAAAACAAAACAAAACAAAAAAAAATATTTTTGTATTCTATCTGTTTTCTTTTCATTTATTATACAATTAACAAAAGCAAAAAAGACCTCTAACACTAGCTTGCTCTATTCTTTTTCTATTCTATCTGTTTTCTTTTTATTTATTATATTATTTAAACCCTTGCTATGTGTACTGCGTTAAGCTAACTGAGACTTGTTATAGCACTTGTATATCATTGCTCTTTTGTTGATTTTGATTGCTTCCATTGTCCTCAATTGTAAGTTGCTTTGGATAAAAGCGTCTGCTAAATGACTAAATCTAAACACACCTTTTCTATGATAAGCGTGTTTTTAAATTCAGAATTAAATTTTACATTTGTAATATGTTTAGGGAACATACATTAAAAAATGTCAGGGTGATACAACTGTCCTGATATCATACTGAAAAATGCTACTTTGATGTCATACACCGATTGATCTCTTCTCCTGTTGCTTCATGGGATAGTAAAGTTTCAGATGTGTATTTCAGAATCTTGTCGGAAGTAGCCTAGTAGGTAATCTGTGACTTTTTGCCTGCTGTTTTTCAAATACCATGAATTTGGACATACTACTCTTTTTTTACACATACTGTTTTTCACCTACAGTATATAGTATGGAAGTATAGGCATTTGTATGCAGCGAGTGTGTCAAGGTCAGTTAAAAATGAAATATAATATAATAATGTTGAGATAGTGAATTGGTGGGTTTTTGTTAAATGTGAGCCAAATCATCACAATTAAAAGAACCAAAGACTTAAACTACTTCAGTCTGTGTGCATTGAATTTATTTAATACACGAGTTTCACAGTTTGAGTTGAATTACTGAAATAAATGAACTTTTCCACGACATTCTAATTTATTGAGATGCACCTGTACAGTATAAAGATAATTTTACCTTTATGTGACAGTTCAGAATGTAATGATATTTAAGTAGCAATTTATGATATTTGTAATATATATATATATATATATTTACTTTTTAATAATACATTTAACAGCTTTGTTGAAAATAATGATTACGATGTGTAAACTCAAGGTGTAAAGACACTCTTCTTTGTCAGTGACATCTGAGTCTATGAGTTCTGTTTGTCCAATAGCAATTGATCGTTTTCACGTGATGTCACACCCTTACAGGAACGCCCACATGGCTTTCCTCCACTGACCGCCAGTTGTTTTTATGAGGTTTGTTAGTAAGATTTTGAGATTAAGTAGTAATGTAGTAAGACAGTGATATTTAAAGGCCAAATTCAGTATACAATTTATTGATGATGCATACTTTGTACAGGCAAGCAGATGAACCCAGAATATAAACGCAATGTGCAAAGTTTAATATTATATGTTTTCCCATAGAAAATCATTATAAAGAAGACGCTAACCCTTTAGCGCATTGCGTTCATGTTCCAGGCTCATTTGCTTGCCTGTATCCACAGGGCTCAATTTTGGGTCCTGTTCTATTTTCTTTATACATGCTTCCTTTGTATGATATATTTAAGAGGCACAATGTTTCATACCACTGTTACGCAGATGATACTCAGTGTTATGTTCCCTTGCACCCAAAGGATGTCTCCAGTTTACAGTGTCTGTTTGATTGTTTGAGAGATGTTAAAGAGTGGATGTCTGCCAACTTCCTTCAGTTAAATGAGTCTAAGACTGAGGTCTTAATTTTTGGCTCCCCTGCTTCTACAGAGGTTGTAGCCAGTAAACTGGGACCTCTATCTGGTAATCTTCATTCACATGTCAGAAACTTAGGCATTACTTTTGACTCTGCTCTGACTTTCGATAAACAGATCAATGCTGTGGTTAGAAATTGTTTTTATCAGCTAAAGAATATTGCAAAGATTAAGTCATTTTTTAACAATAAATGACTTGGAGTGTGTAATACATGCTTTTATCTCATCCAGATTAGATTATTGTAATGTATTGTACTTGGGTGTTTCACAGTCTCTATTGTCTCGTCTTCAACTTGTTCAAAATGCTGCCGCTCGATTGTTAACTGGAACAAGGAAGAGGGAACATATCTCACCAGTGTTGATCTCTCTCCACTGGCTCCCAGTTAAATATCGTATCCATTTTAAAACATTATTGTTTGTCTATAAGGGTTTCCATGGACTGGCTCCATTGTATATCTCTGATCTCCTTCTGTTCCATTGTAACGCCTCCAGGGAACTTCGATCAACTAGTAGTCTTCAGTTGACTGTTCCAAGGTCACACTTGAAATCGAAAGGAGATCGTGCCTTTTCAGTGGCTGGTCCACAGTTATGGAACAAGTTACCACCCTATATAAGAACTGCACCAACATATGCTGATTTTAAGTCTCTTCTTAAAACTTATTTATTTACTGTTGCTTATGGTCATAAATAAGTATAACTTTAGTGTACTATTTGTCGCTGTGTTCTATGTTTACTTTAGTATTTTGTTATATGCTTACTCTTGTACAGCACTTTGGCCAACAGTTGTTGTTTTTAAATGTGCTCTATAAATAAATATGACTGACTGACTGACTGTATAAAGCACGCATCATCAATAAGGTGTTTACTGAATTTGATCTTTTAATATCACTGTTTTAAAGGCACTTTAAGTGTTTTCACATTAAAAGTCTTAGAATGTTAGATAGAAAATTGACAGGCTTGTGCTGCAATTCTATGGATGTTTTGCCCGCCAGGTCTTTGAGCCAGTAACATGACTGAAAACTATGAATAGATACAGAATATTTGATAAGGATAACTCATGAAACTCATGCAATTACAGATTACATTAATGGAGTTCTATCCCTGCTGAAAGTGAAAAAAAACAAAGGTTGGTTGGCTGGTCTTAGCTGATTTAAGTTGGTCAAGCTGGTGTTCAACTGGTTTTAGCCGGTTGGTCAGCTGGTCTCCCAGCTAAAGAAGTGGTCAAAAAACATCTAAAACCAGCCTGCAAACCAGCTAAAACCAGTCAGCCAGCTTAGACTGTTTTTCACATGTTTTTTTTTCAGCAGCTACTTCTGTGCCTTCTGTATTTCTAAGAATTCATCTTGACAAATCCAGCAGTAGTTATTTCTTAGAAAGTGCTTTACAGTGATTTCCAACAAACTGAAATGTGCACATACAAAAAAAAAAAAAAAATCAAGATTTCAGAAGCGTGTGCTCATGTTCCCTTCATTCACAGATATTATCATTTCAGTTATATTTTATTCTGCATGAAGGGCCAGGCAGAGTTAAATGCTTTTTGACCAACAGAGCTGCTGGCTGCAGAGAGTAGATGGGTCATTTGAGCCACTAAAAGCTTCTCGAATCCCTGTTGAAAGGCGAATAAAACTGCAGTTGCCACAGAGGACATGCTGAAGACAGAGAACAAGCAGTCCATGAACTGTATATTTAGAGTCTTGCGTAATATGCTTTTAACAAAAAAAACAAAAAAAAAAACCCCATACTGGATGCATTTTTAATGCCGATAGGCAAGGGAAAAATGAATAGACTTACTGGATGCTGTTTTGTGTATCAGAGACACACACAATTACCATGGGCTTGAATGTATAGCAATAAAAGCAGGGGCTAGAAAAAGAGAAATTAAATTGTAAATTATTTTTTTTTAGGGTTATGCTACGGTGTTGACAAGGAAAGGAAGAGGAGTTGTGCGGCTATGTTAGGACTTTGTGAAAGAAAGTGAAAGGGAAAGGAAGTCAACACTGTTATACACAACACTGAGTGTGTAAAGTGAAAACCTAAGTAAACTTCACCTATTTTATCAAATTCCACATAGTCCATTTTGTTCTTAATGTTATTGACATTGTTAATTAATCACATCTGTTTTGAATTAATCTGATGACATGCTATAATTGTGAGCCAAACTGATGTTGACTTCAAAGTCAAATGTCTCTCGAGCTAACAGTAATGCAAGGAGCTTAACAGCGTCCCTGCTTGGGTACATAAAAGAAATATACTTATGCAAAACTGACTGCGGATTTGCTTGGGCTTATCAGCGAAATACTGTTAAATGTCCTGGGAGATGAGGGCCATGTGGAGAAAATTAAATCATGTCACTGTAAAAAATTATTGTGATTTTAAAAGTAAAAGACTGTAAAAACGCTACAGTAAAAACCTGTTAACTGGTTAACAGTAAGTTTTTATACTACTGTATATTCGGTGAATAAATGTAATTACATTTAATGTAATTTTACATTAAAATACTGTTAAAAATACGGTTTTTGGAAGTAAAAAAAAAGTCATTGCATAATTTAGAGTGAAAAAACGTAAATTGACACTTCCAGAGTTCCCTGCATGACCCTTCATATTTGATGTTTTTTTTTGTTGAAATAACATTTTAAGTTTTTTCTTATCAGTTGTGTACATTAGGGGTTAATCTTACATCTAATGTTGTTAATCTTTCCCACCTCACATATCTGCTCTTTCTATATATATATATATATACAGTGGTGTGAAAAGGCTTTTTTATTCCTGTTTTTTACATTTTTTGCATATTTTTTGCATATAGGTATTTTTTGCATATAGGTATTGCCCTCCTCAGCTTGTAGAAAAGCTGTTTGTGATGAGCTTTAGTTCATCATGTAACTTTCTCATCATCACCAGTTTTTGGTGGTTTTCAGTGCATTACAATGGTTCAAATCAGATATTAACACTTCAATATGGTGGTTTATTGACATTACATCCGTTAATGAAGTACGGCATTTTATTGTGAATTTAAGTTAAGTCTGTAAAACCTAAAATGTTGCTACCATATTTTTTACTGTGAAGTTCTGGAAACCAAAGCTGCCGGTATTTTACCATAAATGTCACAGATTTTTTTACAGTGTACTATATGTTCCCTTAGGACTTTTCTAATTATAAAAAAATCATTACAATTATTAACAACTGTGTCTTTGCTGATGTCTGAATGAGGCAACCTTCATCTAAGAACATGCTTGTTTGTGTTGCCAAGCTTAATATTGCCACATCTAACGTTGCAATCAAGTAATAATTAAAGTTCATTAAGTACTAATAACTAACATAACGTTAATCAACTAATAATTAAAGTCAAGCATCAAGCAGAGTTATCATAACTAAAACCATAATAAAGCATGTTTGTTACGATAAATAAAATAAACATGAACTGAAATAAAATAAAATGAAATATTTAAAAAAATAATTTTAGCTAGTTGCAACATTTCTAATTTCATTTAATTTAACTTGATGTACTGTAATAATAAACTAAATAATAATAACTAAAAACAAAAACTGAAATAAAATTAATAAAAACTATGTGGACATATAAAAAAACCCCAAATCAAATTACTGCAATTTTAACTACAATTAAAATGAAAATGAAAATAATTATGATTATTAATTAGTTTTATTACTATTAACTACATAATCCCAACAATATTAAAAATTCTTACTGGGTGAAAAAAATTAACACTTTTTTTTAAATGCCTACAGCACAAGATTGATTTGCCAACCTAACATCAGCAAACAAATTAAGGGAAGCATTTCTTAGTCAACTATTAATAATTAAACATAAATAATATAAAACCATTTTATTATTTAACATAGTTTTTTCCCTTGCAGCCACGAAAGAACAAACCACTGCAACCAAGGGCATGTGTCTCACTCTATAGACACATTTTGATGATTAGCTTCATGTCTTTTTTGGTCAAGAATCCAGCTGGTGTGAATGTACATTTTGTGAATAACATTTATGGTGTGAATGCTCATAATCTTTGGCTGTGGAAGTTCCAATCGGGGCTCTCTGGGTCATGCTGTGCATCTACTTGCAGGTGTTATGTTAAGTGATTGTATAGCCGGCTGAGGCATGCTGAACTTGTTAGCTCTCTGCTTGGTTTCCTTCACTTTGAGTACAATCTGCAGTGATTTGTGAGACACAACAGGACGTAATCTGTCAGGTTGGAACAGCCCCAGAAGACTGATGGGACATGGATCAACTAGGAATGTCTATAACTACCAGTCTTAAAGATGCAAAGGATAAAGATAACAATATCATAAATTTAACAAAGTTGTTTATGTAAATTCAAAGGAGGGACATTGTAGGTTTACTCATCATATGTTTGTTTCAGGGATACTGACACTATATACAGAGGATTGACCCTCACTTAAAAATATTGATAGCATATGTTTTAACCAGTAATTTTTTAAAACTTATTTATCTTGAAAATGAATTTGCAAAATAAACTTAAATGTGTGGAACAAATGAACTGCCAGCAATTATTCAAACAGTGAGAGCTGATAGACTATTAAAATGTGTAAATAATACCATACTTAAATGCAATGCAAGTAGCCAGTGCACATTTCAGTGCTTTAGAGCCATTCATCATTCAACCCGAAGTGCAGTGACAAGGAAATAACCTTGCACTGGCTAACTTGATCTATTGATGAGATCAGAGGTTATTAAAAATACTGAAAGACAATCTTCTCACTTCCCAGTTTTGAATACAAATTCTGCATCAGAACCTTGTCAAAGCACAGCGCATAGTGTGAGAGAAGATTCAAATTTCATCCATTTTAGTTTTTAGAAGAATCTTCTCAGTGTTCTCATTTCAGTGCAAATTTGCAATTCCATCCATTGAGGAACATGTGAAATCTAAACCCAGACACCTGCATCTGTAAGTTTTCCATCTGCTCTCCACTCTTCATCACACCAGGACTAAACTGCTAATGACAATTTTGACAGCAGGCAATGTGAAGCATTTTTGTGAAAGAATCAGGGGTGCAGCTGTTTCAAGCACATCAAACAAAACTGAACTGAAATAATGATGATGAATTAACAACCACAGGGCTGTTGTGTTTTGGTTTGTTTTTCAGCTTAGCCCTGCGCCATCAGTCTCTTGGACCCATGCAGTGCTGTAAATGTGGCGGGTACTAAGATCAGAGTGGTTGTCATGTCAGTGTGCACCATCCCATTGAGAGTCATCATCCCATCCTTCAGGAATTTTTGAAGGGATTTAGATCACTGGCTCAAAATCCCACATTAACCTGCTCCGACCACTGCTATCTTAACACATTTCCACACATCCTCACTGCTCATGTTTTACAGATACAGTGCGAAGCGTTTCAACATTCCAGCTGTGCACAAGAGCAGTTGAATATTAGCATAACATTATGCTACATCTGTTGGTTACATCATTTAGGTTGTGCTGATTTTCAAATGCAGTAAAAAAACAGTTTGAGTTCAAAAACAGTCAGAGGTGCTCAGGTTAGAGCTTGGAAATGTGTTTTACTGTCCTATTCTTGTCACAGTAGGAATAGCATCAGTTGCAGTCGTTTCTATCAATGGCAATAATAGATCCATTAGTTTAGATTGTCTTTGTTATCAGAGAATGATACTTTCAAGGACTTCCCCATGATGGAAGAATGTGTTGCCTTGGTGATGGATAATGCCTGGGAGTGAATAAGTGTGTGTGTAATCACTGACTGCTGTCATTAGCCCAGTCACAGCTGCCTGTTGGGATTCCCTGGCAAACGTCTCGGTTACATATGGTAACCCTCATTCCCTGAAGGAGGGAACGGAGACGTCACATCGGAGGACCGACAAATTGGGATCTCGCTTAGAGAGCCCAATCCCCTTCGAGTGTAAACTAAACGAGCCAATGCACATTGGCATGCGATTATTGCATCCAGCTGCTGCTGATCACAGCTAGAGTATAAGTAGGTAGCAGATGCAGCGCATATTCAGGTTTTTGCTGAGGAGCCGAGCCGGTGACCCTGCCGCTCAGCGGTGGTACAGGAGCTGTGGCGACGGGACGTGACATCTCCGTTCCCTCCTTCAGGGAACGAGGGTTACCATACATAACCGAGACGTTCCCTTTCAGTCGGTCACTCTCGACGTCACGTCGGATGACCGACGAGTTGGGATCCTACCAAAAGGCCACAGCTACTGCCCCTTCCAGTGTCCTGTGGAAGCCACTTGCGCCCCTACTTTTTGGCGTAGGCCAGGGCTTGCACAAGAGGACCAGCTACTGCTACTATGGCACTACCCAATGAGTAAGACTGGATAACACTGGGAAAACGTACCCGTTCTACTTGGAACCGGGACGCTACGGAAGCTCCAACCTTCCTGAAGGAGGTTTCGGAAGCAATACACATATGAACATTCCTTAGGTGCATATGGAAGAATGGAGGTGATTGTAACCCTCTTGGAATGGCAGAAGTCTGCCGGGGAAACACGGGCTCAAGGCTATACCGTGGACTTTA
>NW_015505341.1:67485-72016 GCF_001515645.1 Sinocyclocheilus grahami | reverse complement strand
GCTCTACAGATATCCGCCAGCGAGGCTCCACGAGCCAGCGCCCAGGAGGATGCAACACCTCTAGTTGAGTGAGCTCGCAACCTGAACGGGCAGGGCACACCCTGTGCCTTATAAGCCAGGGTGATGGCATCCACTATCCAGTGGGCCATCCTCTGCTTTGAGACGGCATTCCCCTTCTGCCGGCCTCCGTGACAGACAAAGAGCTGGTCTGAGGTCCTGAAGCTTTGCGTCCGGACTACGTAGCACCTTAAGGCTCGGACGGGGACAGAGCAAAGCAAGAGCTGGGTCTGCCTCCTCCGAGGGCAGCACTTGGAGGTTCACCACCTGATCCCTGAAGGGGGTAGCGGGAACCTTGGGCACATAGCCGGGCCGGGGCCTCAGGGTTACCTGGGAATCATCTGGCCCGAACCCTAGGCACGAATCGTTGACTGAAAATGCGTGCAGGTCCCCTTCCCGTCTTGATGGAGGCCAATGCCAGCAGGAGCAAAGTCTTCATCGAAAGGAACTGCAAAGGCTCAAATGGGCCCTGTAGTGGTGCCGTGAGCACTAGAGTCAAGTCCCAAGAGGGTATAGAGGGGGGCCGTGGAGGGTTTAACCTTCTCGCCCCCTTAAGGAACCTGACGACCAGGTCATGCTTCCCCAGTGACCTCCCTTCTACGGGGTCGTGGTTAGCAGCGATTGCAGCAACATAAACTTTAAGGGTGGAGGGAGACAGCCTTCGCTCCAACCCTTGCTGCAAAAAGGACAGCACAACTCCGATCGGGCATCTTCGGGGGTCTTCTCGGCGAGAAGAACACCACTCAACGAACAGGTTCCACTTCAAAGCGTAGGCGTGTCTCGTAGACGGTGCTCTCGCCAAAGTGATGGTGTCAACTACCTCTTGGGGTAGGTCACTCAGAACCTCTGCGTCCCGTCCAGGGACCAGACATGAAGTTTCCAGAGGTTTGAATGCGGTTTGAGGCATCCGTGCAAACCACAGCATGCCTGGAGACCTGCTCGAGTGGCACTCCTGCCTGGATGAACGCAAGGTCTGATCACGGGGTGAAGGTTTGGCGGCAGGCCGGTGTAACTTGGACCCGGAAAGTGCCGCGTTGCCACGCCCACCTCGGGACTCGGCCATGGAGCCATATGGAGCAGCCCTAGCGGCGTGACTGCCACCGTAGCTGCCATATGCCCCAGGAGCCTCTGAAACTGTTTCTCTGAATCCTGCTCTTGAATGTATTCAAGCAGTTCAACACCGACTGAGCACGTTCCTGCGTGAGGCGTGCTGTCTGTTCGACCGAGTCCAACTCCATACCGAGAAAAGTGATCCTCTGCATTGGGGAGAGTTTGCTCTTTTCCCAGTTGACCCAAAGGCCCAACAGGCTGAGGTGTGAAAGTACCTTCAGCAGCAGCTGCACGCCGGGGCAGGATGTACCTGATGGCCTCAGTCTGCTTTTGGGCAGCGGAGAACTGCTGGGCGAAGTTCTCCACCGTGTCGCCGAAAAGGCCGGTCTGGGACACGGGGGTGTTCAAGAATCTTGTCTTGTCCATCTCGCGCATGTCGGCCAGACATAGCCAGAGATGGCACTCCTGGACCACCATAGTGGACATCGCACAACCCAGAGACCGTGCCGTAACCTTCGCCGCTCGTAGCGCGAGGTCCGTCGCGGTGCGGAGTTCTTTGAGAACTTCCGGGTCGTGACCACCCTCGTGCAAGTCCCTCAGTGCCTTAGCCTGGTGCACTTGCAGTAATGCCGAAGCGTATAAGGCAGACGCAGCTTCTCCACAGGCCGTATAAGCACTGCCGATCAAGGCCGACGAGTGCCTACAGGCCCGGGAGGCGAGCAGCGGTTTCCCCCAGCCAAGTGGTAGCGGCATTTGGACACAATTGCATCGCAACCAACCGCTCCACCTGGGGAACTCCCACGTACACCCGCGCTGGACCCCCATCAAGGGTGGTGAGGGAGGATGAGCCACCGGGCCGGTTTCTGGCAGTGAAAGGTGCCGTCCACGACCCAGCGATCTCATCATGCACCTCCGGGAAGAAAGGCCCTGGGGTGGGGCCCTGAGAACCAGCGAGCGCCACCCCGAGAAACCAATCATCCAACCTTGAGGGTTCGGGATGCGGTGGAAGATTCCACTCGAGCCCGACACTCCCGGCGGCCCGGAAAAGCATAGCCATCATTTCCGGGTCCGTATCCGGCACAGCTGACCGCCCAGATCATACCCGCTCAATGGGAGCATGAGTCATCCACGAAAGCCACCTCAGCGTGCTTCATGCCCAGACACGAGAGGCAGCGTTCGTGACCATCACCCGGCGCCAGGTAACGACCACACCCAGAAACACATGGATGGTACGACATCTTTAAAAAGACGCGTCTTTAAAAAGACGTTCCACCCGTGAAGCTCTTTTAGATGGAAATTGCTCTTTTAGTGTGCTGAAGCGCACAGGGGAGATGGCCGTCTGCAACACACACAGGGGTAGTGCAGCCTGTTGTGTGCAACCCACTTGACACGGGAAAAGCACCGCTGCTGAAGCGCCGTCCACCAGCACGAGAGCCCACGAAGAGCGTGCTTGACTGTAGCTTTACTCTCAGCAGAAGGTCAGGAGCAGAACGATAGAACCGCTCAGCTCCGAAGTGAAAAGCTGAATATGCGCTGCATCTGCTGCCTACTTATACTCACGCTGTGATCAGCAGCAGCTGGATGCAATAATCGCATGCCAATGTGCATTGGCTCATTTAGTTTACACTCGAAGTGGATTGGTCTCTCTAAGCGAGATCCCAATTCGTCGGTCATCCGACGTGACGCCGAGAGTGACCGACTGAAAGGGAATATGATTCAAACAGTCTTTGCTCAGAAATCATCACATTCAGGGATGTCCTCTAACTCTGTGGTTTTGTTTTAGGACAGATAATTTACATTGGCCTTCGGTGGTGATGTTGGTGACCCAACAAAAGTAATCATAAAATTAAAGATTGAAATGTTGAACACAAGAGAGAAGATATTTTGAAGAATGTTGGTAAAATGTTTTTTGGTTACCAACTTTCTTCAAAATATCTTATTATGTGCTAGACAGAAGAAAGAATGCAGGTCTGAAACAACTTGAGGGTGAGTAAATAATGACAAAATTGTAGTTTTGGGGTGAACTCAAATTTAGGACCATTTTAATTCAGGGCCATTTTTTCAGTCATCTGAATGGCAAGAAAATGGCCCAATTTACGTGAATTCTCTCCTAATGGACAACATGAACAAAATCAATAAAAGTCAATAACTGACACAAAACACCTTGTAGTATAAGTTAAAAAGCACAAATTAGCCCACTTTTGAGATCCACTTCTTACAAGAGCTCCTTTAAAAAGCACTCTGAGATGCAGTTGGTTTTTTTCTTCAACAGCAGATTTATTAACAGCTTAAAAGATGTTGTGCAACATTTTCTACTGGCTGCATTGTTTAAATTTGCTGTCTTGCATAGAGATCACACTGAACTGGAAAGTTGGCTTTAAGTGCAATTACTCGACTGAGAAGTTTTTAGGCTCTCTTGTACTGAAGAGGATAATGAGCAAAGATGGTAGCAGAGGCTCGCTGAGTAATGAGAGCTACTGTTTGGGATGCAGTCACTGGGTTAGAGAGCACCAATCAGGGTCAACAAGTTTGCCTCTCCTAGTAGGAAGCTCCATTATCACCACATAGGCACAAGTGCCCAATGAATGGGCTGTCAGATAATGACTGATCTGCAAAACTCAGAAAACAGAAGTGTTTTCAGAGGTGAGGCAATAGAGTCAGGCATCTGGGGCCTCATTTATAACATTGCGTATAAACCGTCCTAAATTTGTTCTAAGATAATTTTTCAAAAGTGCTTAACTGCGATTCAAAGAAAACGAACGTGCGCACAAAAACACGTGCGTACGCCTAATTAATATCATTACCATATAAAAGAGCACACGCCAATATCCGAATTTCTATGCTTGAGAATGATGAGCACAAAGAAAAAAAAACTTTACTGAGTCTGAAATTGAGGTCCTGCTGGTGGAGAGGTTCGTGAGGCGACGCTTTTTATTTTATAATGTGTAAATATTCTGCGGACAAACAATGTGTGTTATATTTTTTCTATTGACTATTATCAAAATTACTACTTCTAGAAACAACAGAAATAATAACAATAATAATAATAATAGTAATTATAAAACCATTAGATTTCCAAAAGTAAGAATAAACTACGAATTCAAGTAAAATTTCAGTACATCTTATAAAAAGTGAGCAATCCTACTTTTAAAATCACTTGCTATGACAACTAATAAAAAGTTTAGCATCACGAAATTCTTGCTAAACTTTAAAAAACATTATTGAAAGAAAAATTGGACATTTCATATCATAATAAAATAAATTATTACACAATTATGGTCTCCGGTCTGAAAAAACCTGCATGTGATTTGGCATTTATTTATATTTACACAGTTTACTAATGCTGTTCAAATGTGCTATTAATGTACTGACACAAAAATATATAGTGTATTTTATACAAATATAACTGATGTAAATGACAAAA